>NC_051131.1:12609048-12936048 GCF_014839805.1 Manduca sexta | reverse complement strand
ATTTAGTGATAGTCAATGTGCCTTTATACTACTCAGAAATACTTTTTTGTTGCAAAGTTCTTTGGTTGTGATAATAAGATCTCCTTTAAATAATATTATCTATTGGTCGCGGCTTCGCCCGCGTGAAGGAGTTTTACGAGATGAAAAGTAGCCCTAGACCTTCCCAGGGTATTAAACTATATCCATATCAAAGTTCGTAAAAATCCATTCAGTAGATTTTGAGAAAAACGATCACCTACAAATAGACAGCTTTTGAGGACTTTCTTTTATAATATGTATAGATATATAATAATAAGTTAAATATCTATAACTATTTACTTATCTCTACACGAAACCTGGATAATATAGAGTGTATATATTAACCTTTAGGTTTTGAATAATGTTCTAATAACTCCACAGCTATTCAGATACCCTTAGCACTCAATCGTACAGTAAATCCACTATTAAAACGGAACATTCGTTTAATAACGAGTAGTTCATAAGCTCACAGCTGACGCCGCTGCGTCGCTTCACTGGCACTTCTTATTGGATTATTATAACCTTTTCTACATTCGTATTTCGTAATTCGTATATATTGAATAATGAACAGGAATAAATCTTGAATTTATTTTTAATACGTTGCTCGCGGATTATCCCGCATTCAAGATCATCAACTAGTATAAAACGTTGTTGTTGTTAACCTAGGATAATAGTAGGTTATATGTCCTCCTCAAAATAGATTTTTTTTTTTTGATAACAATCAATAGTTTTGAAATAATTTACCACGTATAAGTAATTGATATTTATATTTTCATTTAACTTAAAACCTTCATACTGCAACTAGACATTTTGAAGATGAGATTTTGTTCTTGAAGACTTCCTCGATGTCGTAGTTGTATTGCGTGTGGTATCTCTCTGCGGTCTGGGGTTCAAGTCCCAGGCGAAGTGATATTGGGTTGTTCTGCTCAGGATCAGTCTGGAATTTGGAATTTGTGCCCGATACAGCGATAGGCCCGCCTCATATCACATTATGAAAAGCACATGGCAAAAAGGGCCCTGATTGTATCTCTTCCTACTCTTTAGGACATAAAAGCGTGATATGTGTTTATTATTAGTAATAGATTATTAGGATTTCCTGGGAAGACAAAATGACACATGCATACCTCAAAAGAAAATTTACTTAATCATAATATTTTTTGCCGCTGTACTAATATATAAACTTGCATGCTGTGGTCTCCTATAATTGAAGAGGCACGTCACATTGCTAATTCTAAATATGCTACGACATTGTATTTATTATATGCCGTGTATCCTTCGTTGGAGGTCCTAAAATAAATAAATAAATCATCACCACAATGATTTTGTTTCTTATTATTCCTACCTCAAACTCGAGGTTATAATCAATATTTATCATATTTTTTTGCTGGTGCTGTATTCCCACCTACAATCCTACGTCTACATCTAAAACCTAATCTATCAGTGTTTTCTCATTAAACTAAAACCTCGGCTCCACAAGGCGCCTCTCAAGGAGCACTGCAATCAGCCCGAGATGACGTCTCCTCTACACGTCAGCACAATGACGCGCTCTCTTGCTAAAAATACACACTTTATAATTTGTCTTCGCTTTACTTTTTTCCAATTTTTGTAGTAATGGCTGGTGTAATTAGATTTGTTGGCTATGAGGAAGAAAGGTTGGTAGGTAATGTTTTTTGGATGTTTTCATTTTGATTTACCTATTATCTTATCCTATATAAATCTTGAAACTCAATATAATAATTAAAGTCCATCAAGTAGGTGATTATAAAAAGTCTTTATTAAAAAGACAGGTTCATACATATATACATACATATTTATAGTGTATTCTCTACACTAATTAACTTACATAACTCAATAACGAACATAAAATAAATAACAAAGATATAAACAATATAATATCAAATATATCACCTAAATGCCAAGATATTACAAATAGTCATTTGTTTTTATTTGCACAAGGTAACTCAAATTCATAATCCTGGCAATACAATTCCCGCACAAGAATGATGAATGAATGAAGGAGCGAATGAGTGAATGATAATGAGAGCCGGGAATGAAAGGCGCTGTAGGTAAGAATAATATTGTGACGAGATGCATGCCGCGTCTTACGTGACTCCGCGCGGATGGCTTTGCACAACGTCGCCGCATTTTTTTTCTCTCGGTTAGTAGAGTACTGGTATGTTTTTTATTTACTTTTTGCTTTATATGATATTTATGTTATACGCAATAACTCAAGGTTTGTATTCAGACTTCATTACAAAATATAGGAATGACTGAGATAACTGTAACTATCGCCTTTCAAAAGTTAGACTTCATACCATATTGATTGAGCAAACACCATCAAAATATCAGTACCTAATTCACATAAATCACGTTAAACATACTGCACATAAAACATACCTTACCTCGTTATTTCACCCACAACAAACTCAATAAAACCAAATGAAACTAGTAAATAAAGATTGCCTCGTATTTCACTAAGTCAAAAACGGCCAAATTCTTGTACAGATGCACCCCACAAACGGTTGCATTCCCCCGTTTCTTTCAAAGATATATGATTTTAATAATCGCCAAGATTACAGCGAGAGGGTCCGGAGGCATCCTCAAGTGTCCCTCAGAGAGAGGCTGTCTGTCTTGAGAAATCGTCCCCCGAGCTATTTCATTTGTGAGGCCACTTGATATATGCCCCCGCTGTATTCAAAGGACCTTTTTTGTTGAAAAATTCCTTTCATCCCATGTCAGGTACTGTTGTAGTTGATGTAGATTTTATGGGGATTTGATTTTACGTAGACTCACAGAAATACCCAACATGTCTAACAACTGTTTAAGATCAATACGTTTAAAATATATTCAAATATCTATAGAACCATAATAATATTATTCACAATATTTTATTCAGCTATAAATATGATGATTGATGATTTGTCCGAATGTGATTGTAACTTTCTTGTTACCACATTTCATATGTAAAAACAAGTTGGATCACCTGCCATTTAATTTTAAAGTGACAGCCATAAAATAAATGTAAACCAATTTTCTCAAAAACAACCAAAACCTTTCAATCAAATACAATTAAATCCTGGCCGTAACTTCTTATTAAAATCCAAAACTGAATAATTAATCAAAAGTAATCTTGTTTGATTTTCCCGCCACAATTACGCGCGTTAATCAACGCGTCTCAAGATGGCGTCGGCAAGATGGCGGCGATGTGACAGCCTTTATTGAGAGTGCAGCGGGTGCAGTGGTTTCTTAATAAACGACGCTCCACAGAAGTTATTTGTCGTCATACGTGTCATGTCAGCTCGGCTGGCTTTAATTTTGATTATAAGACGTGCTCTCGCGAGCGAATTGCGATTATTTACACGAGAAATTGCTTAGACAAATGTTTTCTTGTACAACTTTAATTTTGTAGGTTGTCTCAGGAAATTAATTAAGAATTTTACAGTACTGTGCTGGTACACGTAGACTATTTGTTTTAGGAATTAATTGTCTTGTGGGCTTACCACGACTAGTCATTAGGCAAGAACTAAGACAGCTAGCTTAACTCGAGTTTGGAAGTAAATATGACCTGCTATTTTGCCTCTCATTATTATAAAAGACCATATTTAATCAAGTATTTACCTAGATAGTTATTTATTGCTAGGTGTTTTTAATATTGTTTTAAGTATCAGACGGAACGGCCTTAGTATAGTACCGTAGGACATCCTAGTGCAACATCTTAAGATTAACACGTCACAGTCGCCGCTAGGTGGCGTTTTATTATAAATTATTACAATGTTCTGACGCCAGAACAAAGCCGTATGTACGGGGTGTTATGAAATTAACGCGACAGAGCACCAGACAGCCACATAAATTAGTTTAGCAACGTCTGCCGCTCTGTTGGATTAAAACAATACGGTTATTTGTGTTTACAATCGGACTGATTGTTTTTCGGCGGTTTAATTGTTGTTTTTTCTATTAAAATAACGTTTAAATTAAAATCAGAAAAAATGTCTTGGTAAAAGAGTTTTTGAAAGAGTGGAATGTTAAATTAGTCATGTTTAGTTGCATAGGGATATACACCTGTACCTATACGTATATACCATGAAATATACCATGCTAGATGTTATATCAGAGTACAAAGCCAAATTCTGGATCAAGAAGTTTAAAAACAGGCTGTTACTTTATTAATATAGCTATGTTATTTAAGTGTCAAATGTTGTGGACAATATTTAATGAAATAAATAAATATTCTACTTATAAATGTTGGAATAGCATCTACAGCTCTAGAATTATTCACTCTGATCTCAGTTCTAGCAGACTAAAAAACAGACTAATGAAATTACTACGATTTAACAAAACACAAAATATAGATAATACTTATTAAACTGACCACGTCATAAATAAAAAAAAAGAAAAACTTTTTGTTACATATTCTCAAAATTCAAATTAAGATCATCAGCCAAATTAAACAGACAGTTTCTTACCCACAATTCATACACCCTAACCCGCATCAATACAAAGCCGTACAAAGAGAAGTTTATTTTAAATTTAAACTATAATGAACGCAAATTAATTTGAAACCGCACAGAGCGATAAAATCACAATGGAATACTCGCCAAACCCCCACGTTTCGACCACAAAACCGTTTTTCGTAAACTATATTTGTTAACGTAGCCGGGATCCAAACGGCCCCCGGGGTAAAAGTGCATAGGGAACGGATAATTTGTCACACAAGCGCTGTTTGGGGTTGAGTTTCTACTGATGGAATTGGCGTATCTGCATTTTAAAGGTATATATTAGTCTTTGTTGATCTGCCTGAGGGTTAAATGCAGGGTTCAGTTCGTTTTATATAAATGTGTTGTAGTTGTACCTCTCGGGAGAATTGGGAATCTGTTTAATTTTCTAACACAAATTAAAAAAGAATACTAGATGTAGCCCAAGTCTTTGCTTATATAGCGTTAAGATAGGTACTCTTCAGGCTGGGCCCTTATTCTGTATGATAGTGTAAACGCGTAACGCGGCCGTGTCATGTTATCTTCGAGAAATGTGCGTGGAATGGTATTCTGTAAGCCAAATTTCTATAGTCCTAAACATGATGCGTTGTGTTACGTGCTTGTTACGCACTGTCAAAATAACGTGCTGTATAGAGAATAAGGCCCCTGCTCATTGAATTGGAAAAACTATACTAAATTTAGGTATTATATTATCATGAATTGTTGGAAGCCCCAATAAATTTAGGTATATCATATGAAATATTTGGAACAATCATAGATTTTTCGAAGTAAATTTATGTGTATTTTTTATACAAAATAAAAACACACTTGACTCACCCTGTACATGTGAGTATATATAAATTTAACACAACAATTTTCAAACCTATTGCGAAATAATAATAACACGGACTCCCTTTTACATAGAACTTCATATTTCGTTGAAACTAGTTCCTCAATCGCGCATCACAAACGGTACAGCGCCTTCTGGCGGTCTATTTTAATACAATTGTCATGCAAATTCGGGAATTAAAACCGCGCTTAGACTTCTGCACAAGTTTTAACGACCTTTATTACCTTCTGCATAAGTGCTATTGAATAGGAAGAGAAATTCTCCTTTGTTTCGATCCTTAACGATGTTCAAGTGAAAAGGCGGTTGGGTGTTCAAATTATTTCCTATAATTTTGTTATTGTGTTATGTTTAGCTATGAATGGAGATAATTTATGGCTGGTTGCAAGCAGTTTAAATCATGTCGCACTTAACGCTTATTTCACAATATTTAAGTAATGTTATCCATCAGTTTAGACAGCTGATTTAAATAGCACGTTTCGACATAGGCGATAGCCTAGTTTGGTGTAATACGGACTGCCGAGACAAATGTTGCAGATTCATATCCCAAGGGCACACACCTCTGATTTTTCTAAAAAATATGTATGGTGTTTGTTAATTATCGCTTGCTTTAACGTTAAAGGATAACTGAGGGAACCTATACTTATACCAGAGACGTTCTTCATAGGAATTTTGAGGCTGTGTGGAGTTTTCTAAACCGCCTGTGTAGTGGACTAAGGCCTAATCCCTCTCAGTAGTAGAGGAGGCCCATACCCAGTAGTGGGGGCAGTATGTACATATTAGGTAGCGTGATTTTTGTATTTCATAGTTATGGCGATCAACGTTTACGGTGTAGTACTCAGACATGACGTAATAGATACATAAATACTTTAAAGACCATAGATAACACTTTTATAACTACATAGAATTACCCCCTTATTCAGAGACGTTTTTTATCTAAGGACGGAGTAATGCTGTGATATAGGGCCGTCCTGATTGGCTAATATTGAGATACAACAATATTAGCCAATCACAACGGCCCTATGTCTACGCACTGCGAAGGCTACCATGCACCGCCAGCACTGAAAAACAGACTTGTTATCACAGCTTTGCTCCGTCCTTAGATAAAAAACGTTTATGGATACGGGCGTTAATATATATCAAATAAAATTCTTTATATCCTCGCCTCAAACAATTCAGACTATACCACTGAAAACCCAACGTAACTTCGAACAAGTAACGTTTACAATACATGACGTCAAATTTAATAACTCGACGTCCATTGACAGCCCGGAGCTGTTTTATTACCGAACATAAAGGGGAATGTCCAACTGCCGCAGGCATTAAAAAACCTAAAAATTGATCCAATTAGCTGTTTCGTTTATGGATTTCTTTTTGGTGAGGGGCCTTGTTTGATTAACTGTTCGATGATGGGTATTGTTCGACTAGGGTTTAATGTATTCATACTTTATAAGGTTTTTTGGAAAAATTTAATAGGTGAGTTATATATATAACTCAACTATTAAATTTTTCCAATAGTTTAGATAAGAGAACATATGTTCTCTTATCTAAACTATTGCTATTAAAAATATTGTAGACGATGTTTTCTGAACTTCAAAATATGTATCAACACTGTTTTGTTTCTGGTATAATTCACTAAGAAGCTTGTTTCACAGTTAAAAATGTGGGCCGTTTATTAACACTGAGAGCTTTTACATCGAAAGCTAAAAATCATAACCCGTAACAGCAGACGGGAGTAATTCACGCAAAACTTTCAAAATTCGAAAATAAATTTGAATAAAGAACAAATCCGTTCTAATTCCCTATTCCCAAATCCAATAGGGTGACCATGGGCGGCAGGTGTCCGGAACGCTGCTTCACCCATATCTGAGACGGCCCTCGCTTGATTTGCATCTGACAACGACTGGAAAGTAATAACCTTCCCCCTTGTTTTATGGGGGGAATTATAGGAAAGTGCATTTTTTCCAGTTATTAAAGTCAATAAGTCAGTGGCACGTGACGGATTTGGTTTATTGGAAAATTTGTAAATTGAAGTCATTTTTAGGTTATAAAAATGTGACTGATTTACTGTTTTATGGAGTATAAACCAGGCCATTATATTCCGTGTGAATTATTATGGAATTCAAATATAAAAATTATCAAAGATTCAATAGGTGAAATTTTATATTATTATACTTTGAAGCAGAATTCTACCAGTTATACCGAGTATTGAGCTATAATTTGGAAATCTTTGATCGTTGTTCTAATTTTTTCATCGATGTTTTATCCTTTGATCCAAATATTGTGTCAACGTCAATACCCGAATATCCTCAATATCCACCAATATTCTCGCACGGGACAAAATTACCCACAACCGATATACCACAAATGACCACCCGCTGTGATGAATTGGCCACTTAACCGCTCATTGGATGGTCATCGCTGCCCTTACCACATCAACCGTTCGCTTCCTGTGCCAATAATTGGAACCACGCGAGGGTTAAGATACAAAAAGATGATTGGGACATTTTGTCCCTTCTTATTTAGAAATTATAGAGACAAATCGAGCTGGAATTGAGATTTGTGATATGGTTATATTTGCTGTCTACTAGTTATGTATGTGTTGGACATAAGTACCCACGTGGTGAGACATAATAACATTACTGTTTATACGGCTTGATAGACATTATATATAAAACTATCAGATAATGTATAAATTTAAAGACTTCCACTTCGCTAATATAATCATTGCTATTTCTTTTCAATAACTGCATGATTTTATCGTTTAAGATTTTGATACAGAAGTTGCTAAATACCGAGTAGAAATTAAAATTCTTATTAAGTAGTAAATACTTACTTACGGGATAATTGTGTCGACTGCCGAAGCGTAATCATCTCGTATGTCGACATTCTGTTGGGCTTCAGTCCACTTACCAGCAGGATCAGTAGGGTCACTTTACAAATGAGGTAGAAATATGCCAGACTTAAGCCTTAAAGAAAGAACTACATGCACAGTCCTCACAGATGCTGTGCCAGGATGCTCGACAAAATGTCCCTACCTCAACCACCGGTCCGCCAACGAATCCTTTACATACATTACTAGCTTTTCAATAAATTAGTGCATAAAGCTCACAGCCTCTGGCCATTCGGGGCGATCATAAAGCCTCAATAAAAATCAACACAACATGAAATCCCGTGTGCAAACGGCCTTTGTGAACACGGCCGGAAGCTTGTCCGTGGCACTTTCATCAAAAACATGGCAAATAAATATCTCTAGTGTATTGCATGATGCGAAATGCATGCTGTAAAGTTTTGTTTATATTAATCTAGTTGAGCCTTTTCGTTTCGCTGCTAAGTATTATACTATCGGGTAATTTTAGAACATTTGTAAGTATGATTGTCTTGGCTTTGCCTAATCGTATACTAGGAAACGTACTTCAATGAGGCATATTTTATTTTCAAACCTCTTACGTGTCCTACTGCCGAGCAAATACCTCTTCTTTTTTCTTCCAGTAGCTCCAGTGTTCCGCTAACTTTTTCCAGTCTGGTTTGAATGCGTCCAGATCTTCTAACCATCGCTTTATTGGTCGTCTACATTTGACGTGGTCATTTAACGTCCACGTTTCCTGCGACCATTCGTTGGGGTCCAATCCGTAGTTAGCTTGACCCAGCGTTCCGCATGCATTCGAAATACATGACATTCTCGGACCACTTCAATGGATACGCAATGTTAAATTCACAATTTAAACTGAAATTTTTATTTATAATTTATATATATTACACTACTTACTTCTCCTAAGCATGATTCTACAGTCAACTGGAGAAGCCAATGCAATTTCAAAATAATTATCATAAAACAACAGGACCTTAATTTATACATTATTTAGTATTGGTATTAATGTTATCTGTTTGTTCTTTTCAGGTAATATTTTCATTAACAACAAAGAACAATGCTCGAAGCGAGATACAAATTAAAGGTATTCATTAAAACTATAGCAGATGCAGTCTGGATATGACCAGCACGAGTAGTAATTTAAGATCTTTTTGTTTAATGATTATTTGCTTTTAGGCTTTATGTGTACATTTTTTTAAACAGATGATTGACATTATTTTTATATACCTATATACTCGGTAAAGCTACCCCACTGCACCTGATGGTAAGTGGAGTGGGGTCCAATAGAATGTCGACTGACGATAACTGATTGCCCCTCAGCAGTCAAGACAAGTATGCCGGCCGGCCTGTTGGAACCAGATATACGCAGGCTGATCCCGGAATGCGACTCTTACGAGGGTACGGCGGATTTTAACTCCTTGTGTACGGTGGTCGCTATACGGGCAGATATAAAATATATCCTACCACCAGCATTAGTATAGCCTGCTATTGCGATTTTCATTTTCCAGTAAATGTTACTAATGTTATGCGAGTTTGAACAATGTTTGGATGTTTGTTAGAAGTAAACTCGGAAACAGCTGAACGGATTAGGATGAAATTTGGCACACACACAAACAGTGTCCTAGATTAACACATACGCTTATTTTGATATCGGTAACTTACTACCGTGGGAAATAATACTTTTTTTAAATAGATGACGCTAGTGTCATACAGACTGTGTTATGGATTTGTATTTTGTACCAGCAAACGTTTTTAACACGGGTGAAACCGCGAGCAACACCTTGTTATACATAAATAGTAACGTTAATGTAATCATAGATATTTCTTAAAATTGCAAAACGTCTGAACAGTTGATAGGACAAAACTATGCTTATAGATAGAAACACATTTAAATTCTGTGTAACATTTAAATGTTACTATATTTATATTGAAATAAAAATAGTTTTCAGATTTTATCGCGGTTTTCTATATTTTTATTTTCTCCCGCCGTTTCGAAAACTGCAGCCTTCGTATACCCCGTGGGCGTATAGACTGAAGTGTTTAATTAAATATAAAAAAACCGCTATAAAGTCTTAAAACTACATTTATTTCAACGTCTTACGTTCGCGTAAACATAACAAATTATATCATATATTTAAATTTATTTTTTGTGTATTCCAAATTCTACGATATCATACTTTAACGAGATACAATTACAAAACAAAGTCGAATATAAAGTTTCTAACTCGTTTTTTCGTCACGCATCGAAGTTTTAAGATGCAAAATCCTTTTGTGTTGCTAACAAGCTCTCTTAAAAACTTTTAGCGACAACCCTTCGTCCCTCCCATCCCGTCTAGACATTTCAGGTGTCCAACAATTTGGAAGTTTTATATCCATTAAAAGATTTCAACCCTACTTCCGTCATTTTTGAAAGGCGCTGCCTGTATTGAGGTGGAAGTAACACTTCATTCCGAATGGTAGTCATTTTCGGTTAATATTTAAGGCGTTTTTTAAGGGGGAGTTTTCAGTCTTTGACAACTTTTATAGTGTTTTTTTTTTTGCTTCCTTTAAGGGGAAGCTCTTGTCTGACATCGTTACATAGTGTTTTTTTTTTGTTTCTCTAAAAACTCTATGTAATTAACTATGCTGTTTAAACCTTTAAGCAAAGCTTCTTTCTACTTTCTAACTGTATAGTAGTCAAATCTTCGTGTTTAACATAACTGTACAGGATTATTTTGACGCAAACACGGTCTGATTTCTTGACAGAACTTCATCGTTTTCAGACCCTCTTTGCAATATTTAAATTACTTACAAAGTTTACTTAAGACAACTTATGTTTATCCGTGTATTTTGTGAATTATTTTGTGTACATAAAGGGGGAAATCGTTTGCATTTTAATAATTTTGATTTATTCAGATACTTATAAGTTTTTGAATAATAATGGGATTGTTTGTTGTAATTAAATTAAAATATTCAAAGTCAAAATATACTTTAATGACACTAAAGTATTTTCTAACAAATTACTTACAATATCTTTGCCAATAAACTCTTGTTTTAAATTCTTTAGCGTTTTAGTAACACTTCCATAACAATAAATAAAAACATAGGTCTCCCATACTATAAATTTTTTTAACATATTTTTTGTTTTAATATAAGTAATAAATTCTAATAACAATACTATTTAAAATACTATCTTAAATATGTAAGTGAAATTCCCTTATAAATTTGAGTTTTGGTCCTTTGCAATACATTTCAATTTCGTTCCACAGAAAAAACATCCTTAAATCTTAACACAAAATGATTTATCTCTGTTTATACAAATTGTAAACTCGACGCCACACTTGCAACATGCAACTTGTTACCGTTTGCACCCTTCTGTTTGGACGAGTCACTAAACGCACCCCTGCTAATGAAAACCTGAGGGAAAATTCGGGAAAACTCATAATAATGGGGCTGACGTATGTACAGGGTGGTTTATTTTAGCATATAATATTGTTCATGAAATAATTTTTACCTTACCCTGAAATAGGACTTTATTTTTATATAGTTGATAATATACTAGAGACTAGAATTTATACACCTACAATTTATATTAAACAATGTGTCTCAGGTCTCGAGTTAAGTGCTTGAACAAAAAAAATATTTTTGATAAATCCTAAACTATTTCGAGCAGAAATACACTTAGGTTCATTCGTAGTAGTGTTCGTTTGCTTTATATATTTTAATACGTAGTTAAAAAATGTACGTTAGTGTTTTTGTTATTTTCTTTTTTTTTTTAATTGCGCAAAATATTTTTTCCTAGTATAAGTTCAAGCTGAGCGTTATTTTAATTATTTTAATAAATATATATACGTAAGATAAAATACGACCCAGAATCGAAGCATATTTTTTATTTAAACCAATTAATATTTTGAAGGCATTTTTTTATGTAATTACTTAAAAAAATCTTTCTATTATTACAATCGCAATTTAAAAACATCTTCCGTAAAACATTTAATAATTTTAAAACTTAGAATTACACGTTATTACGTGTAATTCTAATACCAAATAAACAACATCCTGTGTACTCGGATAACAGATAAATATAAATTCAAAAGGCCGGTGGTGGCAAATTGTGCGAAATTCAAACTTATGCACTGGCAGGACAGATGTCGCTCCCCACTGCATGCAGATTAGGGAGCCCTCGCCCGTTACTCTGTTACAAACACGCTCCACTCAAAACTTATCAAATTTTCGTACATTTGCATAGAAATCAATGAGTTTGGGTTATACCGCTTGTCGGAGGTGGTAAAAGCTTTCAATAAAAATGCAAAAACAATGTGTTATAAGTTTATTTTTTTATATAAATTGTTAGCAGATTGTATGTTATCGATTGTAGAGTTTATGGAGGACTAACAAATCTCCTTTGCTTATTTTGGAAAGACGAAGTTCCATGACTATAACATGTTCAAATTCAGAACAGAATATTTTACTATAAAATCGATAGGAAACTATTTATTTTTACCACACCGTAATCAGGTACTAAGGTTACTATAGCAAATTGATCCCGAGAAATTTCCAACACGGACATACTCGCACGAAGAAACTATAATACAAGTGATTTCTGATATCATTTGCCCAGACACGATTATTATGAACCTTCACACGCAAGTTTGTTGAAATAATGAGTTACCAACTGTTAACAGCCAAGGAACTTCTGTTAGGGAAAGTTTGTTCCTCCATAAGATTATTTATTAGAGATATGCTCTTACTGGGATGGGTTTTTAGATAAATGTACTTTGATAATGGGCGTTGTGTTGGAAAATATTAATACATAATAATATCAGCCTATATACTATGCCACTGCTGGGCACGGGCCTCTTCTACTACTGAGAGGGATTAGCCTTAGTCCATCACAGTGGCCTAGTGCGGATTGGTAGACTTGCCACACCCTCAAAATTCCTAAAGAGAACTTCTCAGGTATGTAGGGTTTCTCATGATGTTTTGCTTCAAAGGGAAGCGATAATATAATTCACAAATAATAAACACATATTTTTTTTAGAAAATTCAGAATGTGTGCCCCTCTGATTTGAATCTATGGACATTCGTCTCGGCAGTTCGAAAATATATAAATAAAACAAATAAATTCGTAAATAGCTATTGTATTTTTGACTGTGCCACAATATTATTTACAATTGTATACTTAAAACACTATAAAAGAAATACGTGAAATTTATGACAGCGTCCAAATTATATATCGAAGTAGTGTGTCCCAATCCCAATTTATAAAAATAGATTTCGATTTTTAAAATATTTATTTTACTCATACGATAACCGTTGATCTTAACAAGCTGGAAACTGTTTAAAAAGCAAAAAAATACATAACATCACAATTTCTAACGAAACTTGAAAAGAATTTTCAATATATCTGTAACTACAGTCCGGCACAATAACAAAAGATGTCATATTTCGCGGTCTGCCGACACTTCGCACTACGTAAACCACCTGACAGGACAATGCCGGCGGCCATCTTTAAATTGAGTTTGCACTATTGTTCCAGACTGCGATCGTAAAAAGCATTACGTTCCGAGTACAGGTAGTTCGGATATTTAACATGATATAATCTAAGGAAGAAATGTGTTGCATGAAAATATTACACCGTTTTTTATTAGAGATTATAATAACTGGTTTTACTGTACGTAAATTGATAAAATAGAGATGTTTGTTTAATCGCAGTTAAAGATTTCTTTCATTTACAATAAGTAAACTCAGGGTGGAAGTTTTTGCTACCAAAAAAAGAAGTATTCTTGCAACCTCCGCTCTATTATAGATGAAGTTTATTAGCATCGTATTTAGATGACAAAATGAGGTTACGATATATTAAATAATTGTTTTCTTTATTAATATCTCATAGATAATATCTAATGGATGGTTGTATTTTTTATTATTCAGAGACTTTGGTAGTTAGTATAATTATATATACATGATTGAGTAATACCCTTACAAAGTTGAACACTCTCCAGAAAAACACGAAACGTTTCTAATTCCGTAGCATAGACATTTTTTTTATGAGCCGCAAAATCACTTCATCTTTCTCTCTTTTCTATCCCTCGTTATTTGTGTAGGAACGCAAAATCTATTCTCTATAATCTATTTCGCAACACGATTGAATTATTTGAATCGTAGACCTAGCATCTAGATTATACTCGCTAATATTATAAACGTTTTAATATTCCCTTTTTCAGCTTTATTTACAATCGCTGTATAACATCAGCTACTCCCATTCGCTCCTAACGCTCCCATTTTAAACACAAAAGTACTTCAATACATAGATTTCAAATTCATTCGATCGCTGGCCACAAACCGATTAACTCGAGAGGTACAAAAGGCGATAACCCTTAAATGCTAATGGGGTGCTATAGACCCCGTAGTGAACAAAGAACACAATGCAACCCATTCTGCACTGATAGGCACAGTTTGTTCAGGTACGCATTAAGGATAAATTAAGATTATACGTACGTGAGATTCGTAAACTGTACAGCACAATGTCTCGGCAGTGAATTAGGTGTTGTGATAATGGTGTATGGAATTAATGGAGGCAACTATGTTCCAGGAAAGGTATTTAGGCTTAGTCTTGTGTGGGTGTATTTGATAATGCAGTTTTTGAGGCTGGTTGAATTTTTTGATTGAAATTGAACTTTATTGAATTGTATTAACAATTATGTGGTGCGTTGTGTCTTTTTTCGGTGATGAATGATCCGAGATTTTTCGAATGTTATCGCTTGTTAAATAATTTTCATGTAACGGCCTTTGTTTCCGTCAGCCTTTTTGTTTCGAAACGTGATATTGCATATATTCAATATAAAATTATATATTCCATACATTTTTACTGTGTCTGTCGCATACGTTCATCCATCAAAAAACTTTTATCGCAATTTCACCACAACCTACATCGGAGCGTAACAGGAACTGTCAAATACACTCGACAAACATTTCGCATCAACGTTTTGCGAAGGCCATAACAAAAATTACAGGAGCGTTAAATCGGGTCGTTTGTACCCCACGCGCATTAAAGGGTTCAGTGTGTTTATTTTAGACTTAATGCCTCGCACGGTTACTTGAAGCAATATTGATGCTATTGATATGGAAATTATGGGTTTTTCGTACATCATCGCATCTTTTACATTAATTTTATTATAGAACAGTGGTAATACAGATTTTTTTATGTTTACATTTCATCAGGAGGCAGTTCTGTCTCTATTGAGTAATCACGATTATTCAAACACCATCTGTTGCTACTATCAAGTTAAGCGAAGTATATTCTGAGGTACCATAATGTCACGCACAATTCAGTACCATGAACTTTTCTCTATTATATAATTTCCTAATCTTGCACCTATTTAAATGCAGTCACACTTACCATTAGACTAGCACCAAGCTCATCTCATCTGTTAATATTTTCCGTCCCATAACCTCACAAACTTCCCCACACAAACCAAACAGAAAACGTACGCCATTAAGCAATACCCCAATCTAAAACGTAACATATTTATGGCAAATTAAAACAACAGCTCCAGTAAGCAGGTGTCAACGGGTCGTCCCATGGCGTTCTATCATTGGCCCCTGCACATAAATCTGGTATCAGGTGCGTTCGTATAAGGGACGCCATGTACGATTGTTTATACTCTGTTGTTTTTTTACTGAATAGACTAGCACATGAGCGGAAAACAGTCACAAAACAGCAATACATAAAGTACGGAAATGAGTACTGAATTGAACTCATCGCTTTGAGATTTGAAGTCACAAAAAACAGACATTAAAGAAGCTATTGTGTACAAATTAGAATACTATTATAGCAATAAAATGCTTGCAAATGCAGCTGATATCGAAAAGCTATTTTATCGACTGAAAATATAAAAAAGCATTATACTACATAGAATATCTTACAAAAGCGCTAGCAAATAGCTGATTTATTTATTTATTTATTTAAGGACCTCCAACGAAGGATACACGGCATATAATAAATACAATGTCGTGGCATTTTTACGATTAGCAATGTGACGTGCCTCTTCAATTATAGGAGACCACAGCATGCAATTTATATATTAGTACAACTGATTTAAATAATAGTAACTAAATAACAGTGCTACTTACCCAAACGCGCCTTCTCATACAAGAAATCACATAGTATTATGGAAGTACATTTCTAACTACCGTAATGACTCACTGGCGGGTTTTTCAACCGCGTCCTTGCAGGTGCAACGATTTGTAAATCTTAACATTTGATAAATAGAAGTGTTTTTCACATTGCAGGAGTTTTAGTTTTTAATGCGGTAATCTTATTAAGGCGACATCTTGTGGCACACGCTTGAACTACTTTTTGCTGGATGCGAGACTTGAATGTTGAATTTTCGAATAAGGTTTTATAACTGTATTAGGTTTTTTGTTTATCAACGTATTTATAATAGATGGTTTCCATAGCCATACCACAGGCATATTCCGGAAAGTAAAAATATATACCCAAAAAAAAACGATGTATTACACCGTTTACAAGAAATATATATGCACTAATAAAAAAATATAACTATTTTCTACATACATAAGTTCAAGCCTTTATCTCCACATGGGAAGGGTAAAGGGCATAATGCACTCTCATTTCTCCAAACTTATAATATAGGAAGCAAGCCTACATACTAAGAAATATAAATTTATTTACATATTATTTCGCTTCTCTGACTTGAAAAGCTTGTTGATGATTTAATATATAAAATAATAGCAGACACTTTAGCGAACGTCATTTATTGAGAGATTACAGCATAGAGTATATAATACAGTAGTGATGTCTATCACATTAAATAGTGTTGTGCCAATCGGTAAAGAAGGGTGAAATTTATTATATTACAACACTTCTGAATCAGTCTTCTTCCTATGTATCTCCTCTGGGCCTTTATTCTGTATGATAGTGTAAAAGCGTAACGCGGCCGTGTCATGTTATCTTCGAGAAATGTGCGTGGAATGGTATTCTGTAAGCCAAATTTCTAGTCCTAAACATGATGCGTTGTGTTACGCACTGTTAAAATAACGTGCGGGATAGAGAATATGGCCCCAGGTTGAAATCAGAATCAAACACGATGGCCGGTGTCGCGTTACCGGATTCCGTGTTTACTATTCTTGGCGGTATAAAATCTAACTTGGTCCGTGTTAATGGGCGCGGTGAAGTCTCGAGGGTTCCGCGATTTATGGACGCATCTAATGGTTGGTCCGTGTGGAAGGCGAGAGCGGGTAAAAAGTATAAACACTGGGAAATATGGTTATATACAAGTCACTATTGAAAACCCTTAAGTATTTAAAATAAGTGTGCAGAGTAAATATGTGTAAACAATTTAGGCATGACTTTGATCAAAATTGTATCTACTCCCAAAATAGTATTATGGTAATTGGCAGTTAAAAACTACTATAATAAAGCTCTGTACTCCGCAAGTTGCTTGATATATACAGATGTCGTATATTGAAAAAACACGTCATATAACTGTCGACTGTATGCCTCAAACCTGTGCTCTCGTCTTGTATATTGCATCAGCTGTCAAAAACGCACAGAATTTCCGCTCATTGTCGGTATACTGTAACCCGCTATCTCTTATGACAAGGACTGCGCCCAAAGTGGTAGTGTCGGCGTTCTTGCGCGGCAGTATAACGCACCTGTTATGCAGTGGGCGAGTGTGATTGCTCCGTATAATTGAATTACGCACACAATGATATACGGTTTCATTAGCCCAGATGGCATTTTATTGGTGAAAAAATTTGGTCCTCAAAACATAGGATTGTAAAAAACTTTAATGTGTTTAAGTTATAGGTTGGAGCTAATAGTGTTTCTGTTTTTCAAATGTTTTCGAGCTTAGTTAAAGGTAAATGAAAAATTATATTTTGTTGAATCTCGTGAAATATTTATCACAAATTTAAATAAGATTAAGAAATTAATCTATACTATTATATAAAGCTGAAGAGTATGTTTGTGTGAACACGCTTTTCTCAGGAACTACTAAACCGATTCTGATTTTACCTAATAGGAAGCTACATTACTCCTGAGTGCTATAAGCTATTTTTTATCCCAGTAAATCTTTATCACGCGAAACCGGAGTCAAAAGCTAGTATATATAAAAGTAATTTCCCTATCTAACAACTAAGAACAACTAATTTTACAAACGTTTCTCATGTATTATTTAAGCAGTTCGCGATGTTATCACTCGTTAATTGAACCAATAAAAAGATTCAAAAATCACATATTCCTTTACCGATCCCTCTCTGCACTTATAAAAGCGTACCTACTTACAAATTTGTTCAGCATTCTAAGTCAATGGGCGGTACTGCAAACTTACCATCTGGAGTTCCACCAGGTTCTAATATATAACTAAATGGTCTTCCTCGTCGATGACGGTTCAACGCCCCATAATAAAACATCTGAAACAATAATATCCGCATACTAAATCTCCAAGATGATACAACAATACAACTAAGCGGATATTCCACACAAATACTCGGATATTCGGATATTGTGCCTAATTAACATATCGCGCCTGAACCAATCACTGTATTTGCTTAGGAGACAATCAACTAACTGCACAATGTATCCGAATACATCAAATACGTGTGTACTTAACACCTCCGGCCAGTGTAGCGAGAGCCCTTGTCAATTGTTACACAATATTCCATTGTGTTGAGTGATCAGTGAACTGTCAAACTGTGTTATTGTTTTGGTTTGGTAAATGTAATAATTCTGTGGTATATTCTATTTACATTTTTTTTAATAAGAGAATAACAATGACTATAGATATATGAGATATACATATTCGATTTGGTTAAATTATAAAATTACAAGTTACTTACCTCAAGGTTCATAATCTCACGGTAACCACGTGATCAATTCACACCAAGTTTTTTATATTTTAGGAATATTTACATAGATACCTTTGTTTTCGTGTACCAATCTGTAAAAAAATCAATAATATAGCAAATTTTCAAGTTTATACTACTTAAATAGCTAGCTAGCTATAACAATTGGCAAACCAACACCGGAAAGGTCCACGTAAGATGGTGGTATAATTCGAGCGGCAAATATTAGCTGAACGCATTAGGAACAAGGGATGAATGTACTTCATTAAAATTAACCCTTCAGCCTGAGGCGAGATTTAATTGGCTCAAATATTGTTAGCGTTATTGAATTCTTTATGGACGGATAAAATTATGAACCTAATTACAAAATTATACAAAAGTGAATGTTAAAATTTTATGTATTTAAGTCTGTTATATAAGCTTAACTATGTTTCATTTAAGAAAAGTAAGATTAGTACTAACTACTTTGGCCGGTACTAGCAGAAAGACGGTCAAATTCCTTGGCAACGGATAAGTTAATGTCGGTTTAAGCTGTATATTAAACAACATAAAAGTAAGATTATCAAATCATTGTACAAAAAAAACATACCATGTTCCCTGATGTTAAGTATTTAACGAGATTTTATCCGAAGTATGTAAATCCTTCTTAGTAAATAAATTACTTATATTTTCTTGACATACTACCTACTAATACAAACATACCTAACCGTTAAACGAAGTCTAATTCAATATACCACATCCAAAAAATATCCGAACATATTCCACCAAAAATCCGCCTAACATTTTAGTGTTAGAAGGCAACGTCGCCAGACTGGCTAACGAGTGCGCCCTGCAAATTGGCCCTGCGCCTCGTCGTGCCTTGTTAAGCGAATTTAGCACTAATTGCGTTCGACGGTCCGTAGTTCGTGAGAGCATTGTCGTGTGAGCGTTTCGCAGAACTTTTGTCACTCTAATTATATTCCAGTTTGGTCTGGACTCCTGGAAAAATTGTCCTCGTGGATGCACTGAAAAACTGGAATTTTTATCATTGTTTGAGAACTTGCTTGTGGACATTTGATGTTGGAGTTTTAAACATTTTGTATAATGAGTTGCATAGTCTTTGTTAAAATGATAGTTTGGGGAGTTTGAACTTGTTTTTTACGTTTCAACACTCGTATGGATTAAAAAGCATTAAAAAAAAAGTTTATCGCTTCATGCCTTCAGGATTATTATCTGCATCGTACGTTTATGAATTAAATACTGCATAATTATTTTTTTAACAACCTGCATAACAGCCATTGAGATATTCCAGAAAGGTATTCATCCTAGTTCTAATTTAATATGTTAAGGGACGTCAAATATCTTATTACAAATGCTGTTTTGCAATTCGCAACTGAAGAATCTCATAAATGCGTGTAACTATTTCAAAGTAGAATAATAAACATAATTAGAACATACAATTTTAAAGTCGCGAGCGTCTGACCACACATTTAATGTCTCGTAGATACAGACAAATGTCTCATACCTCTCATAACTCGAAGCATAACGAATATTTTTTTACATTCTTAATTAAATTTCAACAAAAATATCTACATTGTGAAAATCAAAGGCCTTACAACTCCGCATTCTTCCCCGTTAAATGGTATTTAAATATAATCCTACCAAATTAAAACTTAATCATGGCAACCCAGCGTAAACAGAAAAATTACCCGTTTGTCAACGTTGAAAAGGTTTAAGTGAAAATTACGGCGGACTTCGCCGTCATGGCCTGAATAAACTGTTCTCCGCAGTTACAAGCGGCACTCAAAGAAAAACTGCAGTTTTACGTTTTACTGTGCAGTCGCATTTGCATAATGGCAACACCTTTTAAAACACTTTGAAACAAAGGGGATTCGACTCAAAACAATGGCGGCGTATTTTCGAAGCGCTTTGGCAGTGTTGCCAGAACAAATCAAATCAAATTCTACCATGATTTTAGTTATAGTTTTTATAACCAGATTTTTAATGACGTTTTATAACATATTATATTTGCAAACGTATTTTAAACTTCAAAATTTGCTCAGACAAAAGAAGTCCACATCGTATTCTTTTATTGATCCTGATTCCTTAACGAAACCACCTCATTCACCGTAATATCAAATACTCCTCTTCACAGCTCACACAATTTTTTTAATGTTTATTTAACAAACAGCATCAATAACACTTGATTTAGCTAGCAACCCAGGCCACTTTGTATTCATGTCGCGGACAAAGTGCGGTGATTCCGATAGACCGTGTAAATAACACTTCTCTAAACAACCGCTTACAATGTCGGTGTTTGCACGAGTTATTGGAAACGGGAACGCGACGGGAGAACCGAACGGGACGCGGGAACAGAACGGGAAGCGGGAACAGATCGGGACGAAGAACGTATTGTTTACTACGATTTAAGGTGGACTTAATATGGCGTCCTACAGTCTTACTTATAAAAATTTTGCAAAGCTATGCTTAGTTAAAATACAAATTTACTCGATCAGCTGTAAGTCAAAACCCGCCATCTTGCCTCTTAATAAGTTTTAATGTTTTTGACAGCTATTTAAGCAATTCTTAACCCTCTCTTAACGCTAAAACAAGTTTATAAGTAAGACTGATAATGACTATCAAACGGTGTTATATAGCGATTTTAAGACAGTTATGTTAACACATTATAAACATTTCTAATCTATATTAATATTAAGCTGAAGAGTTTGTTTGTACGCGCTAATCTCAGGAACTAATCAACCGATTTTTTTAAATGTTTACTAATAGGAAGCTACATTACTCCTGAGTGTCATAGGCTACATTTTATTCCAAGAAAATATTTGACCCGGAAAAACTTTCTCACGTGGATGGAGCCTGTAATATAGCTTCTTATTAGTAAAAAAAATCAATACCGATTTAGTAGTTCCTACTATCAGCTCGTTCCAACAAACTGTAGTTTTATATATTAGTACAGGTAAGATTATGGGCTACAAAATCGTGTGACAAATTTATATTGCCGCCATACTGGAAAACGACGATTTTACATACATTTTTAAAGGGAGAAAAAATATATCAGATACGCCTCTTTTTACTGTTAACTAATATGTAACTAAAAAAAAATTACGTCTTTTTTTCCTTATGCTGAAGGACTCGTTTTATTGTTTTTTCACTTCTGACAATTATTTTCTGACAGCTATTTTACAGAAGATACTTGTTATATATTATATGAGTAGCTCTTTAACCATTTCTCTCATACAACCCATGCATTTCCCATACGCAGAACTTAATTCAAGTCACGCGGGCGCCAGAGATTGTACTATGAACTGCGGATCGCGCACGACCGCCCAGCCTTGTTTTAATAAGTAACTGTCGAGAACTTGCCTCCATTTTCGACAGGAATTAACTGAACTCTATTTACTGGCTGTATGCGGTAGATGTTTTGCTTTGAAACAATTTTCATTTCTTAAAGTTAAATATGAGATATCTCACAAAAATGTTATTGAAAAGTAGATAGATTTAAAGAAATAGATAATAGATTTACTTACCTTTGTGATCTAGATGTCTACTCATTCCCCCATGCATTTTGGTGCATGATTTGCACGGGGCATTCATGATGCTCATTAGCTTTTAGTTTTGTAATGTTTATGCCTTTAGCGCCCGTGACATCACAAAACGGCCCAGCGGAAGATCAGCGCTGGTTTTTTATCAGCATATGTCGAGCTGGGTTCGCTTTTGTGACGAGCAAATAGATTTAAGTGTATTAAATTTGTAATTACCTATATTATGTAATTTTGCTTGTTACAAATAAATATTTTCTTTCTTTCTTTCTAATATATAATTTAATAAAGGTTTTTAGTAGTTTTCGTTTTCTGAAGATATCTTAAAGAAAACAAACATCAATAAATTAGTATATTAAGAAATATCTAAAAACATCGTGTTTGTAAGACATTAGTATCACCCAATTTAGATGCGGCGATAGTTTCCATTTAAAAGTTAATGGCTTTTTAAAATATTCTCCCCCGTAAGCTATAAATACGTCCGCTTGATTTACTACACTAGTCGCATTTTATGAATATGGAAAAATGTTGGGTTTTATGTCTGTTTGCTTTAATAACGTATAGTTAGTGAACTGGTTACAACATATTTTTTTACCAAATTCTACCTATCGATGTAAGCAAAGCTAGACCTATATTTGTTTAAAGTTATGTTTTATTTGTTTAGAAAATTATTAACCGACTTAAAAGAGGAGGTTAGTAATTCGACTTGTATTTTTTAACTCGTAAACCACGTGAAACCACGAATGGATCGTGTTCTAATTTTATTAAATTGTTAAATGAAAAATACATACAACATAATATGTCACAAAACATTATGAAGGAGTTGAAAAATCGAGTAAAATTCCACGTGAACAGTCACCGACACAACTAATGAAGTCTGTACTTGTAACTGTCCGAAAATACATTTTAATTCTTTAAAATTAACAAATAATCACTCTTAGTCGTAATAAGTGCGAAGATCGCGTGACGATATTAATAACTACTCAAGTAAAGGGTGGGGTGCAATCTACGGGCCATACATCACAACTTTAGTTCATAATCACCTTTATAATATGTGTTGAAATCACATTTTAATGAAGCTATCACTTTAATGACTTTTTAAATGACAAATGTTGATTAAAGGATGTGAAATTCCAGCGTTTCCTGGTCTTAAGCGAATTGATGTTACTTATAATGAGTTTTTTATCAATCTAAAAAGAAATATTATTTAAGTATAAAATGATTTAAGCCGAAGATAGCTCAATTGACAATGGAATGGACTGCCGACATGTATGGTCATAGGTTCAAAACCCAAAGGCTAGCCTCTCTGACTTTTCTTATAATATGTGAGTATTCTTTGTGAATTATCGCTTGCTTTAATGGTTAAGAATAGCATCGGTAGGAAACCTGCATACCTGAGAAGTTTTTTATAAGAATTAGAGGGTATGTAGGTATGTGAAGTTTGCCAATCCGGACTAAGCCAGCGTGGTAGACGGACTGTCTGTCTGTAGCAGAGGAGGTCCGTGCTCAGCAGTGGAATAGTATATAATACAGGGCTAATATTATAATAAATTAATTCAATGTCTATTTTAAAAATCAATTTAATGAATAATAGACGAACTCCATTAATGTCGACCTCAGAATAACTACAAACGTACGGAGCAACGTACTCGTTTCGATACGACAAAGCTGAGTAAATAAAGTTGCGTAAATAACAGTAGTAAAATCTTCCTACAACGCACGATATATGGTATCTGAGCCACGCAGTATTTAAATATTGTGTGACCTTTGTAATAATAACAAAAATACAGGTTAAAGTTATCTCTGCCCATAAAAATAACCAAACCATATCGCAAGGATGTTACCGCGTAGAACCATTAGAATCTAATGATTATTTCGTGTTGGTATGGTAGGACATTAGCCGTCTAGACAGGGTTTATTGAAAAATTACTATTAAATGCATAACTGTTTGAAAGGGTATATGAAAGTGCAATTTTAATGAACGAATTGCAATGGCGTATTTGTTTAACTATCTAGATCTTTGAAGTTAGGTAATACTTTGTTATTTAATAATATCTTTTTTATATTTAGCGATAGTATCAAGCTTTATAATTTCAAGGAATGATATCGATTGTGAGATTTTTTTAATTATTTTAATTTTATTGAAAATCGCGCTGTTTGAAAAATAAAATAACATGACTTTTACGTAGAAAAATTCACATTGTACGTAATCAATGAAGAATTTATTTTTTAAAACAATTATTGACGTCACTAAACGCTTTTTGACGGAGTATAAAACCAGTAGAAACAACCATTCGAGGTTAATTCCTTAAATTAATTTCGTGTCGCGTCCCTCAAGTAATTGAGAGTCGTCTGTCCTATAACGATGACAATTATTTCACTAAAGCTCTCATGTTGTATTTTTAATCTTATTGTATATACAATAATTATTATTTTTCTCTGGCCATATTATTGAAGATTGTATTGTTAATCTATACCTCATATTATTTGCACGATTAAGCATAAACAAGGAATAATATAAATAAAATACAAGCTGCATCTCTCAGTATCAAGTATGTTCTGAAATTGATTTGACGTAATCAGTTTTTGCGTTGCAAATGGACGTTGTATACTCCGGAATACAATTAGCGAGCAGGGTTGTCACGTCCGGATTTCGTTGGAAAATTCATTTAGTAATTTCGACGAAATAAACTCGTATTTCCAGTAGTGTGTTAGATTTGTTCATAATAAATTCAGACGTTAAATCTTTAATTCAATAGTTTGACGTATTACTAGTGCAAATGTATTTCACCCGGATTTTTAAATCCATAATGTTATCGGACGTGCATACAGATATGTGTGGTGTGGTAGAGCTATTAAAATAAATAAAAAAATGCCACAAATTCCGAAAATCTTTTTTAGTTTGATAAGGTTTATATTAACGTCATCAAATGATTTGTGGTCATGCGTGTTAGATTAACAGCGTCGTTTAGTTTTTCACTTTTTTTTAATTTACCATGAGCGATGGTTCAAAGGCTAAAAGACCTAACACGTCTTTCAAAAAATTTTAAGCTAGATTTAAATGGCTATAAAAAAATCTGATTTCAATATGTAATAACTTAATATCTGAAAAAAAATATAGTTTAAATAAATTTGCCTTTGAACTGTCGATTTGTAATTTCAAGCGAGTCTTGTAACATTCATAATTTTCTTAACATGCCAACCCTAACTGGAGAGAAAGGGACGGACTATGCTCTCTCCTACACGACTCCCGGATCGAGGTCAACTGTTCGCGTAATAGGACAGGCGAGTGATGCGATAATCCTGGCTTAGATAGTAGTTATGTTGATACTCAAGGATTACTTTTTGACTTATTATGTCAGCTTTAACGTCTAAAGAATAAGGTCTAATTTGTATTAAAGTACATTGGGAAATTTAAAATATATCAGTAGCAAATTATGGTTTAATTCCTGTTAATAGATTATTCTGATTATAATTATAGTCCATTGAAATGTTACATTTTTTAGGCCTTACCTTGCGTTTTTTAGAGGACGCAATTTTATTTTTTTGAAGTGTAGGGGGGGTCAGTGTAAAGCTAAAACCAAGTTTGTGGGGTCGCCACCCTTGTCCCACGGCCGCCATCTTGAAAATAGGGGTTGAAATGGTTTTTACGATGTATCTCTTAAACTATTTATCTGACAAAAAAATGTATAAACATTTTTTGTTGTAAATTAAATTCTCTACAACTTTGGTCCAGTAACATTTTTGTCGTAGAACTATAAATAAAAAGTTATAAGCGAAAATGTTAAGAAATTCAATGTTAAGCAATGTCCATTGCAACGTCATCAGAACGTGTGTTTATAAGGTTCATAATACTTTTTTGTACTCTCATTACGTACAACACAAACCCGCGGTTGTCGGCTTGTACGCGAATTACTTGGATCCTGAATCGCTTTGGCACAGATGAAGCAATCGTTCACAAAATCAAAGTCTGGCTCTGGAGCTTCTGAAACTGACGATAAACTATCGGTTCGATTGTCCACGTAATAACAATAACACGCAATATGTACAGTAACTTCCGAAACAGTTCGTAAAAATTGATCATTAATCTCATAATTTTTTGCTACAGGTCGCTCTATTAAAGTTTTTACACCTTTTGCCTTCACAGTTCTTATTTTATTTTCACCTAAAGGTTTTTTACAAATAAAACAATCACTCATGATGGAATAATAAAAAAGCACACTTAAAAAGTCAAAATGCTAATAAAAAAAAGTGTCTAAAATCATTCACAATTAAAAACAGAATAAAATACATCCGCACGTACAGAAATATGTAGCACAACTAAAAGATATAAGTTGAACGACAACTTCAACACAATATTATCAGCTATTCTTACAATAAGAGAGGTTAGAAATAATAATAATAATAGCAGGCAGATGTTCTTTTGTTCCCTAATGGTCCCTTGGGTATTTGGGTATTAATGAGTACAAAAAAGTATTATGAACCTTATAAACACACGTTCTGATGACGTTGCAATGGACATTGCTTAACATTGAATTTCTTAACATTTTCGCTTATAACTTTTTATTTATAGTTCTACGACAAAAGTTACTGGACCAAAGTTGTAGAGAATTTAATTTACAACAAAAATGTTTATATATTTTTTGTCAGATAAATAGTTTAAGAGATACATCGTAAAAACCATTTCAACCCCTATTTTCAAGATGGCGGCCGTGGGACAAGGGTGGCGACCCCACAAACTTGGTTTTAGCTTTACACTGACCCCCCCTACACTTCAAAAAAATAAAATTGCGTCCTCTAAAAAACGCAACCCCAAATGTAACTTTTCAATGGACTATTAATGAATATTGAATTGTTGATTAATAGCTATAGGATGATATATACCTATAACATTGTAGGTACGACTAACTCTTACTGGATGCCCACTGCTGAACATAATCCTGCCCCAAATATTCTAGCCCAGTCTGTTTAGATAAGTTGTACTGCTTAAAAAAGAAAAAATCGTCTCCTAAAACAACTAAAATCCAAAACGAAAAAAAAATTACCCACTCAAAGAATGTATTTTTTCCAATTCGTGTCAATTTATGTTAATATATATTTTTTCGGAGCCTTAATTAGATCTTCGTTTTGTATATTTATTTTTTGCTCAGCTGAGAGTAAATTTTAAGAATACTAGCCTAACCTAGCTTTACTAAAGTAAGGGTACTTACTGAAGTACTGAGCATTAACGTAATAATCTATTAGCATTTTAAATTTAATAATACGCTAGACACTTCACACACCCACATTACATGGCTTCATGGAAATACAATGCCGATGACCTAACTACAAATATTCATGGAAATAAGCATTTGTTGTAGAAAATGCAATTTAATATTGGTTTATAATATAGTAAATCAATTTTGTTATTATAATGGGATAAAATATTGATATTATTTGATTTATTATATTGCTCTCTCGTTCTATTACGAAAAAGGTTAATATTCTTTTTTTTTTTTTTCAACACTTTTTTACTAACCAACTGATGACTGTTTTATTTAAAAGGTCACATAAGAAGTGAAGTATTATGTTCCTATATTGTTTTTATAGTAAATTTGTAGGTTTGTATGTTTCGAACCGTTTGTTAAAGTTCAAGAATAAATTAATGGTATGATGATAAAAAAAATCTCTATATTTAAGGGTTGGCATCCGCTAGACTACAATCCAAAAACACTTCACTATCATTGTATGTCAAAAATTACATGTTCTACAAAGACAATTTGAATAAAGCTATGTCAAAGATAACACGCAACCTTGTAATAAACTTCAAAAATGCATCTAAAAAAATCAAATAAACCAAACGCCAATCAGACACTCCATTCTGCTGTCAAAGAGAACTGACGCAAACTGGACGCGACCGGCTATATCCGGATAAAACCGGCCTGTAGACAGCTCTGGTAATGTTTGACCCGGGCTTAACTAAATCAGACTGCGTCAGGCTTTGTGTTTGTAATTCGATCTAGCATTTAGGTATCATTGGTCCATTTATTAGGTGATGCAGATTCGATTTAGGCTTCAGCTTTTTGGAAAGGCAAAGAGACCTCACTACATGATGGTAAGCGTAGAAGGATCCAAATTGAGTTACGACTGACGAGAGATGATTACTCCTCGCTAGTCGACATAATTATGGCGATCTGTTTGAATTCATATATACACAAGTTGATCCCGGAACGCGACTCATATGGTTCAGAATGGCGGGTTTCACACTTTGTGTACAGTGGATATTCATGATATAAATACCACCAGCAAAGTCAATTAGTGAAATAAAGCAATTACCTATCCAAGCCTACCTTAATAACTAATCTCTTATTTCCAAAATAAATCACTAAAACATCTTCCCAAATCGAAAATCAAACCCAGGTCCTCAAGACTGTTGGACCAAAATTAATAAAAAGACTATTTAAAGCCAGATCATTGAAGAACATCGGTGCAGGTGCCACCGACGTTTTCAATTACCGTCCTGCGGTGTTCAATTTACAAGATTAAAGAAATTCAAATCGCCTGCGATTTAATGAATATTGGACTTGAGTTTCTGATTAAAGCAAATTACGTCATCAGCAACCATTGAAATGGGGGATTTGCTGAATTTTATAAAAATACTGGTGAAATTAAATTAGTCATAGACTAAAAAAAGATTTTTATCATGATATATTTTGTATTGCAAGGGTTGCAAAGTGTTCAGACATCCAAAACTCGTCAATTGCTACAGATAATTTAGACTGATAGGTATAATACTGAAGAGTTTGTTTACTTTATATCCTGGAAAAACTTATTCACGTGGGAGGAACCGCGAGCAATGTAGTATAAATCTGAAATTTTATCGATACAAATATAGCCCATCCTAAACCATTACCCCACGCCAAACAGCACATTGTTGGCCCATAACTTACGCTCTATGAAATCAATGGGCGATGATCGCAGTTTTATGCGCAGTCACAGCGAGGGCCATAAATCAACAGAGTCTGCTCGGCCAGATATCGCTTGATTTGTAGCTACGGACGTGAAAACTGTTTGACCAAGGTTTTGGGATGACAAACTTTTGAGTGCGTATGCTACACGTCCAATGCGGATCAAGAAAAATAATAGGCTTCGTTCACGCAAAAAGCGGCGATAGCCTTGTTGGTTGTGGAACAGATTGCCGAGACGAATGTCCGCAGGTTCAAATCCCAAGGGCACACACCTCTGACTTTTCTAAAAAAATTTGTGTTAATTCTTTGTGAATTATCGCTTGCTTTAACGGTGAAGGAAAATATTGTGAGGAAACCTGCATACTTGAGAAATTCTCTATAGGAATTTTCGAGTGTGTGTGTGAAGTCTACCAATCCGCACTGGGCCAGCGTGGTGGACTAAGGCCTAATCCCTCTCAGTAGTAGAGGAGGCCCATGCCCAACAGTGGGACAGTATACAGAGCCGATATTATTATATTATTATATATACGCCAAAAATACTGTCTACTTCTTGGTCCGACACTCCAAACTGAGTAGTCATGGTTGTCCCGATGGTGAACGTGAAAAGTTGTCGAAGTCTTCAGTCCTCTTGGCTATGTTCGTAAGTCAATGCTTCTTCATTTAGTCGGTTAGTAACATTGCGTGTATATCGTCAGGGAGGACTATCTTGCCGTTTTAATTAAGTTAATTCAGCGACTAAGGGATCTGTCTCTAGGTCTTTTTCCATTTTCCTTTCCTTGGACCACGAGTATTTTCATAAAACGTTCGTTTCTTAATATGTGGCCAGTACGAAAAATGTTCTACCCATTAATAAACCTACAATCTAATACTTATATACCGTGTATGCGACAGTAATACTCGCCAGTGCGATGTGAAATGCAACTACCTATGATGATAATATGGTTCACATTAGAACTCATCCAGATAGTCTAATTGCTATGAACTGTCCCACTGTTTATCTTAAACGTCATAAGGTTGCTTTTACCAAAAAATCACTTAACGTACGCTCAACAAGAATTTTTGATATGATTTTTTTTTAATATTCTGTAAACATTTTACACATATTATCTTCTCTTGTTACAGGTATGTTGATCTTCACAAGAATTAAAACCCTTCCAACAGTAAGTAAAATATTACATAACTTACACCGGCATTACTAAAACGCAAAACAAATATTTACGCAAACATCATCATAACGTGGCATTTTTCATGTTGACATATTTATATGTCAATAGCAGTGGAAGACTGAGCAAACAGGCTATCCCCCTATTTATTTTTAATGTTCTGCCTCTTTGAACAGAGATTTATGCCCAAATCTTTGCTGTCACAGGCAGATCTTGCGAATTATTTTTCTTGCCGCTTTATTCCTTGGCTTTTGACTTTAATGAAGGCTCGGAAAAAACTTGTTTTGTTCAAACGTCGAATTTGCGGATATTGCTTTGTTGTTTTTTACGTGATGTGATACGAAAATTAGTATACAAAATAGAAATAAAACATTTTGAGGTTATGTAGTTCGATAGGTTTATAAATATATTTTATAACTAAGAATATGGATTACATTGCAAACTGACATATATTATATTTAAAAGTATGCATTTTTAAGCTATCGTCGATTATTTTCAGTGATTTATTTTTTTTAAATAATTGTATTTTTCGGCGCTCACACTCTGATATAATAGGTACGTGTTAAACAGCAATTAGAAGTATTGAAACTATATTTATTGTGCTAATATTGTATTTTCCGTATAACGTTCTGGTTTACAAAGAACGAACTAACAACTATACTTCTTCCGTACTTGTACAAATATATCAACTCAGCAAGTTTATAGTTTATTAATGAGTATAAGAATGCTAATTAATGTACCTAGTCTTGCCATAAATATTGTAATAAAGAAAAAAGAAAATTGTTAACTGCAAATAACATTTATTACTTTTACAGTGTGTCAGTTTAATACATAAATATAAAACAATTAAAAATATAAAAAGCTTATTCGAAGTGGTCTCCATTGGCTGCAATACAGTCCTTTAAACGATGAGGCCAGTTATCAATAGAAGCACGCACTCTTTCCATGGGAAAATTCTTCACTGCCAATCGTATAGATTGTTTTAGGGACTCCAAATTATCATGGCGTTTAGAGCAAGCTGTACTCTCTAAAACTGACCACAAATCATAATCCAGCGGATTAAGATCGGGACTAGACGACGGCCAGTCTTCAGCTCTGATGAAGTCCGAAACGTTCGATTCCAACCAAGACTGCGTGGACCGAGCTTTATGACCCGGCGCCGAGTCTTGCTGGAAGGACCATACTTGGTTATTGAACATGGTGATGTTAAGGGGCTTAACTACCTTCTCAAGAATGGTATCTTGATACACTTGTGCCGATGTTTTGATACCTTTTTCACAAAAATATGGCTCAGTCACTCCTTCATAGCTAACACCCCACCAAACCATCACTGAAGTCGGATAATGTCCACGTTGCACTCTGTCGACTAATTGGGAAGCTTCCTTAGAGCTTTGAGCATAAATACGGTCATTTTGTTTGTTAAAATGTTGCTCAATTGTAAAAATTTTCTCATCCGTAAACAAAATTTTTCTGTGACCTCCCTTTGCGTACCGCTTCAGTAGTTGTTTCGATTTTACCACCCTATTCTTCTTTAAATTATCAGTTAAGAAATGGCCAGTGCGTCTCTTATAGGCTGCAAGTCCTAAGTCATCTTTTAAAATACGCGACATGGTTCTAGGTGCTATCTTCATTTCCCGAGATAAAATCTTTTGCTTTCGGACAGGATTTCTTCGAATTCTTTCCCTTACTGCTTTGACCACCTTTTTCGTACGAACACTACGTGGACGGCCAGATCTTTTTCTGTCACAAACAGAGGAGGTCTCATTGTACCTATTAATAGCCCGGTACACAAACATTTTACTAATACCAAGTGTATGGAGAGTTTTAAAAATTGCATTTGGCTCCATACCTACTTTGTGTAATGCTATCACAGCGATTCGGTTCTCTTTATCACCCCACACCATTTTAATATCGCAAAATATTTTACAATGTATTGGCGCCAAAATGAGAAAACACAATGAACAATCGTATAAAAATGACAGATTCGAAATTCAAATGTAATATTTTTTTATAATTAAGTGTAACAGTATTTATGGCCAGACTAAGTATAAATAATATGGTAAAACTGATCAGTACTTATAAGAGGTAGCAGATAGTATGTCAAAAATTATGTAATCACAATATTGTCACACGACTATTTAGTACCATCAGCATTTGTTAACATGCGATTGCACTTTGTCTCTAATACTTTAAAAGTCGATCATTATGTGAAATAAAAAACTCGGAACTTCAATCACGAATCCATAACATGTTTAATACAAAAATAGCCCTCACGTAAGTAGAAAAGTACGTAAACAAGAAGTATTAACTCGGCAACAATGCGCAGTGTAATCGGTAAAGTTTTGTACGATTTGGTTCGGTTTTTGCGTGCTCTCTGATAGTACGAGATGATTTACTGAACTTCAACATGATAAGATTACCGTTTTGTTTTTTTTATTTTTCACTTTTTATAACCTCAAATCACGGTGGAGGACTAACTGTATTTTTCGTGAAATATTAACTTTTATAGTGAATTTTTTACCTGTTTTCTGCAAAGAAAGCATATTATTATCTAAAGCATTGCTTTTCAAAGTGGAGTGGTCTCCCCTACGAAGTTATGAGTATATGTTAAGGGAGTCAATTTAGATTTTGTCAATCAATTTATGTATATCGGGAACAGTATTTGTTTCTGGATGAGAGGTACCATATTTTCTTATGTACCCCTTATATGCAAAATTTTATGTTCATCAGTTTGAGTAAATGCGTGATGGAGCAACAAATAAACAAACTACCTTTCAAAATATTAGAATACTTTGTCAGTACACTGGCTTCCTCTTCCATGCATTACTGTCTCGCTTCTTTGTTTACTTTATTGTCTTTCATTTATTTAATGTCCAATATAAATACAATAAAATGTATTTAGTTATATAAGCAACTTTATTTAAGTAATAATGAAATATTCTCCTGTACTTTGACTTATCATAAGCGCAACTACGTTAGCCTATATGATGAATAAAGCATTTTATTCTATATTATTTATTGAAGCGAAGGAAGAGAGGCATTTCTTTTGTAGGCAGCAAATTGGCATAGTAAAATGTACTTTGGAAACACCTGATCCAAAATATAGTCTCATAGCATATAAATCCCCCGCGATGAAAGTACCATCTCTAAATACAATAAAAGTATACTGCAATACTATATCACACCACAAATTCATAATACAAAACCATGAAATATGAATCACCAAATCAAAAATCAAACCGCACGTCGATTTATTGAAACGGAACGCCGCGCCGCGACAAAACCATGGTCATGATAACACGTGTTTATTAATTAATACGTTGTTTGCGATGGCCGATAAACGCATTATGGCCCACCCTTGTGTACAAACCCTGGCTGGTTTACATTCATTGCTCACCTATACTCGTGAGTGTTCCTCAAAATAATGCTTTGTGTTAAATGTAACGAAAAATTGTGTTGACATTTAACATTGTAATAAAAATTCAGTATTATAAATTGAACGTTTTCTGTTGTATTACTATTAAATTATATGATGTAGTAATTAAAAACTCCAGAGATTTAATAACAATTTGTACGACGAGCATATGTTTCAAATCATTTAAAAGACGTAGAGATATTTCAACTGCCCATTCGTCTAATTAAAATCAAGAATTTGTCATTTTTGTTATGTCTTGCGTTATTATTGCAGTTGGTGGTGTTACAGGAACCTCGACCTTATTACCGATATCCAAAAATATCTTAAGCTCTATAATAGCTTTTGCCTACGTCTCCAACCGTGTGAATAAGTTTTTCCAAAAAAAAAAATCTATGGCACCCAGGAGTAATAAAGCTTCCTATTAATAAAAAAAATCAAACTCGGTTTAGTAGTTCCTTAAATTAACGCGTTCAAAAAACAAAACTCTTCAGTTTTATACCTATATTTCTAGCTTGACCCGACAGACGTTGTCCCGTCTAACTATGAATTCGCAGCGCCCATTCTGTCAATCGCTGACAGTTATTTCAAACGATTGACAGTTATATAAAAATAATATTTTTGTTAAGTTTTCTTAAATTTTCAAATTTTCCGCGCATATTTTTCAATTTCTTCCTTCATAAGAACCTTCTCCTGACAATAACAAAGACAACAAAAAAAAATTGTGAAGTCGGTCCAGCCATTCACGCGTGATGGCGTGACCAAGGGAAATAGGGATTCATTTTTATATATATATACATATATATAGATAGGGTATTATAGTATAGATTGTCAACACGTTCATACATTATCTCACTATCAGTCCGAATTAATCAACCATGAAAAGACCGTGTTAAACACATTAACTAAATCCTATAATGATAACGCAATTATAGTGTGCACAATGGGTTTGATAATGATCAGTAACAGCTGTCGTGAACGCGTCCAAACAATGACAGAGTGATTTGGACGTTCAATAGCTTCACAGTTCTGCTAACTTGGATTTTAATTGTACTGTTAGTATAAAAAGATTTTATTGAGGATATTTGTGACACTTTTTGCTATAAAAGAACTGAGCGTTGACAGACCGAGTTAGCTCGTCGTTGACAATCGTAATGGTTGATTGGTTCGTGTAATATTTGTGAAAAAATTTCTGTAGTTAGTGACAGTTATTTTAATTTTTTTGAATCTACTTGAGTCAGTATTCTAACAGTACAGTCAGCAATATCAGCCCTGTTTTTATCTATAGGGATTTAAAGGGTGTGAAGTCTATCCGCGTAGCCAGCGTAGGACTAAAGCATAATCTCAGTAGTAAAAGAAGCCCGTGCTCAGCAGTGGGACAGTATATAATATAGGCCTGATATTATTATTTTTATAGTACAGTTTTATAAGTCAGCGTGGTGGACTAACTCCTAATCTCAGTAGTAGAGGCAGCCAGTGCTCAGAAGTGGGATAGTATATAATACATTGCGAACGTGTTTATTATTATAGTACAGTTTATTATGTAAACTATATTTGGCTTAATGTTCATCCAAAGTAACCCAAAATTTCCCCTCAAAGCTAGCCCAAACGAAATATAACTCCATACAATCTCGGAGTTTTCTCAAATAACATTTCGTTGTCGCGTCGCTCGCAGCGTGGCTTATTTCCTTCACAATTGCCACTGGCTTGCATAAAGAGATCTCATTCCCTGATCGGCCGTCCTTTAATTTTCAAATGATAGCAAATATTCCAAGGCTTTTTCAAAACGCGCAACCCTGAACATCAAAAGGCTCCATTACGCTGATTTTAGTTGAAAGAACTCTGTTTTGTATGGTTTGGTACTAAATTATAATGTAATATATTTGTTATAAATGATTTCTAAGAATACATTATTTACTTACTTTGGAGTTGTACGAATTGCTAAGACGAATTTACTTGTTAATTATAAAAGTTATGAAAACATTGTGACATTTATTAATTCCTCCTCCTTGCGTCGATTAACCTCAATGCTGAGGGTCGTGACCTTGCTGAAGAACTTTTGTTCGGACTATGTTTCGCCACCTTGTCCTATCTTCGGCGGCGCGAAAGGCTTCGCAAACTGTGGTGTCTAACGTGGACCGGAACTGGTCAGACCAACGCATTGGGTTTCTGCCCCGGGGTCGTTTGCCAGCCACCTTGCCAGTCAGCAGCAATTTTTCAAAATTGTCTCCACTTTTCCTGGCAATGTGGCCGAAGTATTCGAAACTTCTCCGCAGGCAGGTGGTGGTGAGTCTCAAGGGGACTTTGAGTTCCGCGATGATGGATGCGTTGGTCCTATGCTCCGTCCAGTGAGTGCCGAGTAGTTTTCTCCAGCACCACATCTCAAACGCGTCAATACGAAGTCGGTCAGCTTTTTTGAGGGTCCAGGTTTCCGCGCCGTACAAGAAGATGGAGAAGACAAGCGTGGTGACTAGTTGTTTTTTTGTCTTACGTGAGATGTTCCTGTCAGCCCAGATGTGTTTCAGTTGGGTCATAGCGTTTTTTGCCATGCCAATTCTTCTTCTCACATCCGGCTCACATGACCCGTTGTTTATTTATTAATTAACCCGTTGTTTAATTATTAATTAATTGGGACAAGAAAGAAGAAAAATATCTCTAAAGTATAAAAATCAACCTATTTTAGGCTAGTGCCAAATCCTGAGTACAAAATATATAGAAAAAAACTATATACTAGATTCAAATATGGCCTCCATAATGAAGAACACCATTGCTAGCATAGTATGTAGACACTGTCCATATTTTCGCACCAAATCAACCCTTGTAATTTGTCCCAACAAAATAACCTCATTGGATGTAATTAACGCATATTACTTACAAGTCCAATACGCTTACCTATATCCAAAAACCCTCACAGGTGAATGACCCAACTAACACCTAATTAACTATAATAAGCCTGTACGAACCCTCTCGAGCAAACAGCAACCCGCTGACTCCAAACCGTATCAGGTTTTGAGGGTATTTGCAAAAATCGCGGAACGTGCCCGCGCATGAGAGTTGAAAATTTCCCGTGGCCTGCAGATTTCCGATAATTATTTTGTTGGAAAATTTTGGGGTCCTTTAATCGCCTCTTGACCCTTTCGATGTTGAAGAGTTAATTCGGTTTGGTGAGGTGAAAGAATTTAATGAAGGGGTTATTATTGTGATATTTTCGATTATAATGTTACCAATTTAAAAATGCTATCGATTTTGCAGAATGTTGATGTTATCAATTTAATAATGTTACCTTAGCAGAATGTAGGTGTGCTGTGTGTGCTCTTGAATTGAAAATGGCGTAATGTATTTAAAATATTTGTGATTATAATATCTAAGTTACTGACCGTCCTTAAATGCAATATTTTCACAATAAAATTATATCCACACGGTCTATAAAATCAAACATTCCCCAAATAAAAATACGTTTGACTAAGTTATTAGCACTCAAATAAAATGCGACATCGCAGTGGCTCAGCGTAAAAAATGTCATTCCATAAGAATTTTTTCACCATCCAATACCCATAAACACAATTTGGTACCGCTTTCGACGCCGGTATGGCGTGTGAGAGGGATAAAAGATGTAGAAAATACCGAGAGTAAGTGTGACGGGTAGTCGACATAATTTTGCCGAGTCATCAAGGATGGTTTGGTCTATTTATCGGAGCAAAACTCTCGTATGGTTTTCGTTCACACGTGTAATGTTTGGGATTTTGTTATAAAGCTTTACTTATATTTTACAAGAGTCGTATCGTCGTACTCATACCAAAATATCGTATGTATATGTATTATTAAAAAAAACAATACCGTTTGAATAGTTTTTTTATAAGATATGTTCACAAATTTCCTTGTACTAGTTACAATCTGTTTTAATGATATTATGGTTGAATAGACGCCGCAAAATTAAGCACATTCCGAAAAAAATATGTAAATTACAATAAAAACATTTTTTTTTTTATTTCCTGAAATACGGCATGTAAACATACGACATTTTGATTTGCCAGCGACGTTACGTCTTGTTCAGATATATTTCAATCAATATAATAAAAAAGAAACAAATAACTTGTCCGTTATAGTTAGGTTGCTAAATGTAAAAGTCATTGATGAATTTGGTACCAAGTCAGTTTAAGCATAAATACATTTAATTTACCTATATTCGAAATAATAAAAATGGTAATATTTCCCTTCAACTACTAAAATATCCCCAACAAAGACACTTGCCTCATAGTTGATATAAATTCACCTTTATTAAACTAAGAATAAGGAAGACGTCGATGAACTATGTATTATCTCCATATACAGTGCTGCAAAGGAGTCGTGCTGCACTGTGGGCTAGTAAAATGGCCTTTCAAGAATTCCTACTAACTGTAAGAGTCTTGTCTTAAAATATCTTATTCCCTAAAGTTTTTACCAACACCACGGCTTGTTAACTCCGCGACGCTTTCAAAGTTTGAAAAGATTTTTCTTCTGGCTCGTAAGATTAAAAGGAATTAATCTTGAAGTTATTTTGCGTATGTTTTTGATATTTTTGTTTAGATTACATTTAATTAAACAACGGCATCACACGCGGAATATTATTTACATTCAAAGAGATTTACCCATTTAGCATCGGAATGTTTGCCGGCAAACATGACAGCTACATGATATTACGTGTGTCACAGGAATATAACCTTATTATATACTACATAATAAGGTTAATTTTCCGTGACACGCGTAATGTCATGTAGCTGCCATGTTTGCCGGCAAACATTCCGATGCTAAATGGGTTAAATAGTATAGTTAGTTATAGAGTGGACATCAGGACCAAATTAGTGCTCCAAAAGTTATTATCAATTGGCAATAAGTCGCTGTCGTATTTGAAATGTCCGAGTAACAGTCACAATTTCTTTAGATATTAATACAAAAAGAAAACATATTTACAGAAAATTTACTAACATACACATTAAAATCGTGCAAATCACGATATGGAAAAAATATAAAGTATTTTACATAGGTTTTGCTATTTCAGGGTACATTGAGTAATCTTCGCATGAACGCAAAACTTTTGTATGACAATCTTCCCAATGTCCACTACATATAATCCTAGATTTCTTTGTTTCAATTATATTTATTATGCCCTCTTGTAGAAAATCTATATTTTACCTAAATAAAAAATAAAGAACATAATCTCCCTTTTCAAAACTCAACTTATATATAACATAGAGAAATTCCCCAAAACATAAAACTGTTTTACCAAATCAATACACATTTTGCATGCCCTGCGGTACTAATTACAAATAATAATTAATATGATTCGCTGAGCACGGCCCTGGCCATGCGCGAGCCGCGGGGGCGTGCGTTTGACGCGTGTTTGAAACCTATTACAGTGGACACAACGTGCTGTCGTTAACGTGTGATGGGGCGGATTTAGTGGGGGGTCCGGGGAGACGTGATCCTTCTGTTTTAAAATTTTTAATGTACCTAGACTGGTTTGGAGTTTCGTGTGGTAGTGATTTTTTGTGGAGTTAAAAACATAAATAACAACTTATTTCAAATCCACTCCTCGATCTACTTTGAAATATGTAACATGGTTCTCATTTTGGCACAAAAATGATTTTTTATATTAGTTTCAACGTGTATAGTTTTATTATAACAATATGTATAGTTTTATTTCCTTCCTTGGAGAACCTAAGAGAGGTTCCTGATATTTTAGCTTAAAGGTTTAGTTAGTATTATAAAGTTAGCATTAATTTTAAGTAATTTATTACAGGATAAGAAGGTCTTTTATTTTTATTAATTACTTATTGCATTATTTAGTGTCCAAATCCATGCCTGTAATTGCGGGTAAGCGATATTCATGCTAATTAATTAGCCCTTTAGAGTGTTTATGGAATTAACGTATCCGATAATCAGTGCGAAGTATAAAGGTCATGGTTGAGTCAAATTTATTTTGTATTTTGCGAAATCAAAATCTTACAAAGTTTCGCGTATTAAGTGATCGAAACCCAAATCCATGACCGTTTTAAAAGACACATTCACGCCTTTTTCACGTCCCTGAAGGGGTAGACAGAGGCGCACCCACTTTCCGCCGTGCGTATTCTCTCCCATGATGTGATAGCACCGAGCACATAGCAATGATGCTATGTGCTCGGTGACATCAAGGGTATGAGCCCAATATCACTTCGCCCGACCCGGTATCAAACCCGAGACTTCAACACTACAGTCATACCGCAACAATTACGCCACCGAAGCAATCAAATAAAACAAAATCGTGATATAACCAAAATACTCTCGTATGACATATCAGAATAAATAGCAATCAACTAACATTCGGAAACATTAGGGCGCTCGTCCATCCGACACGGACGGGACGCTGATCGCCGAATTTACGATTCGCACATAGCCCCGGGGCATCGTAACTCGATGATGCCCAATTTTATTGTCCACGCCTTCGGTGTGAGCGAATAAAAAACGCCAGATTCATTTCCTGTGGAATATGACCCTTTTGGATGTCGATTTAATTTGGTTTATTAATATTTGAAGTGATATGCGAACTGTTTAATGAAATTCTTAGTACTTACTGAAATAGACAAATCAGAGCTATAACCAATTTCTTTATGAGCCTAAAATTTGTACAGGAGTTCCTTATGAAAATAAAATGGTTATTGAAGACTCTTTACCTAATACGGCCTACATAGATAGGAAATATCTTCTAGGATAGGACTAGTCAATTAACCAATTCATCAATTTATAAAATATTATTAAATTTGGGTGCCTCACAGTTGTAAATAGCCATTAAAGAATGGAAAAATAATATTAAATGTGTTATTTCCAATTGATTTCTGACAATTAAGGAATACTGCTTAATTTGGTAGACTCTCGGCGATCAGAAAATCACCTAAATAACTAGTCGCTATCGAAGGGAAATTAACTACCTTTGATCTACATTGTGTCAGTTCAATTTAAGCAAAACCGGCTTTAAAAGTCGTCAGAATAACGCCAAAATAAGTTTTTGTGCACAATACATATGTTACAGCACAAACTGAGCTCACACTTCGTGCGACGAAAAGCATTTATCTGGGAGTCATACGTGCGCGGTTTCTTTCGGGCCACGGAGTTAGAGATTTAGATCTGTAATAAATTTGTACTCTATTGTGGATAAATGACTGGCATTTGGTAATTAAATTAGAATATCATAATAAACTAAAGATATTGGGTATTTTTTATAAATATCTACATAATTGCGATACGTCGTTTATATGTGTGTAAATTTTTATCACACCGCGTTTTTCTCTTATATGAAAGTGCGCCCTTATTTATTATTAATAATATAAACCCTTAGCTATAGACCCAGTCTACAAAAAACAACATTAGTAAAATAATATAATTTCAGAAGACATGATACATACAAACAACCAACCACACAAAAAATTACATATCCGAACGCATTCTGCCGATTTTCGACACAACCTCTCTATAGACGCCTCTGTTCCACCTAAAGCATGAGATCTCACCATAGAGAAGGTTTAGACCCGAGCCCACCACGCTCAGTGAACAACATATTTTGTGAAATTAAAATAGTACTCTGGTAAATCCTGTCTTACTAAAACATAGTGAATTCTCAAACACAGTTTACCTGTATCGCTTTTTCTCCAGCCGTACTTAGAGTATTGCGGGGCAGTCGCTCGGAACTGTTGCTCGCGGCTCTCGCCTCTGAGCGGTAAGCCGCAGGATTGCACCAATCGATTTCTTTTAGCGTCTGGTGCGCCAGACATTTTCCAATTTGACGACTTACCGAATTAGGCTGAATGCCCTTTTGTGGTTGCTTGTGTCAATTACTATAGAAATGTCAAAGAAATACTTTGGCTTCGTTTTCTTGTGTTGTTTACATATACTATCTATAAAACACGTACGTTGTACAATCAGCTACAAAAGTTGCTGAAAATCCAAAACTTTAAATCGTTTTACACATTTTTTACGAAATATTTTACTTAAACTGAATAAATCCGCTTAATAATTTAGTGTAGGAAAACGGTTGAATTAGTAGTAAGGACAAAAAGCTTAAAGGCGATTTAAAATTTAAAAAATTTAATTACTACCGATAACACTTAATGTCCTATGTAAAGCACACACTTTCCCGATACGATTTATCGTTAAATCGAATTTTCGATTATCTCGTTATGAAATAAAAGTTTCAATTTCAAATAAATTCGAATGTTCAATAAATCCGTTCCATTATTCCATTGAAAGCGGCGCTAAGTTGATACTTCTGTTGAAAGCGGCAAGCCTTTTGTGGTCGGACGAGAAACAAGCTCCTTAAAAATGAAACCCTCAGTTAGTGTGTTCCTTGTGTATTTGTATCTGATTAATCTGTAGACTTAGTTTTGGATACGATTCCAAGGTCCTGGCAACTTTTAGTTTTTCGCAAAAACAAACTTGATAGTTTTTTTTTTATTCGAAAACAGAACACAGCGTCCCTCTTTTGTTTTTATTTAGTTCGGGTTCGCAAATTGCTAATATAATATGAATTCTAGGCTGTCGATACAACTTTGCTTTTCCATTGAAAACGTGCTGTAAGCTAATTAATCGTCCCAATCTATTGCAGTTGTTTAGAACGTCGTAGACAGAACCAATACATGTAACATCACATATAAGCAATAAACAGGTGTGTACCGACGCATTGTATCCTCTCAGACAGCGCTGTGCCAGTAATTACAGTTCACCAGTGTATCCAACACATCAGCGCGCCGCCCGCCAATATCTTTAGGGATATTGAGTACGTACATATACGATACACACGTGCCCGGAGTTTAGGCAACTTGTTTTAACGAAACTCATTTAAATATACGTTGGACATTCATGTAATTATTTAGAAACAACGGCTCGTAGAGAGTGCCTTGAGATTATGTCAATGATCTTCATAAAAAATATTTTTTCATAAAATCTGACATACAGTACTAATTGCGCGGTCGTATACCAAAGAGATGGACCGACCAAGTAAAAGACTTATCGTCCTCTTAATTCTACACAACCGTAAGAAGCGCGCTGAACAGTAACCAGTGGAGGCAGATCATCCGCTCCAGATGCAACCCTGATGCTGACAACGATCCTTAAATATGAGGGACCGACTAGAACGAGAGAAAATATAGTACATTCATTCAAAGTGAAAACTGAACGTTGACATTATTGTGTTCAAAATATTTAAAATGTTCCTTTTACTGATCTTGTTAACTAACCCTAAAGTGAATATGGCGAATGACAAGTCATGTCGGTACTGTAGGTAGTACAGTCAGTTAACTGAGTTCACTGTGGGATCACATTAAGTATTGTATACACACTGCCTTGGTGCCTTGCTTATATTTATTCAAATTATGTAAGTTTCCAGATCAGTGGCGAAAGGTGACTTTTTAAAAAGGTAACCCGAGGCAATATAAATTGCTTTAAGTAACATATCGTGACCCATTTAATAGAAAACAAAAACTTAAACGTAAATAAACCTAAAAGGGAAGCCGGTAGGAATCGGATTGTATGGACGCTTCGCCACTGCTATATACTATATGTATTTAAGAGCTAAGCTAAAGTCTTACCCCCTTATTCATAAACTTTATTTATCTAAAGACTAAGTTGTGTGAAAACAAGTCTGTTTCTCAGGACGGCATAGCAGCCTTCGCAGTGCGTAGACATAAGGTCGTTGTGTTTGGCTAATATTGAGATACAACTTTATTCTAGTTGACTATCAGATGAACAAATCTGAGAAACAGACTTGTTGTCACAGCAATACTCCGTCCATAGATAAATAACATTTATGCATACAGGCCTAACGCCCTTCCTCGAGCTTTACTCACCAAACATCACGTCAGTATGTCAGAAACAAACGACAATATCACCTCGTAACAGACGTGCAAATTGTACGCGCGTCTCCGCAAACATTTGTCACGTGGCTAGTGAACGCGTCGCTGCTCGCTATTGTTGTGCTGGCACCTCTGGAACAAGCGTATACATGTAACTGATCTATTTGGTAGATAATGAACGTCCTAATATGGAATACGTAGTTTGTAGACTAACGATTAGTGATTTAAATGTAACTACATATTTAATGTAGGTTTATGCCGTCTCAGTAGAACAGGAAGCCTGTCCAGCAGTGGGACAGTTTATACAGGACTTATTATTATATTTTTAGTATACATATATTTATTTTTATTAATTTATATATTAAACATTATGAAATAAAAAGAAATAATATCATAATTTTTATCTGTATTAATTTCTGTGAATTTCGGAAAATACACACCGAAAAGTGGGTACCTTACACTGCCTACACTTTCGAGATAGCGTGATGAATACCTTAAAATTTCAGCCTCAGACAATTTAGCTCTGTTAGATTCGCAAAACTCTTACCTTGCTCGACCTGGGAATCAAACCCTCACCTCACGATTCCCAATCCACATACACTACTGGACTACACTATTGATACATCTATAAATCACAATATTTTATAACTCAATAAAACCTATCTTCGCCTCGTAAATCTAATAAAGGGACATATGAAATCCTTTATGCAGTCGGTTAAAATCTTATAAATCGCCGGTTGTCATGGCAACGGGGGTCGGTACGTGTAAATCTCCCATTTTGGAAAGGCCTGTTTATCTGAAGATAAGGGAGCTTACCCGCATATATTACGGAAGTACGTGATTTTGTTAATTGCGTTTTGTGATAAGTTTTTTGGTATATAATATCAGCTATGTGTTATATACTGTCCCAGTGTTGGGCACGGGCTTCGTCTTCTACTGAGAGGGTTTAGGCCTTCCACAACGCTGGCCTAGTGCGGATTGGCAGACTTCACATACCCTCAAAATACTTATAGCGAAGTTCTCAGGTATGCAAGTTTCCTTGAGATATTTTTTTTTCACCGTTAAAGCAAACGATAATTCACACAGAATACATATATAACTTTAGAAAAGTCAGTGTTACGTCCCCTTGGATTTTTGAACCTGCGGACATTCGTCTAGGCAGTCCGTTCCACTCCCAATGAAACTATCGCCGCTTTTTTGGTATGATTAATGAAATATATTGTAATTTTCTTACTAAATTTGTCTACATGAAACGCAACAAACTATACATTTAGTTAGTTTTCTGTAGACAGCCATTGCCACAACAATGGCTGTCAGACCCATTCAAGTCTGTATTGGATCTCTATAACTAAAAATAAATATCATTTTTAGAAAATTTATCTTTATTTTCCCCTGTATTCTGTTGACATAAACATAATGATTGCAGTAGCAACCATTGGTAATTGAGCCTTTTTCCGATGGACGTCATATCGCTCTAAGGTCGAGCATAAAATCTAGCATTTATAATCTAAATTTTCATCAAACCCGACACCCTAGCGCTGCATTTGCACAAAACTATGCCACCGAAACAATCGAACCTACGTCTCCTTGCAAAATACTTATTACGTGAACTGTTATACATAGGTGCTAACAGATACCCTGAAGGCTCTCCCCATTCGTAAATCTGACGGTTTTTATCAGCCGTATCAGATAAGAACCGCCCGCTTGGACCGTCGCATTGTATGGACAAACCCCTTTGTGGATTTAATTTGTTTTAATATGCCACGTAGGTAGATATAAATACGAAATTGTTAACTTTATTTTGGTTCTTATATTGGTACAATCTGTAGAATCGTTAATATTTAAAAAATAGTTTTTAATAACCAGTTCTTACCCGCAACTCCGTCCGCGTGAAAAAGATTTTCCGGGACTAAAGTTCCGCTTCATATTTTCTCGGGAAAAACTTTTGCCTATAGCACTCGAGAGTAATGTAGCTTCAGAAAGTAGTTCCAGAGATTAGCCCCTAGAAACAAACTCGCAAGCTATTCCTCTTTGTAATAATAATATTAATATTAGGCCGAAAATCAGGTAATAGAGCTTATATAAAAGTCCTTGAACGAATAAATGAACTTTACAATAAAAGTTCTTGTATGTGAGCTTTTTAGAAAACAAGTCAACCACAAGTCTAATTCAATCTTAATTCAATAGTTTACAAAAATCAGAAACTTTCACATATATTCCCTGGACAAAATCATACCTTTACATAATTTGTGGTCCTGGATACGTCGTGATCGGAGAATACAGAAGATTAGCCTCCCTAGAGACATGCAGTTTTACGATATCGGTTAGCGAAGAGTCAGGAAATATCAAACGTTGTTTGGAAAGAGATATTTTGTGAACAGCTAAATCATGCTTGAAATACATCAAAATACTACATATTGTATAAAAATATAATGTATAACTACTACCTCATGCTCAAAATATGTGAAAATATATGTCATATATTGCAATATCTATTTTTGGAATGTAGAGCGTAATAATTCAAGAATAACTCGTGAGTTTATGTTAAAAAATTATCTATATTTACTGCGTAATGTAAATAAAATAAATAAGAAGTTATCACTTTCTTTAATTCTTAGACATAACAGAATTTAAAAATAGCTATTTTTAATCAATAGAAAATATTTAATTATTATGGAATGGACAACTTCCGTCTTGCAACTAGCTTGATTAATAAATAACCTTTATAACATAACCATGAAACTAGAAAATAGCGTCAGCAAAAATAAAGTCAGTCATAACTCCGCCGTCGACGTCAATTCATGAAGTTTCATAATTGAAAGAATAATGCGATACTTCACACTTCATTTCACACGAAGCACACAAACTGATGAGTGCAGCGCTTTTATAACATGTTGCTTGGACGGTCAGCAAAACAATCAATATTTCATTACATTATCACTTTCGTAACATAATTATTTTTAGCATAGACTTGCAAATGCGCTAATCACCTTAAATTAAAATATACTACAGCAGAGTAACATTATTAAATTAATATTATAATAATTATAATTGATGTTTTCTAGTAACCATAAAATCTTTTTTCCAGTACACTACACAAGCTACAAAAAAATATTCCAAAAAGATAAAAAGAATATACCTAGTCTTGCCATAAATATTGTAATAAAGAAAAAAGAAAATTGTTAACTGCAAATAACATTTATTACTTTTACAGTGTGTCAGTTTAATACATAAATATAAAACAATTAAAAATATAAAAAGCTTATTCGAAGTGGTCTCCATTGGCTGCAATACAGTCCTTTAAACGATGAGGCCAGTTATCAATAGAAGCACGCACTCTTTCCATGGGAAAATTCTTCACTGCCAATCGTATAGATTGTTTTAGGGACTCCAAATTATCATGGCGTTTAGAGCAAGCTGTACTCTCTAAAACTGACCACAAATCATAATCCAGCGGATTAAGATCGGGACTAGACGACGGCCAGTCTTCAGCTCTGATGAAGTCCGAAACGTTCGATTCCAACCAAGACTGCGTGGACCGAGCTTTATGACCCGGCGCCGAGTCTTGCTGGAAGGACCATACTTGGTTATTGAACATGGTGATGTTAAGGGGCTTAACTACCTTCTCAAGAATGGTATCTTGATACACTTGTGCCGATGTTTTGATACCTTTTTCACAAAAATATGGCTCAGTCACTCCTTCATAGCTAACACCCCACCAAACCATCACTGAAGTCGGATAATGTCCACGTTGCACTCTGTCGACTAATTGGGAAGCTTCCTTAGAGCTTTGAGCATAAATACGGTCATTTTGTTTGTTAAAATGTTGCTCAATTGTAAAAATTTTCTCATCCGTAAACAAAATTTTTCTGTGACCTCCCTTTGCGTACCGCTTCAGTAGTTGTTTCGATTTTACCACCCTATTCTTCTTTAAATTATCAGTTAAGAAATGGCCAGTGCGTCTCTTATAGGCTGCAAGTCCTAAGTCATCTTTTAAAATACGCGACATGGTTCTAGGTGCTATCTTCATTTCCCGAGATAAAATCTTTTGCTTTCGGACAGGATTTCTTCGAATTCTTTCCCTTACTGCTTTGACCACCTTTTTCGTACGAACACTACGTGGACGGCCAGATCTTTTTCTGTCACAAACAGAGGAGGTCTCATTGTACCTATTAATAGCCCGGTACACAAACATTTTACTAATACCAAGTGTATGGAGAGTTTTAAAAATTGCATTTGGCTCCATACCTACTTTGTGTAATGCTATCACAGCGATTCGGTTCTCTTTATCACCCCACACCATTTTAATATCGCAAAATATTTTACAATGTATTGGCGCCAAAATGAGAAAACACAATGAACAATCGTATAAAAATGACAGATTCGAAATTCAAATGTAATATTTTTTTATAATTAAGTGTAACAGTATTTATGGCCAGACTAAGTATAAACTACATAATTATTCTAGTTATCTTAGATTTAAAACCAAACTACTAAAGCGTTTAAAAAAAAAAAAAAAAAAAAACTATAAGACCAATATGATTAATAATAATGGAGATATACTCCTTAGAATAAAAAATATTTTTCCAAATTTTTTGAATTGATAACCTCCTCTTTTTTGACGTCGGTTAAAATGACTTAATCATTAGTAACAATTATTGCACATAAGACAAACTAAATTCGCAATTCGAACTACCCCCAATGATATTTGCTGTCGCTACCCTTCGTCTCTCAGACGTAGCAATTTCCCAGCACAGACTGTATTCAACCCGAGCACCGAGATTGCTTCCTTATCTAAAATCAATTTTTAAATTATACGTCATATCCTCGTAAAGTGACTGCCGCTTGGCTGTTTGTTTACTGTCTTGAAGTTTGACATTTATGTCGTGTACCAAGTCTTGTGTCGTGTACGAAGTTTGTATTTATATTTTTACTAGCTTTTGCTCGCGGCTTCGCCCGCGTGAAGGAGTTTTCTAGGATATTTTTTTTCTGACTTACATGATATGTGTCGTTATATTATGACCAAATTACACAAAATTATTATAAATTATAGCCTATGTGTTTTGATGTATAACCAATATTACTGTAAAGTTTCATCAAAATCCGTTCAGTAGTATTTTCCTGAAAGAGGAACTAACATCCATCCTCACAAACTTTCGCTTTTATAACATTAGTAGGATTTATTTATAATTATTATTAGCTTTATTGTATACTTTTTTGGTACAGCAAAGTGATTCAACTGCACCTGATGGTAAGTGGGGTGGCTTCCAATAGAATGTCGACGTACAAAAGATGATTACCCCTCGACAGTCGACACAATTATGCCGGCCTATTAGAATCGGATTTATACAGGCCTAAAACGCGACACACTTACATGAGCCACTATGGCGGGTTTTAACACCATGTGGTGGTCGCTATCGGATATAAAATCCTACCAATGTAAATAAAAATTCCAATTTCAAAATTATCAGTCTGAACGTTTACATCTGCAAACGCAATAAGTTCTCAAATAAATCGAATTAGAGCTGAATTTTGGGTTCTAAACCTATAGATATATTTCGAAACATGATCAATTCTATAAAAGCAACTAGAAAACTCTTTTGACCTACTTTATCTGCACTAAAAGCAGAACGCAATAAGCATGGTTTTACAACACAAGTTTTATTGTCAGTGTTCGGTACAAAGTTTGACACATAAATCAGGCTTTGCTCTCAAGACTGATGGCGAGGGGAGTCTGGGGCAGCTTGCGGTGATACGTCCTGATTTTCATCAGCTTCTGTATTGGAAAAATAGATTTTGCTTTGGTTTAGGTCAAATAAAGAACTAAGAGATACTAAGAATTTTTTTTAAAATCTTTTTCAATCTATATATATATAAAAGAAAGTGGTGTTAGTTACACTATTTTTAACTCTAGAACGGATGAACCGATTTGGCTGAAATTTGGTGGAAAGGTAGCTTATAACCAGGAGACGGACATGGGATACTTTTTATCCCGTTCCCACGGGAACGGCACGTGACATAGTATAAGACCTCGGGAAGGTTATAGGCTACTATCCCGGGAAAATATATAGTGGGACTTTTATCGCGGAAAACTCCTACACGCTGGCGAAGCCGCGAGCAAAAGCTAGTATTTTATAGAAAACAATAAAGTGTTTATAGCGCTTATAATTATCATATTGTTAAAATTAAAATATTTTCGGATTTTATCGCGGTTTTAATATTTACCCCATACAACAGTCCCCCCCGTGACCATGAAGGCTGAAAAGTCTTCGAAACGTCGGGAGAAAAGTAAAATATTTAATTTTTAATGTTTAATTTTAATGTCTAACATTCGCGTAAACATAAGAAATCATTATCTTATTGTTATTCCTATTATATTCCTATAAGTGGAAGCATTTTCAAAATCGGTTCAATAGTTCCAGAGATTAGCCCCTACAAATAAATTACAAACTTTCAATCTTCATAATATTAGTATAGATTCTTTTAACATTATAATAATATTTTGATTTGATCTTTGTCTTTTGCTTCTACAAAAGCTATCAATATTAAGAATGTGTACACCATAGAGAAAAATTAAAACATAGAGTTATAACAACGCTCTCATCCATTGGTCCCAAGGGTGACGCCGGGCGGAGACAAAGCTACTTCGTTTTTTAAAAAACACCATAACAAGAAAGAATATTGTATGACAAAGATTCTTCTCGATATTTTCTCTAGATAATTTCCTTTCAATCAACGATGGATCGCAACTGTCATGTTTGAGATAAGGAAGCTCTTTTGTGAAAAGATTCGAGTTAATTTTACGGTTGTCGATATCTCATTCTGTTATTTGTGTCTGTGTTGTAGGTACTATGGGGTTGTGAGGAAATATGGTTTTCGCGGTGTAATAAACAGCGCGCAATTAAGTTCTATGAGTAACGTTCTATATACCAACTTAATAGATGATAATCATTTAGTATATCAAAATTATCGTGGAACATAACATTTGCAAAATCTCTGTGTCAATTCAGCAGCACTTTGTTAATGTAATGTTCCTGTATATTTAATGTTTTTATAATGTATTGATTTCTTATGTTTGCACGAATTTAAGACATCGAAATAAAATAATTTTCGGATTACATCGCAGTTTTTATATGTCAATGAAGGCTGCAGTCTTCGAAACGTCGGAGGAAATTTAAATACAAAAAACTGGGATAAAATATAAAAACTAGTTTATTTAAATTTTTAATATATTTTTGTAATAAAAAATTACCTAAAGTAACTTATGAAGCAACTAATAGAACTTATGTACGCTGAATTCAAGTATCAGAAACAATAATTCTAATATCAATAATATTATTAAAACTTACGCGAGACATATTAAATTAGTCGAAAACAACACGGTTTTACTCACGTTGTAAAGATGTCGGAATCGCCGACCAGTTTCGACCTATTAAGTTTGCGAAGAAGGAATCTTTACACCGAGGTAATCTTTTGAATTTCTAGTATTCAAAAGACTACCTCAGTAGCGTAGTTGTATTGCGTGAGCTGTTCAACTGTTCTGACGTCGAAGTACAAATCACGCTCATCTGTCACATCATGGAACGGAACACACATGGTTAAACGTGGGTTACACTTCTGCCTATCCCTTCGGGTACAACAGTGTAATCTCTGAGTACTTTGACATAAAACACGTATGCTTTGTGTCAAAGGTTTTATACAAAAATCTGTACCAATTGTAAGGCTAGGAAGTATTCATAACTGGAGTGCGGTCACGTACGCGCGCGTGCCTTCCCGTTGCCGAATGAATTAATTCCCACTTCCACGCTGATTTATATTACGTGTACCGCTGGCGATTTTTGCTCTTTTAGGACACTAACGGATTTAGCCCTTAGTGTCGTGTTTTTATGTGTGATTCTTGCGTGTAAGTGATCAAATTGGCACAATTTCTATGACTTCTATTTATAAATTGTAGATATCGATTTTGCTGTTAGGATATATTTTATATCCGCCCGGATAGCGACCACCGTACACATGGTGTTAAAACCCGCCATAGTGGCCCACTTAGTGCGTCGCGTTCTGGGATCAACCTGTGTAATCCGGTTCCAATAGGCCAGCATAATGATGTCGACTGACGAGGGGTAATCATCTCTCGTCAATTATTAGTTATCAGTTCTATTGGACTTACTACACTTACACTTTTTATCTGGTGCAGTGGGGTCAAAATGTTGTGCACGCACCTATAAAAAAATTGAGGGCTTCGTTTAAAACTTAAACTTGTATGTGTTTTTATAAAATCATCAATGACTAAACAAAATAACGATAAAACACAATACAACAAACCCCATCAGTTCCTTATACTCTAGTTTTACAAATCGTATCGTCAACTCTGTTACAAACAGGGCGAACACAAGCTTCCGAAGGCACTTAACGTCATAATTGCTGAATATCCACTGCATGAACTTTGTAATTGAAACCGACAGTTTCTGCCCAAAAATGCTATCAAATAATTTTGAATACTACACGAAAACGTGCGTATGAGTTAGTGAAATTTAAAAGGTATTTAGCAATGAACGAATGACAAAACAGATATATACAAATCATTTCATGAAATGTAGATAGGCATATTTATGTATAATTATTTCCACAATTCTATTTAGACTTTCATCTCGGATACATTAAACATCTAAAAGCATCACCGTTTTCAAAAGCCTATCATTAATATCTGTATCACTTGATTAAATCATTGAAAACGCCGTAACCCAACGCGATGTGCCAAAAACAAAACGGATCTATTTACATCAGCAGAAACCACTCAATTTAATTAATTAAATCAAGCAACATTACACAAAACCATGACTAATTAATTGCGTTACTCAGATTTGAACCAAAATCGGCTCAAATGAAGCTCCACCATCATTCAGATGTAGCGCCTAATGCTACTTATTTATTGACTGTAATCCATTATATAAACCAGGAACGAAGACCTGCAAAACGAACTGTTATCTTTCACTACACAGTTCAAATAACATTGGCGTTTCCAGCTACCCGATATCATAAGACACGCGGCTGCGTACATTTTATATTCGAGCAGGGAGTTTGATATAATGGCTGGTAATATCAAATACGGCCCGTAGAAGTGGTCACATCTCGTTGTCGCTAGATTAAAATGATCTCCCCCGCCGCTCACGCTCGGCTAATTTAGATGGTGTAAGGGGGTGGTGGTGTGGTTTTAGGGGGGTCTCGGTTAAGTGGTCGGCTGAGGAGCTCTCAAGAAAGGGTGCTTCGTGACCGCACTCTACCCGTCTTACCTTGTACATTACTTTATGTTGCTTCATGTACCAGACACAGGCTTAGCTTCCGGTTATTTGGGAAGATCGTTACGACGCTGAAGGAAGGCTTTTTATCGACTAGACAGAGGATTAATCTAGAATAAGACATTTTAGGTCGGGAAAGTATTGAGTTGTGGAAGGGAGAATTGGAAGGGGGCAATTATTGGGCTCGGATACTCTCTCCGACTAAAAATACAAATCTGCAAATTTGCGCTGATAAAATAGTAAAGAAATATCAATCAAGAAACTTGATGATACTGTAGATTATACCTGCCACTTTACCTCTTAAAAAACACAATAATTGAACTACAACTTATTTATTGTCTTAAAAAAGGGAAAAAAATAAAAATATATTCCTTTGGGTTTTTAAATAGAAAGATTCTATAGATATAATAAATTTGTATCAGTCCGATATCTCTACTGTATAAATATTAAAGAAACATTAATATGGGCTATTTTTATTAGAGCATCAGAGACAAAACATTTTTCAGAATTTTTCTATATGTTTGTACACGGATCACGCAATGATGTGCATGGAATTGAATGCAGTTTTTATCGATTATATTGCTAAAAATCTAACTTACAATATAGGCTCCTTCACCAATGTATTGCTATAGATCTATCTAACAATATATACTCCATTTTCTCCCAGAAGAATATAAAACGGGACTTTCATTCAGGAAAAACTTTTTTACTCTGGCGGAGTCTCGAACAAAAGTATTTTTTTATAAATAATAACATTAATTAAGAAACACAACTAAAAACCGTTCATTAACAACAAAAAATTCACCATCGGAGGACAAAATCTACCGCAAAACATTACCCCACAGCCCGCCCTTTCCGTGTTCCTCCAACGCGCATTAAATGCCCTCCGGATGGCCCGAAGCATTTGCGAAGGAGCCCCTGAGAAGGGCCACTGAGGGTCTCAGCCGGAGTCATTAAACTAGCCGGATATGGAAGGCATAAAAGCGAAAATAAAAAATATTTGGAAGCGGATGTAAATCATAGGGATCGTAAACAGAATTTTTAGAGGTTAGCCCAATTGTTAATAACGAAGACTTAGAGCTAGTGGGTCGTGAATTCAAATCCTGTATGTGAGAAATATACATGAATATTAATAAGTCCTCTTGCATTTAATGCGGTCTAAGATATATAAATACAATAAAGAATTTCCAGTCATTATAGTGGATTTTGTCAGTCAAACAAATATTACCACCTAAATGCTTGCAGGATATCGCGAATGAAGATATTAACAAATAAACACATAGGATATTCTAGCGGTAATAAGGTCGCTACCCCCAGTACACCACTTACACCCAATAAATCGAAGTAGAGAGCCTTTCCCGCCCTCACACCCACCACTACAACTCCTGTAAAATAAACCGAAGCAGTAGGCATTGTCGTTGCAAATGAAGAACGAAAACTAAACACATGATCTTCACATTTCACACATATCGCTCCCAACTAACCACTCCAGATAAATGGTAGAACACAAACGAAAAATTTAATTGAATTTTTTTAACGTTGAAAAATGTCGTCCGATTCTTTCCGCTCACTTTTTATCATTTCCCGTTCCGTTTGGACGCACATTTTTCGCTTTCGAATGCGCAAACTCTATTCTATTTGGGAATGAAGCTGAAAAAATAGAAAAGTCTCCTTGCTTTTGGTATTAAAGACGGTTTAGCTCTGGATAGATTTTATTCTTATTCCAATATTCTGCATGGTGTTGTTACCAATTGTAATATACTATCAGGCGAGCAACTCGTTTCATTATTCATTTTTTTTTGTTTATAAACGTGATTCGTCACTAGAAGACTTCATACACAAAATATTCTTGCGCAAAATAATTTCTAAAGGCATTCTCTTCGCAAAATTCCAAAATTCCGTCCGCAAGCCGACGTGCTAAGAGGTTTAAGCACGTATTTTGATTTTAAACTGTTCTGTACAGTAAATAAAGTTAATTTTCGTGTGCGTTGATTTTAAGAACAATACATAAGTACGTCGCGAGTTGTATTGTTTCTTGTTGGCTGACAAAGTTTTGTTGGTGTTGTTAATTGTCATATTTTCATCATTAGTTTTGTTTGGATTTTGTCTACAGTATTTTTATAACGAAGTGTATGTATGTGTGTATTAAATAAAACATTTATCGACTGACTGCTTCGGTGACGTAGTTGTATGACGGTACGATTGCAGTGCTGAGGTTAGGGTTCGATCCCCGGGTCGGGCAAAGTGATATTGAGTTTTTCAACTCAGTATCAGCCTGGATTCTGTAATTTGTGCTCTATGGCAATAGGATCACACTCTACCACATCATGAGACGAAACATACATGGAACAAAAGGTGCCCCATTCACAAACGGTACAGAGATACACCTCTGCCTACCCCTTCGGGGATATAGCTGTGATATGTGTTTTCTTGACATCATGGCATTTTTCTTAAAATTTATGCCAAAAATGTTTTTCTTAATAAAAGTTGGTCGCCCCGAGGCGGCGATGCAAAATGTGACGTTTACGGGAAATACTGTCATGGGAAAAAGGAACGCCATAAAACCCCTGCTATCTGAAAAGTTTGACATGTACGCGCATTATGGGAATTAGATAACTGTTATATTGAGTGTACAGTCGCGCACGAAACGGGATATGATGGGAAATTATTAAAACAGACGTATGAAGATCTTGGAGGTGATTATGAATATTTTCGTTTCATTTACTACTGTATATTTCAATAGTGTTTAGTAACTAGGAATTTATCGTAGTTATACCCCCTTATTTATAGACGTTTTTTATCCAAGGACGGAGTATATAAGTGATAACATGTATAAGTTAGCTCACTACCTACATAATCTGAAAAAATATAACATCTGGTCAAAAACTTCATACAACTATGTGATAGGGAACAATACTAGCTATATCAAGCACAAATTCCAATTCTAGACAGCAGTGGCGAAGCGTCCATACAACTCGATTCCTACCGGCTTCCCTTTTCTGGTTTATTTACGCTTGTCTTAGTCTTTGTTTTCTCTTAGATTGGCTACGATATGTTAACTAAGGCAATTTTTTTTGCCTCGCGTTACCTTTTGGAAAATTTCACCCCTCGCTACTGCTAGACAGCTTAAGTGTGTTTTTAAAATCCAGAAACTCACCAACTACATTAAATACGAGACAATTGCAGTTTCACATATTAATTTCTGAAACAACTTTCGTCGTCGACTGTACCGAGCTGGTATTCGGCCCGGAGCAATGATGTGCCTTTTTGCCGATTTTGTTTCCGAAACATCTTTTTAATACTTATTTACATGTTACGAAATAGCCGTCGGCGACCCTCTGCCCAAACAAAGGATTTGGGAGTATATTAAAATTTATTTACTATGTTTATACGTGGATTATATCAGATACAGTTAACGCTGAGTTTCATATGTTGATATTTTATATGATAATATATTTCAAATTTTTTTTTTATTGCTTTGAATGACGAGACGAGCTTGCCGTTCGCCTGATGGTAAGCGATACGACCGCTCATAAACAGTAGAAACACTACCTAAAACCTTGAATTACAAAATATTATTTTGTATTCCACTGCGCTCGCCATTCTGAGACATGAGATGTTAAGTCTTACTACGTGCTGCTTGGCGGCAGAAATAGACTTTGCAGTGGTACCTATCCAGGCTGATTGTCACATATGAGAGACCTGTCACCAGTAAAAATATAGTGTTCTAAATACCATTGAATATTCAAATGTGAATGATTTACGGTTAAAAAGGGGCTTTATTATTGAATATACGCATCTGCATAAATATGACGATAACGAGACGAATGTCCGCAGATTCAAAAGAAAAAGGCACACATATCTAACTTTTCTAAAATGATGTGTGTATTCTTTGTGAATTGTCGCTTGTTTTAACGGTGATAGAAAAGATCGTGAGAAAACGTGAATATCTAAAAAGTTCTGTATAAGAATTTTGAGGATGCGTGAAGTCTGCCAATCCGCACTAGGCCAATGTGGTGGACTAAGACCTAATCCCTCAGTATTCAAGAAGTGCCGAACCCTGCAGCGGGATCGTGTATAATACATGGCTGATATTATTATAATAATATTTTTGACAGAATTCTTTTGAGAGCAATTAACTCACAAATTATTATTAAAATGCACTTAATTATGTCAAAAACAAAAAATATATACTACTTGTATGTACGTGTTTTTATACAAATTCCTAATGTTTTTTTGTCTTTTTTCAGGTATACACCCCCGTCCCCGCAGTAGCAGTGCGTGAGTCCAGAAAAACAGTTCTAATCGCTCGTTTCCGCCTCAGTGCGTTACGTTCGCGCCTAGCAGCGTATATCTATCATAGCTGTTTTGGCGGTGTTATGCTTAGGGTTATCAGGAAAAATGTTATTCTATAATATAAAAAAAGAAATTAATATATTTGTTCTAAGGAAAATTATAGAGTTATAAAAAGTACTTTAACTTTTAAAAAATCTGAAATAGTCGATTTTTTCCAATGCCGTTTAGTAGTATAATTATATAACTCCATAAAATCAAACATACATAAAATACGTCATGCCAAAACACTGCTCCTTTTTTTCTTGCCTCTTAAGGGCAAAATATTCTTACACCACATTTTCATAGTGGCCAAAAGCCGCGCTATCCACACGTTAATTCTGAATGTTGGCACCCCTGCTCGCGTTCGCGCCATTCGGTTATCGGCATTCCGCGCGGTTGGCGCCACTGTACCCCTCCGATGTCTTTATTGAGCAATTTTTGTTTATAACGCCAACGGTTTTATTGTCATCCGTAAGTTATTGTACTAAAGTCGCGGGTTGAAAATGATTTTGTGTGTAAAATTAAGTAAATAAAGGATTTAGGTTTCCGGACATATCCACTCTCTGTTTATAAGCTACTTGATTTTGCAAGCGTGTTCATCTGTATGAAAAATGATTCCCGAAATAGAAGATTTATGTGTACCTACTTATTTACTATAAAAATATCCTATTGCAGCCCATATTCTATGAATATATATCATTTAGATAATTATAGATTTCTTGTAATCTGTTTAAAATTAATTCAATAGTAATACGAATACATAAAATTGCAAAATAATTCAGCAACGTAAGTACGAAATACATTTTTATTCCACTACTTAATAATAACAAAAAATAATCAATATTCCCGCCATAAGCAAAAACATTCCAACTTTATCTACTCAACGAATCGAGCCATAATAGTATGTGCAAATGTCCAAAGAAAATAGATACTCACCGTAGAGCTGGGCGGTACGGAGCCATTATCTGCAGCCGGAGGGTTAATGGGCCGAGATGTGCCTCAAGTACCGCTCCCACCATCTTATTAGTGACAGAGGGTTATAGGTACAGTATGGGAAAAGATAGCTGTAACATATAGGTGTATATCTGACCCTTAGTTACAACAGAAATCTTATACTGGATCATTTTGACATTGCGTTACTAAATGAAACCACATAGCTATCTTGAAAGTAAATTTTGCAATATCTCGAACCGCAAATAAAAAAGGTGTAAATTTAGAACGATATAAATATTAATAAAAGATAATTTTATTACGCGCCCTTATACCACTATTATTATTGTAAGAGAATTCGTCGCCACGGCAACATCACACTTTCAATTAGAATAACACTCAAGCACACGCCATATACTAAACTATGATGTGATAGGGGCGAACCTATCGCCCTATCGGGAACAAATTCCAGACTCCAGGCTGACACTAAGGAGAAAAACCCATATCACTACCCTACCAGGGAACCAAACCCGAGACAACACTGCAGTCTTGCATCTACTCCACCTAGGCAATCAAGTATACGAAAACAACCCAAAATAAGATGTAATCAACAAAAACATCGGCCAAACAGAAACGCCGCGTAACGTTGTGAGGGCGCGCATCGACTCACAAGCCATTACACTGATGAACATAGTTTATAGCATTGCGTCTAATTACTGGGGCTAGATGATTTATATAATGTTTGGATATACGTTAAGAATGACCAGAAATTATGTGTGAAATTGGAAGTTACTAAGCAAGCAGTACTTAGTGAGGTTCTCAGTTCGATATCTATGGCAATTAAAATGTATTTTTTATTTAGTCATTTAGGTTTTTTCATTGCACCAAATAAGAACTGTCTGAGGTACACTGAATCATGTAGCTGCCAGCCTTCTGCTATGTAATACCTATAATATAAAAAATAGGTCTCATTTCGGAACTAGTTATTAAGGAGCTTTACTGTTAAATATCAACGCAGTTTTGTTGCCCGTATCCTAAAATTTGGTGGTAGATAACAGCATTTTAGCTAGCAAACTGCAGCATGGGTATAAGTAAGTGTCTACTTTTTGAGGTACAGGTTTATTAATATCACCATTATTTACATTATATGTATCGATAGAATTTTCTTTCACTATGATATCCTTATTCCAGAAAACATATTTTTTAAGAAGTAGTAAATTAAGTACATGCCATAAATCTTCCGAAATAGCGCTCTTTGTAACACACTGAAAGCCCACATTTCGATAGCAACTTTTCATTATCATGACTACAATCTCCATTTCAATCTTAGTTACAAAGCCACGTACCAACAATAACTTTAAAATCTAGATTCCATTCAATTCCCGAACGCTTTGAATCTATGGTAACTGAAATCTATGATCGGAAGCGGGCTGGCCGGCCATTGTCTTCCGGAAACGAACGGCGCGCGGGGGCCGGCTGTCGACCGCGCCCGGAAATGGCGAGTGTGACCGACGTGCAAACAGATTTCATACGCACGTAGATAAACTGATTTTGCGCTGGCAACATTGATTCTAGGGGAGTCTCCTCTGTTACATGTTTTTTCAAAGTACGTGTTTTAGTATCCTCGGTGATGGCAGATAAGGCTTTGAGACTAGAAACCACGGTTTCCAACCCACCACCGAAAGAATTAGTATACCAGATGATAACGACCTACGACATAAGAGTTTGAAAAGTATGGTGTCATAATTAAATTTTTTACGTGCGTTACTATTTGTCTCTACGTTCTTAAATCAATAACATTTAGAACAAAAAAATCTGATTTTCAATCTTTACTTATATAAAATTTTCTATAAATAATTTCCAACTACTAAATTCTACAATTAGAAAAAGGCATCGTAGATAATTATTTTGCCATAATCGCCACCTTATCCTAACGAATAATAATTAACATACATTGAACACACAGATTTTGAACTGAAAACACAACCACTCAAAGACTAGTTTCGAAAAACTAAAGAGAAACGTATTCATACTACACAAAATAGAACCACCCATAGTCGACTAATAAAAACTTACACCCAGAAACGGTTCCTTACTATTTGCAGAATCGTCGAGAAATAAAGCAATTGGTATTCAGTTTTAAAACTGAGTAAACTGAACGTTTCGAGTTCCTTTGAGCGACTATGAAGTCGATGAATATGCAAAAGGAATATGGATACAGTCTATAATGGAGTAGTAAAGTATGATGATATGTTTAATGCTACGTTTAGCCATGATTGATCTAGATACTTCATACAGAGTATAGTATACTGAGAGTCTACACTAAAGTCCGCCTGTCCGAGGCAGTCTGTAATAACAATGTTTTGAAAATGATTTTGTTTAATATTTTTTTTCAATTAGCAATTTATTATTCCAGAATTATTTGGAAATAATTATTATATATTTATTTATTATAAGTTCTCCAAACAAGATAACACATATATCAATTACCGCTTAAAGTAAAAAAAAATGATATTCATAAAATATCTAGAAACTACGTAGATAATGAAATTGTACGTAGAGGAATAAATATCCAATGTGAAGTTGGAACTAGGCTTCCAACTTCCTAAAAATTATCTAATATGCGCATAATTCAGATTGCTTCAATGTAATTTGCACACGGTACCCACTTTATATTTCGACGAATGAAATGTCAAAAAAAAATTGTTCATCCCAGCAGCTAGTATTAGCCACTAACTAGCATTTTTATTTTCCAAACATTTACAGTCTTACTTATAAAAATTTCGCAAGGATATGCTTAGTTAAAATAAAAATTTACTTGAGCAAGTAAGTCAAAACCCGCCATCTTGCCTCTTAATAAGGTTTAAACTAGGAAATCGATGACAGCTATATAAGCAATTCTTATCCACCTCTTAACGCTACAAGTTTATAAGTAAGACTGTTAATTTTAAAAAAAAATTATAACATTGTTAAGCCTAGGGAATGCAATCTCGTTCTCGCGAGATCTCGTAAAGCACGAGATTTCGCGAGACTGGATTCATGGTCTCGCGACACCTCGGTTAGGTCTGAAATCATTGGAGTTTGCATTCCCTAGTCAAGCCAATATAAATCCTGCACTAAAATTAGCATCAAAAACCCCACAAATTCGAATTTCAAATTACCAAGTTAAGTATAAAAAAGTAGAAAGCAGACACATTCTAGGAACAGACCGCGAAGCATTGTCTTGTCCAAAGAGCTTTGACTCAAACTGCGCCCAACTAAGCTTGGCTGGAAAACTTATTTCTACCAACTTGGCTATTCAATTGGCGATCCCTGAGAGCCTTGTATGGTGACCATGGTTTACGTGATTAGGAATATTTATTTTATAAATGGCGTCGTACTGTTTAATTTCCTTTTTAAACTGTGACATATATGGAATGCGGGTTCAATGAAGTTTTCTTGTGGATTTTATTATTTACTAACGCCGTCGTGTGATTTCATCTGTTATAAAAATAGAAGTTGTTTTTTGCCGGTTCATGATAAAATAAATATATTTTCATAGATTAAACATTAGTATCGATATAACAAAAATAAATAGAAATAAATTTTAAATTTTGTAATACAGTTATGATTTTTAAGTTAATAATATGCAATTATATATATAATCCTCCAACACCCAAAATACACTACCATTATAACATATTAAATACACAACTTCGGTTAGTCTAATAAGTATCAATAATAAATTATCAGATAATTATAACCCAAAAAAAAATGTTATTCATTAAAGATATTAATAAACTCTCATACCAACAAATCCAACTTAAAAATACACAATAAAAGAAATAATTGAATATGTCGATAATGCAAATAAATAAAACGTCTGCATGTAGAATGCAAGTCACGCCGTCTGATGGAGTCGCACTAACCTCACGACCGACTGCACACCACTACGTCTTAAAAGCAATGCGTTCTAGAATCTTTGATTTTTCAACGTTGGAAATAGTTGATCTCAATTTAAATACCGTTTGGAATGCATTTATCTTAAAGAAACTGCATTCTTGCTGCACCCTAAGGTAAGGAAAGCATCTAACATTAATATTGCTTTTATATGTTGTATAAATGAATAGAATAGAGTGTAATAATTAAATAAATCTCTGCTCTTAGACCATACGTAGTTCTTAGAAAAATATTTCAATGCGTGAATTGAAACTGCAAACACTTCATAACGTCAAAATTTTTGAACATGGAACACATGTCGAAACACACAAAACTCTTTATAACAAGTTTTCAAATATAGAACACATCTCAAACGCACAGAAATGCTAGTCATCCTACCAGCTATCCGGGAATGCCGGCATAAGCGGTGGGTTCTGCGATCGCGCAACAATTTAACTTGGATTCCGGCGCGTCCGACCGTCCGCCCGAGCCGGCCAGTCCAGCTGCGCCTTAGCACGCTCTTGTTTGGATAAAGATGTCGGGACCTTTTCAACGGAATGCTGCCGTATTTTTATTTCCTTTTCTTGTAACGCTGTATGAATTATCTAAAGGGGAAGGATTGTTAATACTAGCACACTCAGGAAAGGAAGTAAGAAGTACCTTCGTTTTAAAATGCAGAGGCATATACATACATGTATGTTTATTGATAAAAATAAGAGACAGGCAAATTACTTGTGTAATAAAACAATGAGCCATAACTGCCCATAGACGGATATATACATATAAACGGATCAGACCATCGGTTATAAAGCACTGTATCATGTACTCATTGTCTGATATGTCAGGTTATACTGGTCCCAGGAAGCTATATCTGCTGTCTTCTATAAACCAGGGACACCACCGTCTGTGTGATCTCCCTTGCTGGGACGAGACAGGTAGGAAATGGTTTAAAATGATTGTCAGCCAGTATTCGCGCATGACGTGGGTTTTATTGAAAAAATATGTTATTGTAAACTTAATCATTATTATTGAGTTTTGTAAAAATAAGAATTCATATCATATTAAGATGTAAAAAACTGACTCTGGCACAAGACTCAGTACATACTGTTATTCTTTTCTTTTTTTGAACTCAGATTTGATATCAGAGCAATGTATTTTTCTAAGTTCTAGAAAGATTATGGCTATTACCGCTCGCATCAACCGCTAAAACAATTCAGCTGAAACTAACATAATTCACAAATACCATGCCACAACTATCACCATATCGGAAAACGGAAAACAATTTTCCACTCAGAAAAATGTCACAATTTGACCTAATTCTTAGGCGCAACGACCCCGGTTCAGGCATTATTTTAAGGCAAGCCCGAAATTCAGCCCCAGGCGAAAACCTTCGTTCAATTCGGGGGACAGAGTTGGCAATCGCGTGGCGTGGGAAATTTAATTTACGGATTTATCTAGTGAATCATCATGCGAGTGTAAAGTTTATAGAGTAGAGTGAATTACCTCGGGCCGATGTGTGCCTTGTGACGCCTACACAGAACAAACAGCTGTAATTAATTACGTCACATTTTTATGGTTTAAGCCGATGTTTTGAAGCCGAATTTAGTTAAGATTTTCATGTTTGAAGGGTATTAGAAAGGTACCTTAAATTTGTTTTTTTTTTATGTACGGGCACTGCAATTTGGCCCAACTGCAAGTAATGGTAAGTGGAGTGGAGTCCAATAGAATGTTGACTGACGAGAGATGGTTACCCCTCGGCAGTCGACACAATTATGTTTTGCATGATTATAGATTAGTGGTAAATGTTGATTTATTTATTCTCATACAAGTATATTAAAATTTGAAGCGGCGATAGCCTAGTGAAGCAGCGATAGCCTAGTTGGGTGTGGAACGGACTGCCAAGACGAATGTCCGCAGGTTCAAATCCCAAGGGCACACACCTCTGACTTTTCTAAAATCATGTGTGTATTCTCTGTGAATTTATCGTTCGCTTTAACGGTGAAGGAAAACATCGTGAGGAAACCTGCACATCTAAGAAGTTCTCTGTAGGAATTTCGAAGGTGTGTGAAGTCTACCAATCCGCACTAGGCCAGCGTGGTGGACTAAGGCCTAATCCCTCTCAGTAGTAGAGGAGGCCCGTGCTCAGCAGTGGGCAAGTATATAATACAGGGCTGATATTATTATATATTAAAATTATGTTCGGCTGGTACTTAAAACAGGAAGACCTAAGCTATAAGTGGTGTTTCACAGTAAGCTATATTATTAACGACATTTTAATTTATGTACTTATTTAAAATGAAACTAAACAAAATTATGAAGAAATGTTTGAAAATCGTTAGTGAAAATTAATAATGTCGATAATTATTGAATTTGAATGCGGATCACTTTAACGCATATTGATTTGAACTCTAAACACGTAAAATCACAATTTTAAACAATATATTTATTATTAGAATAGCATTTTACAAAAATTCCTAATCAAAATTAAAAACATCATTAATTCATAACGGTTCAAAGAAGCATTTACAAGACCCCTAAATTAACATTACTCATTGCCTAATTTGTTTTAAAAAACGAAAACGTGTTTTAGGAAACATAGATTTATTACGACAGTCAAGGCTGTGCGGAATTAGATTCCTTTGCCCATTCCTATAAAAACGGCAAACAATAACGCCCCGAGATTAAAATTTTATTAATGACTTCCACATTCGCCAGAACAAATGAAAGCAAATAGTAAACGGGTATAAAGAATAAAATTAAATGGTACCAAAGGCGGGGTGCAGTCGTAAATAAGTCGAGATGGGGGCGACAAAAAATCGCCGCTGTAAGTGAATATAGACGTGCGTTTAGTCGCATTTAATGAGAACGCCCGGAATTAGGCGTCGTCAGCTCCCGTCATAAATTGTCGCCATTGCCAACTTTACGGGGCAAAAAACGGCTAAGAATCCCGCGCGTTAGGGTTGTCACAAAAAGTTGGCGAAAAATATTTTTTCGGAATGCGCCGTAACTCTTGATGTCACCAGAAAAATTTAATTTCTTTTATAAAATTGTTCCTGAATTTTTAAGTTCTGTGTAATTTAAAATTTTTATGCAATTATCAGTACGCTAAGATCGCAAATTAAGATTCTGAAAGCTCGCATATAAAAAAACACTGTACAAAAAATAAATAACATCCATATAACAAAACTCTCAACGTCTTAGGAAACTAACACGTGATAACCCTAACTAAGAATGAGACAATGGGGTCCAGTAAAAATCGGGCGTCGGCCACGTCGGCCCGGGATCCCAACGAGCTCCGAGTATCGATTCGCCTTTAGTTGATTCTTTTGATTGCAAACGTCCCTGGACTCGGAATACAATCGCATCTCTTTTTCTTATCGGCGGTGAATTGATTTTTTAACATTCAAATCGCTGTGCCGTCTTTGGTGGGCTTTTTTGTTTCGATATTCGGTAAGGTTATAGACGCAACTCGTGTATTTTACGCCTAATTTTCTTCAATGATCGGGACAACCCTATCGCCATATCGGACGCTAAAATAACCATTCAATTACTGAGCATTATGTTTCTCAGGGCCTAGTTCATAAGTTTTAAGTAGATTTTCTTTGACGATTATCGAATTAAGTAGCTAATATAGATAGTACTAATTTTATTACCCTTTATTTGGGAGCATAGAGACTTTTGTATTTGGTCGGCTTTTCTTATATGAGCACGGTAAAATACACCTAATGGTAAGTGTAGTAGGGTCCAATAGAATGTTGACTGACGAAAGATGATTACATCTCGGCAGTGAGACAATTATGCCGACCTGTTGGAACCGAATATACTCAAACTGATCCTGGAACGTGATACACTTACGTGGGCAAAGGCGAGTTTTAACATCTTGTACGGTGGTCGCTATCCGGGTGGACATAAAATATATCCTATAATAATAATAACTGTATTATATACTTGCCCACTGAGCACGGGCCTCCTCTACTACTGAGAGGGATTAGGCCTTAGTCCACCACGCTGCCCTAGTGCGGATTGATAGACTTCACCCACCCTCGAAATTCCTATATAGAACTTCTCAGGTATGCAGGTTTCCTCACGATGTTTTCCTTCACCGTTAAAGCGAACGATAAATTCACAAAGAAAACACACATGATTTTTTTTTAGAAAGTCAGAGGTGTGTGCCCTTGGGATTTGAACCTGCGGACATTCGTCTTGGCAGTCCAAAATACATCCTACCACCAGGTAAATGATATATTAACACTGGCATATATTTATGATCAAGTAGCATTTACTCAATAATGAAACAGACCTTTATCTTTTTAAATCTCATACTTGATACTTGCAAGTTATGCAAACATGACCTTTAATGCCATCAGCTCTACGATATCAAACAGCGGCATGTAAACAATACAAAGCGCATTAAGATTCAGAGCGCGGCCCGTGTCGCCGCTTCCGGCGGCTGCGATCGCAAAAAATCCAAAATGAATATTCATAACTGCTACAATGAATGTGATTTATCACAAACATTGTGTTTGGCTTTTGGTTTTTAATTTTATAATCAGTTGTGAGTGGTTGTCGTGTTTCGTTTAGTTACGTTAACTTTAAATAGAGGGTTTTTTTTTTCTGGTTGGGTAAAATGATATTGTGATGTTGGATTTTTTTGTTCAGAATCAGCACGGTGTCTGGAACTGTGCCGGGCTGTAAACTCGCTTATTACCTAAGTCTAAAAAAGCTGGCAAAATGTGAGTCTTTTAGAACCCTTCCTATCTTTGAGAAAGGAAATGAGCGCAATAATTTGCTTTTATATTATGTTTTACACTATACTTTTATTTGTTTTACACACATGCTCACGCTTTTTGTCCCAACGGAGTAGGCAGAGGCGCAACTGATACACCCATTTTCCGCCGTGTGTACTCCGTCTCATGATGTTATAGGGGGTAAGCCTATCGCCATATCGGGCACAAATTCCAGACTCCAGCCTATACTGAATAGAAGAACCCAATATCACTTTACCTGGAATCGAACCCGAGATCTCAGCACTGCAGTCATACCGTAATACAACTACGACACCGAAGCAGTCGGGCAAGTTTATTTGCTTTAACATGAATAATAATAATAGCAACGATTCACGTCTCTACAAATCTTTACCAAGTTACCATCATCTTGCTAAAATTGATGGTACAAGCCACTTATGGAACTCTTTACAAATCTCTGCCAAGCTACCATCTATCATCTTGCTAAATTGATAGCACAAGGCACTTATGGATCTCATCTCATGCAAATCTTAGACGTTTGCATCATCGTGGAGTCTCTGTATATTCAAATCAGTCGACAATAAGAGCTGCAGCCAAATCCTGGCGTGACCCATTTCCTCTGAATCCGCCTAATACCGCCCAACAAAGTTCCGGCGAAAGTGGTCGTATTGTCAGCGAATGGTTCAAATTTATTATTTCTAGTGGATTTTTTTAGCTTATGTAGGTATTGAATTTTTTTGGGGATTTTTTGACTTGCGTGAATTTTTCTCAATTAATTGGTGTTCGGTGTTGTTCTTGGTCGCGTAGTTTTATAACCGAGCGTTTATAGTGCTGAGGTCTCCGGTTCAATCCCCGGGTCGGGCAAACTGATATTGGGTTTTTTTACTCAGTATCAGCCCGGAGTCTATAAGTTGTGTACGGATGAAAGTGGATGCACCAGTTCCACCTCTGCCTACTCCTAGGGGGATAAAAGGCGTGAATATGTATTTGTAATTACTGTTCAAAAATCTGGTTAGGTTTAAAAATGATCACCCCCTTATCGATTACCTTTAATAATAAGTGTATTAAGTTTTTTTTTTTTATTGTTTTCATCCTTCGTCGAATAGCAGTTACAGCCAAATAGCAGTTACAGACAAAACACTTACCACCTTATTCATAGACGTTTCTTATCTAAGGACGGAATAAAGCTGTGAAACAGCAACATTAGCCAATCACAACAGCCCTATGTCTACGCACAGCGAAGGCTGCCATGCCGTTTGCACTAAGAAACAGACAGCTTTGCTTCTTAGATAAAAAACGTCTATGATATTACGACTGCATCAAAAACCTTATTTGCAATTATCAGTCAATCTCTACACATTTTCAAAACCGCCATCACTCCAACCGTACCTCAAAACCTCACATTACCTAATTCCTCTTCATTCTAAAAAGAAATAATATTCTGCATAAGCATCTCTCCGAGCTTTACGGCTTCGAGCTTTCAAATACGGTTATGTACAATTTAACAGTCACAAAAATGGGTTAAACGTCCACAGCATTGTGAGAGAATCTTTTCAGAGAAGTAATTCTCGTCGCGGTGAATGCTTGAAATTAGGCTATTTGGCCAGACCACGTTCATTTGGAAGCCATCCAAGTGTTATATTGGCTAGGTTTACGGTTAATAAGCTTCCTTTTGTGAGCTTTTACGTCTTTATTTCGAGGGTTAATTGAATTTTCTAACTGTATTTATGAAATTAAGTGCAAGAGTATGTTATATTGTTCTCCCTTATTCATAGACGTTTTTTATCTAAAGACAGAGCATTGCTGTGATAACAAGTTAGTACACAAACAAGGTAGTGTTTCTATAAGGGGGTTATTCTATTTTATACTCTAAAATGTACTATAGGCCTCCTTTTTCGTTACTAAGGAGCCTTTCATTACCATATTCTTTAATAAGGAAGCTTACGAATAAACCGGACGATGTATATCTTCATTTCAACTGAAACAAAAAAGCTAAGCGAAAGCTCCATAAAGCGCGGCAACACAGTGCTTGGCGCAAGTAAACAAAGATTCACTTTCGTTAGATGAGCAATTTCATGAATAAACATAATAAAAGATGGCGGAAGGTCGCTGGCGCTGCCTCGCTCGCACTGATTTACTGCGATCCACGCGTTCCGCTGTCGCTTTTACGTGTACGGCGCATGTTGTAAGCTGAAGCGGTTTAATGTTAAATATATTTAAAAATAATAAATAGATTAATTGAATACATTTTCTTAATATATTATAACTTTTTAGTGTATTGGTTATATGAAAGCATTAAACAAATCAGGGCAAAATAAATATTTAGACAATATGTTGTTCTTTTGCTAACTATTTTAACCATGTAACCTTGCCCTTATATGAAATATTTTGTATCTAATTTTAATAGCTGTGATCACCAACTAAATAAATCTTTACGTTTCATGATTTAGTTGTCTAAATAAAACACTTAGGCAGAGCGCGTGGCATTTCCCCCATACTTAATTACATCCGCTCTCGCTACATCTACCGCTTACTCCTATAACTTGTTACTAACGTAGGCTTATACGTTGAATAGATAGCGAGTATGGGGCTCATTGCTCAAGCGGTAATGTAACCGGGTTTAGAACATGTACTGAATTGTTTGGTGTAACCCGCATACCATTAGATGCCGTCGGATTATTGATCCAAGATCGACAGCTTTACTATGTTATTCTAATTATTATATATATTTCTCTTATGTCGTAAAACATTAGGCAATAAATATTCCATACAGATTAAGAATGAAGGTAACTATAATGCAATCCAATCAAATATTACATAGTATAAGGTATGTCTTACAATTGATTAATTATGTAATTATATCAAACTTTAAAAACAGTAACCACGCCTTCCACGTGACTTTGCATTAAGTAGTTTATAATATTAAGATTTTTCATTAAATCTTAAACTTTTGTCAAACAGAGCTTGACTCAGTCTCGCCGGGGCACCATTGACCCCCCGCGCCTCGTCTAATTGAATAACGCCGTCTTATAAAATATTCATGCGATATGATAATCTGTCTGGGCTCACCCGTAGCCGGAGCGAACCGGATTATAGTTGACAGATTCAATAGTTTTAGGCAAATTTTGATGTTTAGCCGAATGTGGGATGGGGGATGTGTTGTATGGTGGAATAATTAAAGGTGTTTGTGTCTCAGTTATACATTTTACTGTATAGCGTACTATACTATATACTCAACTACAGTATTTCTGGTCAAAATAAGGGTTGTTGAGGATTTGCTCTGGTAATATAAGGTAAGCACAAACACACCTAAACTTTGCCCCAATGCGTCTTCTCCAAAGAATGCATTCGACTCAAAAATTAAATTTGTGTTAAAGTGGTATAACTAATCATTAAGTAAATTTCGTTGTTTTTTTAAAGTATACATAGGGAACAGTAGATTTCATAAAATATAAAATAATCTTTAAAAAATGACGATTCAAAGAAAACATTTCATCATACAACCGCGACGCCGGCTCGCGCTTCTGAATTCGTTATCCTACAATTTCCCGCTCATAAAACGTAATCTTGTTACGAAAAAAACTTATTTCATAAAGTAGGAATTAAAAGGAGCTGAAACTTCAAACGGGGAACAAAAAAAATTATTAATGCTCTCTGTCGAGCCCGATTGTTACTGCTTTGTAGGTTTAACAATTACTTGCAAAGTTTTGTCGTTGAGAACTTTTCTTTTCTTTCCTTTTGTGTCGCGTGATGGAATTAATTCGGTGTCTGCTTCACGTCAAGAATTGTTATTTTATTCTTTTGATTGTATATCCGTTTTGGTGGAGAGCGCGTAATTTTGATTCCATTGATGTATTTAGTCTGTGATAGGCAGTGGGAAAAAGATTTGAACTTCAAATCGAAGGCATGTACGCAAGCCATTGTATTCTTGTATTTAATTCGGAATATGCTGACGTATACCGTTATAAGTATTTTTAGAATTAACCACAAAACTAAATTACCTACAGATTCAAAAACTTATGGGTTTATCACACAAATATATCTTTCAAACAATAAATTTTACCCATCTTATAAAACAAAAAATAAACCAAACTCAAACCTGAGTTGATTAAGACATCCGTGACAATAAACATAAAAACTCGACAAATACATAATTCAGTCAAATTTCCGGCAAGTATTGCAGTAAACAGAATGCCGATACCCCGCCGCGTCGCAACTGAATTTAATAAAGGGACGCTTCTCTAATCGAATCGTAAGATGTTTGGGAAAATTAAAAAAATATGGCCCCCGTCTCGGAGGTTGAACGTCAACGCAATTTTTATCTCAATCTGTATTATGAAACCGTGGGCGTGTACTCTAGGTTGATTATGGGGGTCAAATTGTGTAAAATAAAACTGTAAAACTCCGAAAAAATAACGGGGATTTTTTTCTGTTTATGAATAGATGCTTCATCAATTTATGACCTCTTAAAAATGACATTGAAGGCCTTGAAATGTAAGTACATTGAATTATTTTAGATACATTAACTTTTAAGTTTTATTCTCGTTCTAAAAAACATGAATATATCGTAATACTATGTCACAAGTCCGAAAATACTATAACAATGAATTAACATTCGTCTCGCAAAAACAAACAAACAAATTTATGGGACAAGATGAGCTATAATCCATACGGATTATAGCTCATCTTGTCCCATAAATTTGGGGAGAGAAGCAAACACATTTGGGCCATTCAAATACTTAATTGATCTTACGGAAATTAAATTTTAACATACATTTGAAATAATGGTTTTGCCAAACACGATCTCAATATTTCACTACATGGGACCCGTTTCACTAGCCCTAAAACATCCCTGTCGTATGTAAGCTTTAATAAAATTTTCGCCTGACTCGCATGGCAAGGAATGCTACGAGGAACTTTCCTTAAAATTTGTTTTAAACATACTTGCTTTTAAGAATTTTAAACTCAATAGCTTCGGGACCTCTTTATATTTTAATAACATTTTATTAAGTTTTAAGAGTAGAAAGTTTCGACTCTTTGATGGTATCTGAGGATATAATTGCGTACTCGTTTGTTTTTAAATCTTGAGTTTATTTCTATATTGGTGCACGGCAAAGTGGACCTAATGCACCTGATAGTGTATGTAGTATGCGTCCAATAGAACGTCGACTGACAAGAGATGATTACCTCTCGCTAATCGACACAATTATGCCGGCCTAGTTGAACCGTATATACAGGCTGATCTCGGAACGCGACACACTTACGTGAGCCACTGTGGCGGGTTTTAACACCTTGTGTACGGTTGCTATCCGAACGGATACAAATTTCCTAACACCAACAATAAGTATAGTTACCTCTATGATTAAGATCCTATCAGTGGCGATGGGTGAATTTTTTCTAAAGGGAACCTGACAAAAGATATAATTACTTATAAGATGCATAAATGCGGTCTACAAATCGTTCTAATCATAATTGGATTTTACATAAATTACGCAAACCGGTTGGAATCGGGCTATATGACGTTTCGCCACTGGATCCTATTTTAGATTATATAATCGGAATATAAAAACTTAAAGACAAATTAGTTTTCCCACAACAATGCCACCACTGATATATTTTTACTTTATAATCACAAAAAAGAATTCTACAGTAATCTTAAAACCTATATATACTCATAAAGCTGAATAGTTTGAACGGCCTAATCCCAAGAATTACTAAACCGATTTCGACATTTTTTTTTCACTAATAGAAATTACTCCTGAGTGCCACGTGCTCCTTTTTATCCCGGGTAGATATTTATCCCGGTAAACTTATTAACGCGGGCGGATCCGAAGGCAAAACCTAGTATTTTATATAACGTTAACTAGTTAGTTCCCGATATATTTGTATAACAGAAGGCCTTACTTCCACAAACTAATTTAGCACCAAAGAAAACCAAACATACCATCTACTTAATCTAATATTGAAATTAAATGAAAAGAATAAACAAACCTTCCAGGGAAACGAATTTGTATCCTTTCATGGTATTACTTTGAAACATTATAATCAGATATATGGGGTCTTCAACAAACATACGGCATGTAAAGATCTTTGTAAAGGGTTGTTTGCAATTATCCCCCAGTGCCGTATTGGACTCTCGACTCGGAAGGGTCTTGTTAATGTCACTGCATTAGATGCTTAAGTGTTTATTTCAGATAATTGTGGAAAAATAATGTGGTTATTTCGTTTAATATAAAAGTCAGCCATTTTTACGTGACATGAAAAAATCCGTTATGTTACGTTACGAAAGTACAATAATTATGATTTCTTATATTATTTGGTTTGGTTTGGTTTTTGTATTATTTTTCTCCCAACGTTTCGAAGACTGCAGCTTTCGTGGTCACGGGGTGGACAAAAGTGTCACCAAAGTAAAAGTTAAATTATCTATCTATATTTTACAAATATACAAGTTTTTTTTATTTTATCTGATCGGTCAAATTACGTGCGTAATGCCGCGTTACATATGTTTATTTACGATTTATCTAGAAATTCCTTAATATTCATATTATTAAATGTATGTACATTGTACGTGCAGCAATACTCAAAGGAAAATGTATTTGAACTTTTATTTTCTCTTCAACCCACTTACACTAGCATGTGGCAAGTTAATTAAAGCCTATAAAACTGCTCACTTTTCATAACGTGACCTGTATGTGTGAATTTATAGCTGAAATGCGTGTTTCTAACGTTTATTTGATTATGCTATATTTATTGAATTAGATTCGATAATTACTTATAGGCAAGTACGCAGCAATTCCTTACAAATACCGGTTAGTTTTTTATCTTTTTTTCTCACGTAATATTTTTAGGGTCAAAAAAAAATACTGGTTAAATTAATGGTAATTTAATTGCTTGGAAGCTTTTATAGTGGGAATGAAAGGTTTTTTACGGAGCTGTATTTTAATCTGTTTGAAAATAGGAAAAAAAAAACAAACTATACTTTCCTATACCTCTATAACTTTCGCTTTGAGTGGTATAAATATTTAACGTAAATATATTATTAGAAAAAATGGAATAAATAAATAATTATAAATAGATGCTAATAGCATCTCTCATTAGTCATTTTTAACAATATACTATTACCATGGTCGTGCGTCATTCGTCCCATAAGGAATCATAACATTAAGAAAATTATAATTATTTGAGCTAATTTCTCGCGTGTTTATATAAAATTGTTTGGTCATTATACTCGGCCTTGAGATGCCTGAAATAGTTGTCACGTACAAGTAATTATGTATAGCGTGAGCATTTGATTTCATATTTGTATAGAAAAACTGTGAATTAATTCATTAGTTTATCACGTCGGCAGCAATACACGCAAACATTCATGAATTCGAGAATTCGAAATATTCACGTCGTTGCCATCTTCTCAGGAAGACCGCGCATTTACTACATTAGAATTTTAGAAAAGAAGGTATATAAGAATATATTTTCATGTTGATAGTAGAAAAAGGGAAAGAATTTAAAGTGCTTTGTGTGCCAAAATCTGCCAATTCCTTCAAAAAATAGTAAGTAAAACAATTTGTATTTTACATAGTCATTCAAGCTGAGTGCTAGTTGGTGACCAATTATTTTGTTAAATGCATATTATTTTCACATAACTGGTTATAGTCTTGTATTTTTTTATAAACAAACCAAAAAAAAAATCGCCAGACTCTTGATATTTTTATATCAAAAAAATAAAAAAATTCCCCACTAAAATGAACGTTAGTATCGAATCCAACCGCATCAACGCGCGCACCGTTGTTTTTACACGCCGGCCGGTATTTGCTCTGGGTCTCAGGATATTGCTAGCCTGCAGCGTCGTCCGAAGTCCGACGTCACCAGACGATTAATTAGACGTGAAAATTCATTTGAAGGCTTTCACGTATCGATGTGTTATTCACTTGGAAAAGTATAATTAAATACCGAAAAATAGTTTTTAATGTCAAATAAAAGTGGCGATGTTTCTATATATGTGTGATTTCTGAAACTACTTAAATGATTTTTATAATAATTATTTAGTCCGCAATAAGTTGTGTTATTCCATTTAAAAACTGGTCCATTTTTAATTTCATTTATTTCTGCTTACAAGTTTTCATATTTTATCCACAAAAGTATTTTTCCGTAGTTTCAGATATAATCTTGTATCCATACCTCCTCTCTTTCCCACCACACCTATTGACAGAAACTTTTCAGCATTTTTTTTTATACGGCCTCAACAATTCGACGTCACTGCATCTGATAGTAAATGGAGTGGGGTCCAATAGAATGTCGACTAATGAGAGATGATTCATCAGTCGACACAATTATGCCGGCCTGATGGACTCGCATATATAAAGGCTGATCCCCGCACGCGACACACTTACGTGGACCACTATGACGGGTAACACTGGCTGATATAGAATGTAATCTACCACTAGCAAATTGAAATGATCTTAACGCATTTAAAGTCAGATTTACTGTCTCATTTATCGCTTAAAAAACCGTACAAGAATCCCTAAACTCAAATCTCCAGGGTAAGACGTCCACCGGCGTCCTGTGCACACAACTTGTATGCCATTTAATTGGGGTGTCCCGTTTGTTTGCGCGGGATTATTATCTTCTCTTGTTTGCATGACCCTTGTAAGGGGCTCGAACTGCCAAATTTTCGTATTTATGTGTTTGTGTTACGGTAGGTTGAAGATTGCTTGTAATGTTATATCGCTTGGTTTGACGAGGATTAAGGTCCCACTATACAATTCAAAACTCGGTTATTGTCTTTGAAAATTTATGGAGTTATAATAGACGACATATTTCATAATAATATTAGCCCTGTGTTCTTTAATGTCCCACTGCTGGGCCTCCTCCACTACTGAGAGATATTAGGCTTTAGTCCACCACGCTGGCCCAGTGCGGATTGGTAGACTTCACACACACTCGAAATTCCTAAAAAGAACTTCATATGTAGATTCCCTCACGATATTTTCGTTCACAGTTAAAGCAAGCGATAATTCACAAAGAATACACTGATAACTTTAGAAAAGTCAGAGGAGTGCCCTTGGGATTTCAACTTGCGGACATTCGTCTCGGCAGTCCGTTCCACACCCAACTATGCTAACGCCACCTCCTATCGTATTATAATTTAATCTCACTTACTAATAGTTAGTGGTTTGAGTACTGACACTTAATTTCTTTACGACATATCAATTTATTTTTGTTGTAATGAGTATTCTGATCTCGCAACCTCAGTTATATATAACAAATATAAGTATAAAATATACATAAAACAACAATAAAGAAGCCAACATGAATAAAAACATACTTTGTACTAACGTTGATCCGTAGTATGACGTCATAATGTCTTACATGATGGTGAATAAAAACCCTATTGGCCTAGATTTCCTGGCATCGTACAGGCTCATTCTTGCCAAAATTGTGATGAATTGACGCGCTTGCCAGTTCCGTATTGCTTATGTTCTTTAGGCGCCAGTCGAGTAAGCTATTTGTCAAAGAATGAGGACAGTTACCCTCTTCTGATATCTCTTCTCAAAAATATTAAAAGTTGGCAGTAGTCGAGTTTCAAAGTTACTACTTTTATGGTTGGGTTACCAGAATTAAAATTTGCAAACTTTTTGATAGCTCTCTATATGGGTTTGTGAGTGGGTTATAAAACGATAAGATGCGACAATTTGATTCTTCATAGAGGCATTTATAGTAATGGAAAATATTTGTTTCGAGTCTGACACTTCTATTTACAAACAACACTATGGGACTATACGTAGTTTTCTTTGCCCTTACTCAGCCTCGTTTATCAGATAGCCATCTAAACTAAAGTTGTATCTCGATATTAGCTGATCACAGCTCGCCTATAACTTCACACTGCGAAGGTTGTCATAGGTAAGCACTATGAAACATACTTATTATAATAGCATTGCTCCGTATTTAGCTAAGTAACGTTTATGAATTCAAGACATAGGGTTCGTGGTTTGCAAATAAATCGTATTTTTTAATAACTATAACATATAACTTTTATAATAGTGTGAGATTAGGGTTGTTGCCAAATGTAAATTTTTTGAAATAAAAACGATATTATAAATAAAATTTCGTCCTTAATTAATTAACAAGACCACAAGTAAAGCAACTTTTAACCTTCTAATTCCAAAAATATTTATCAAATATAACATAGGCTTTCCTTTTTAAAAATATGATTTTAATTAAATACACGCTTGACAAATTAAACTATATAAAGGCTCTATGGGAGGAAAAAAAGGCATTTTCCCTTTGAAACGGCCCGTCCCTGGACAGACGAATGTGAGCAATAATTACCCCCCTAATGTGACATAATAGGGGAGCTTCAATAAGGGGTCGTTTTGAATATTATTCATATTGCGTTCTCAAATAGGTTGATATTAGAGATTTTGAGATTCGTTGTAATTTTATATTTTTTGGTCTTGACTTGTTGAAATAAAAATTTTGGAAAATTCCAGTGACGATATTCTTCAAAAGGTACCCCGAGAAAAAAAGATTGCCTTAGCTAACATGTCGCAGCCAAAAAACTAAGACAAATTTACTTAAATCTAAAAGGGAAGCCGGTGGGAATCGGCTTTTTGGACGCTTCGCCATTGAAATTTACACGAATTATTTAAATAATTTCATTTCAAATCTCATCCATTTTTGTATCTTCGTGGCGTAGGCCAACTGTTGTAAATAGACAGACCAAAAAAATACAACTAACAACGTTCAGTAACTCGATGTGGCGCCTAAATCTACTAAAGCATAATAATTATTGACTTAAATATTATATTATAAAACACTACAATCAACAGTATTCATGGAATTTATGAATTCAAAAAATAATTTTATTCTGTTCCAAAAAATATAATTAAATTTCAAATATAATAGAATAATATTTTTACATACAATTCTATGTAACATGAATATAATTATTATATTATTTTTTCATTAATAATTCCATTCACGTTTACCAAAGTCACGTTAATCATGCGCGAAAGGGTTGAGTAATTATAACAGACAGACAGCAGGGAGTAAGGGCGCCCCTAATTACATTCTCAACGTCTATGTCATAGATTAATTCTTTTATGATTATAACAGTTATGGATTTCCCCTTGATTCAGTTCATTATGGAGAGTAGTTGAAGGCGCCACGAATCTTTAAGCTTAAGGTTTAATAAATTATTTTTAAAATGTAGAGACGCATTTTTTTCTTGTACTACTAAGTGACCCCACCTGATGGTAAGTGAAGTAAAGTCTAATAGAAAGTCGACTTATGAGAGATGATTACTCCTCGGCAGTCGACACAATTATGCCGGTCTGTTGGAACCGGATATACACAGGTTGATCTCGACGCGATACACTTACGTGGGCCACTATGGCGGGTTTTAACACCTTGTGTACGGTGGTCGCTATCCGGGCGGATATAACATATGTATATCCAGTACCACCATATATTTAATACTACTACGTCCAAGATACAAGTATCAAACTATTCTTGCTACATATCTACCATTAAATTACCTCAGTGGAGGTGGAGACCATGTTAAGGCTTTGCTGACACCGTTACACGTACGTCTAATCCTTTACAGTCCTAGTGAAAGCCTACTGTCATCGTAGCAAGTCTACGGCGTAGGCTTTGCTACGAAACTCGTAGACTTCTACGAATATTTCCTGTACTAAGATTTCTGCACCATGCAAAAAAGCTTAACTTTTATTTTTAATTGCAGATCCCAAGCTTTTGTAGAAATTCCAGTAATATTCTTTATTTCCATGAAAGGCTAATATTAATTCTTCAAGTAATATTTGAATGCGGAAATAGCATGATTTAATAGAAAATGTAATTTTAAAACATTTCATTCAATTTATGGAAACAAACATATGTTCAGCCAACAAAAACATCCAATTAAGGAAAATCCACTGAAATACATCTCGAGCTCGCAAACATTTCATCACAAAGAAACAGTCATAAGTTTTGATTTCGGCTGTTCTGAGAATTTAATTTCCTTTCTTTCATAGCGCACTGAAAGGGAAATTGTTCAGCTTCAGAAATCAGCGGAGTAATCAAAATTATAATAACTGTTTCAGATCCCCATTGGCAGTTGGTTTGACTACGTTTGAAATGGAAACTTTGTGTGTCTTTGTTAAGTGATATTGACTTTGAAGTCTATTTTCGATTACCGATATTTTCTGATTGAGTTGTGATAAAACACCGTCTGTATTAAATTAGTTATTCCCTTTACATTACTTATTCCTTTTAATTGTCCTCCGTAATTATAATGTAAGTAAAACGAAAATTCTTTTTTGCACTCGCGACTTCGTCAATTAACACCATTAAATATACAAAAGTCTGTATGTCCTTACAAATGTAATATAGTGTTACGGTACGTCTGCATTGCCGAGATCTAGGGTTCGATCTCCTTCCTGGTCGGAGAGTAATATTGGATTTTTGTTCACTCACGCCTTTTATATTACACTTATTACACACACGTGTAAGACTATAATGTCAAAATTACAAGCTACCGCCAACCACTACAGGGGCCTTATTCTCTATCCCGCACGTTATTTTGACAGTGTGTAACAAGCACGTAACACAACGCATCATGTTTAGGACTATAGAAATTTGGCTCACAGAATACCATTCCACGCACATTTCTCGAAGATAACATGACACAGCCGCGTTACGCGTTTACACTATCATACAGAATAAGTGCCCAGAATGTACAGTTGGTGCTACCTCTTCAAGTGAGCGCCAACCATCCCGATCTTTAGCAGCCCGCATCCATCCGCCTCCTCTTAAATAACTTTAACTCTACTCTAATTTCCTAACAAACAAAATGTATTTTTTTTTATATAAAAATTACATTATTACGAACACAAAAATGCTCATTTCCCAAGAGGCTCGTTTAACGAACCATTTCATCCATTCAAACTTAATAAAGTATCGGAAAGCAGCCTTATTAAATTATAAAAACGCTATACAGATCCGCATAGGCTGTTTACGGACCCTTCGTGGCGTAGGGTTGTCACGTTTAGTAAAAATAAACCTTAACACAAAGTTATGTTGCAAAATATAACAATAGGTCTCATTTAGATTTACACAACTACACTTATAATGTTACAATATACGAATTATTCAATTCGCTTTTAAGAAATTAGCATAAAATAATTTCTTATATTTACGCGAATGTTAGACATTGAAATAAAACTATTTACGGACTTTATCGCGGCTTTTATATTATAATTTTCTAAGAAGACTAATCGAATTAAGACTTTGCAACCTTCGTGGACAAATTATCAGATAGTTAAGATTCATTCCCTATTGGACTACTCTTTATATTATAAAAAAGTATGACATGTTTTGACTCTACCCTATAAATTTTGTAATCACATATAAGGAGTTCGTAATTTACTAGTATACTAGTCTCATTTATATGCGCAACAAAATATTAAAATCTGGCAACCCTGAATGTCCCATGAGGAAATAATTACTGGAAGCCAAGTTGTAAGTTCTTAAAACACAATTTATATTGCCATTAGGCTGTTTGATGGGATATACATTTTGCAAAGGAATATTTAATGTTTAGATGCGTTTCAAAGAGTTTTGGGCGCTGATGAAAGATGGGAGCTATAAAAAGATTAGATAGTTAAGGGCTGTGATATGGTGTTGACATTAATATTTTTGGTTAATTTTACATCTTTTTTATATGGCTACCTCCTGAATGGTTAATTTCTAATGCAATGATGTAGTGCAAAATATAATCGCTATCTTAAGTATGAATAGTATTTTTTTTTATTACAACGCAAATTCTTTTAGCTTTTTATTGATATTAATTGATAGAACAGGAAACTAATAATATAAATTAATTACATAACATATTGAATTTTACATACATTACTCATCCGTCGATAAAAACGTTATGATTTACATAATTTCTTGTATACATTATGGCTTGAGTCTATAATCTGTCGATATTTTATGAATTAATCTTTGCTTTCAGGACTATCGTTAAATTAATTCAAAATGTATAATGTTAATAATCTTTATCGCGTGTAATATTAAACCACAAATAAAGAGATACTTAAATAAAACGATACACACACGCTTTGAATTTAGTTTCTTTTACCCAAAGACGATATGTGTGTTAATACAATTTGCTAACAATATTATTATTTTTTGTTGCAGGTATGTTCCTTTTGTCCTGGACTTAACATATGATCAGGTGATATAACAAATTGGTTTCAAGTTTATTGTGGTAAGTGAAACTGCCATAACATTTTCAATTATTTATGACAATCTCTCGTATCAATGGTATTTAACACAATAAATATAAAATAACTCAGATTCTTAATGTTAAAAACAAATTATGTTAAACTCAATTTGATATTCTGAAATTTACCTTTCCTCGTTCACAATTTAATTACAATCTTTATTTTTATATTTTATTTTATTTTATATCGTTATATATAATTAATATTGTACTAGGCTGATGTATATATATACATTAAGACATTGGTGGATATAAAAATTCTTATATAGGAGTCTTTATTATAGACCAACAGAATCCAAAACAACATATTTTATAATTTTTGTTTGTCGATACGTTTCCACACGCATCACGCTAAAACTACCGCATGTAATTAATTCATTTTTCACCGATATATTTCTAGCGGTGTTTCTTAGAGGTCTAACCTAACTTAACTGAAAATATAAGCTTAATTTTGTCCCGAGAAAGTATAAAGCGGGACTTTTATTCAGGAAAAACTTCTTCACACGAGCAGAGTCGCGAAAAAAAAGGTAAAGTCGATTTTTTGCACACCATTCAGGCATTTTTATTTGCTCTACCTTGAAAGCTAACAACAGAACTACATAACATCATTCGATTACAAAACTAAAATCTTCCCAAAACAACAAACCCTACACACAGGTAAACCGTGTTAACAACTTGTTAATGACATGTGCTTTATTACTCACCGTGTTGCGAAATTATTTAATACAACAGGAGAGGGATTTATCGACGGGTTGACGACCGTGATTAAATACACCCCCCTCCTTCCATCTGCAGTAACCTTCTGACCCTTCTGTACAGAGGTTTCTGAGAAATAAACGTTATTAAATTTAATATCGGTGTTGTACATTTTGTATAAATCTATAAGGCATAAGTAGTGATTTTGATTTTAACGTGAGAAATATTGCGAAATATAAAGAGAATAGTATCAAAAATATTTAAAGATTTAAAATCATATTTAATGTATTCGAAATTGTGTAGAGGTCATAGTATCGAAAATAGGTGAAGTTGACAAATATTTTTTTTTCATTTGTTAAAGTTTCAGATTTAACAAAACATGGAGTCGATATCAAAAACACTTATAGTTTTTAAAAAAGGAATTACTAAATATTATAATATGTATGCCATATAGATCTAGCCACGAAAAAACAAAACACAAATGAAGAGAACAACATCCACCATTACTTTTTAATAATATAATCATAACCTCAGGTCTTTAAATAACACACGCCTATACCCAAAAGGGTATGCAATATACATGGCAATAAGGGCACATTTTTTTAAATCTCATATTTATCAACATTAAACAAAACAAAAACTAATTTTGCAAACTCTGACGCATTTACTACTGAACAACCCCTGTAGAAGTACGAATGGGCTGTAAGAAATTATCTCGGCCCCTCGTTGTATCACTAGAAGTGCTGTAATTAAACTTCCTCCATTCCGTTTACTTCTACGGACCTTTGTTAAGTCAACTGTTCTCAAGGTTTTCCGCGGAAAATTGTTGGATTATTCTGCGTATTTCTCTAGAAAAGTATTTCTACAGTCTTTTAAAAAGTTAATTAGATCCTCAGTTTAGATAAAAATGTTTAGCATTTCTAAACATTGACATAAAGATTAGTATCTATATATTAATACGGGAAACAAATTTTGTACCCCTTTTTGCGAAAATTAGGCAGACCTACGGATAAAGGAGTATAGAAATTGGCAGTTACAGTTTATATGAAGGATTGTAAAAACCAATATTTTTACAAATACAAATCCTTTATTGCTGCATGTAGGTACTTAATACAGGTGGTTTTAAAATATACAAAATGTTTCAATACATTCTGTATATTATCGGGATAGATTGTGCAATACAATTTTAGTACACAGTGCAGTAACATAACACAGTGTAGTAGTAAGTATACTCTTTTTTCGAGGCTGATTGTACGTTCCAATTTTGCAACCCATACCAATTATAATGCCTGAACCGGTTTTGAACTAGAACGGTTCTAATTTCTTAACCTATACGCCATAAAAATCCCTTAAGATTTTTTCTTAATATTTCTGTATTAGTATTAAGTCATTAAGGACTATTTTCCAATACTCATAGTTATTCCTGTCAGTAATTACTCCTTTAGAGACAACACTGCATCTAAGAGCAATAGCTTCTTAATTACAAGACTATTAGTAAAGGCGAAACTAGCCAACTTTTTAATTCAAACTGAGGCTAGCGCAATAATGAAACTGTAGCCCCGTAAACTGGCCCACAATGGACCACGATGACTCTTAAATCTCAATACAGGGCAATGTTCCACTTTTGAACCAGAGAAAAACTCTTCCATGCCTAGTTACATTTGAATTCCGTTTTGTAAGATTTTTTTTTTTTATTTACTAGGAAGATCTCTCTGTTATGACGTTGTAAAGATGGACGATCTGTTGGAATAATTAAATTTTAGGAGGTTCTTGTGTCTTTTGCATGTTGACAATGGTTTATGGGAATTATAAAATGCTTTTGTTTTATTTGATGCGCACTGCGTTTGGTCTACGAAAGGTCCTTCTCAAAAACCATTGAACAGTATTTACATAATATACATTGTAAAAAAATTGTCTATAAATATATGCGAGAAAGTTTTTTTTTTACTTTCAATGAAAACACTACGCACTTTCTACCGTTCACAGAAATATAACTGAAGTTAACTATCATCAAATATTTAGTATATTCAAAAATATTCTATACAAAATTCGTTTCTAACAGCTAATATCTCAATTTGCTCCAACGTCCAATTTCAATTAGTTGCGAATAAAAAATACCGCAAAAATTAAAAATATAATACTCAAATACAGACAAATTAATTCTGTCAACACCACGGCTTACACACGAAAATCGTCTTATAAACTGGAAAAAATCACCAAAATAAATTGAAAATCTCCCATTACACCGTAATAATTAAACCGGAAAATGTCAAAACCGATTAATATTACCCCATAATGCCCCTAAAGAACACCCATTTTTACCCCTTTTGCGCATTACCTCGTTTTGCCCCTTCATCCGTCAGTGGCAAATCTTGGGGTGGCCAGATATTAAAAATAATAAAGTCCCCGAGTACTTAAGGCGGTTTCTTGAAGTCCTTTGTGCAGTGAATCAGTTAAAAAAATTAATTACGGATTTAATACTGTGGGTGACCTACTTGAGTATTGTTTGGGGCAATTTATGTTTGATGAAGAATATAGGTCGTAAGTTGTATTGTTCAATACATTAAAATGGTAAATATTTATCGAATAAGTTCGTGTTAGTTTTCACTATAGGTAAAAACACATTCTAATATAAATACTTTGTAAAGGTCTACAGTGGTCGGTAATATATTTTACGTCATTATGTAATGACAATTGAATATAAATATTGAGACGTGTTATTGGTTTCATGTTCTTTATTAGACTGCACTCATTATACTAACTTAATACTATACATTACATGACTTATATACTAACCACACACACTTCAATTAATTTTACCGTATACATAACAAAAACATTGTATAAAATATTAAAAAGCTATAAGTTATTGTTCTGAGATTGGGTATTCACAAACGTACCATAAGTACCGTATTCACGAACGTTACTTAGCAGAGTACGAAGCAATGCTATGATAATAAGTCTGTTTCTCAGTGATTTCGGCATGAGCTTTTGCACGGCGCTATGATTAGCTAATATTAAGATACAACTTTACTTTGGCTGTTAGATAAACAAAGCCAAAGAGAACTATGAAATTGGCAATACTATGTGTTCGGGCGCACTGTGCGTCCTCATAGCATTGTTTGTGAATACGGGTAATAGTCAAAGTTCTGGAGAACAAACATACAATCGTTTTGCTATTATTTTATCACTATTATTTAATTAAAATAAGACCCCACAAAACTTGATTACGTCTCAAAAATCGTAAACATCTTCATAAAATCCATTCTTGATTTCTAATTATAAAAAATCAGATTATATTCATAAAAAACAAATAGGGGTGGCGATTCATTAAATTATAATTTTTAAATTCAATTTAAAATCAATTTTCGGTTTGGGGGAGAGTTTATTTGAATAATGCGTCAAATTAAATGTACATCGGGCGGGTTTTTCGTATCATTAGAAGGCGCAGGGATTGAAAAAAATGTTTTTGTGTGAAACGTTTGTATCGAGACGTAATAAAATTGTCATTAATGTTTTGTTTTGTTTTTGGAAACGTTGAAAACAAGAATCCGTTGAAAATCGCTACTGACACTGGCAAAAAGAGTAGTTAAATCCGAGATTAAAAAGATCTTGATTTTATAGTTTTATGCCCATGGTCAGAGCTTTTGGATGCTTTCAAATATTTCAAAAACGCTACTGAGACTGATAAAAAGAACAGATAAAAATACCTTAATTTATAGTTTTATATCGATGGTTTAATTAACATATCCACCTGTGAACAAAATATTATAACTAACAAAATTACTACACTAAAATCATCGGGCTTACAAAGTATCTAATAAAATCAAACTCAACATGTGTTATACGTACACGTCAAAGTGGCCCCACTGCATCTGTAAGTAAAGTGGAGTCTCAATAGAATGTCGACTGACGAGGTATGATTACCCCTCAGCAGTCGACACAATTATGCCGGCCTGTTGGCACCGGATATACACAAGATGATCCCGGAACGCGACACTTACGTGGGCCACTATGGCCGGTTTTAACACCTTGTCGCTATCCGGATATAAAATATATCCCACCACCAACAAAAAAGTAGAAAAGTAGCTACAAAGATCACAAACACAATAGCTTTAATAAATACAAACCTCTCACAACACAAGATCACATCTTCATCTCAAAAGGCATTTCAGAAGTGCCAAAAGCGAAACTCCACAAAGGAGTTTGAGAGTGTCTATAAAGTTGTGCTAACAATTCCCGGTCTCAAAGCATAATTAGACGCCATGAGAATTCATTTTTTCCACCTCCCACTATTTCTACGGTTCTCTAGATCAGTAAAATGTAAATGAAGAATTGTTTGCGTAATTAGTTAAGAAAACAGTTCCTTTAAGTAACGAGGTACGTTGTAGTTTGTTTAAGTAAGTGGCTTGTTTGTAAATTATTTTGATCTCTTGCTTTAGTAAACAGTAACTATATTCTTAAATGTACAACCTATTATGCAAAAAGGAGGAATAAACACAATTATAAATTGTATGTATATTTTGTAATTCATATTTTGGAAATAATGGAAATGTTGCTTTTAAAACGTTTGAAATATATAATTCTTAGCTGTTTAGCGAAAATGACCTATACTTACTCAATATTATCTTAAATCTTATTAAACTGTTAGGGTAGTTATGGTACAACTGCAGCGCTGAGGTCTTGGGTTCGATGTCCGGGTCAGGCAGTGATTATCGATTTTTTAACTCAGTATCATCCCGGAGTCTAGAATTTGTAATTTGTGCCTACCCTTCCGAAGATAAAAGACGTGAGTGTGTGTGCTTAGTTTACAACACCATCACCATAAAGAAACCAAACTGACCAACTCCATAACAATCTCTTTTAACAAGTAACTTATCACATCTAACGGAACATCAAAGCGTTCCACGTGGCCCATTAAAACGGCCCAATCGTCCAACAAAAGAGATCCGAAGGCTCGCGTGCCGGGAGGTGGTAAGGGAAGCCATTTTGGAACGAAGGCAGCCGCCTCCATCCCATTTTATGGGTTAATCACTACCTTTGAAGTTTGACGAATGGCGGAATATTTATTGGTTTGCTCACGATACGTGCGAGCTGGTTGTTAGGCCCAACCTTACTATTTGGGGAATGACAATTCAAAGTTTAAGGTATTAGCAATTTTACTTTAATATACTGATAGCGGCGGTAGCCTAGTTGGGAGTGGAATGGACTGTCGAGACAAATGTGCGCAGGTTCAGAACCCAAGGGCGCGCACCTCTGACTTTTCTCTAGTTATGTGTATTCTTTGTGAATTATCGCTTGCTTTAACCGTGTAGAAAACATCTATCATCATCATCTACATACCTAACAAGTTGCCTATAAGAATTTTGAGAGTATCTGAAGTCTGCCAACCCGCACTAGGCTAGCGTGGTGTACCAAGGCCTAGTCACTCTCAGTAGCAGGAAAGGCCTGTGCCCCTCTGTGGGACAGTATATAAACAGGGGTGATATTATTATTTTTATAGTGACGTGTTGTTTATTGTACCAAACGAAGGCTATGTATTACAATGGAAATGTACATAGATATTGGTACATACCAACGTTCCCTTTACACATAAATAAAGGAGTTATCACACCTACTTTTTACTAGGTTTGTTTAGGAATATAGAGGGGTGTATAGAATTATACACTGCATGGAATCTGATATCACCATATCCGTTTCATCAGGTATCGCTGCTTTCTCTATTCTGCCGCCTAACATTGCGTTTTGTTTTGTTTTGAAACCAATTTACCCCACGGGCCCTGTCCAATAAGCATTTTGAAACGTGATATATATATTTTTTATTGCTTTGAATGACGAGACGAGCTTGCCGTTCACCTGATAGTAAGCGATACGACCGCCCATAAACAGTAGAAACACCACCCAACACCTTGAATTACAGAGTATGTATTCCACTGCGCTCGCCATCCTGAGACATTAGATGTTGAGTCTTATTATATCCAGTAGTTACACTGGCTACAGTGTCCTTCAAACCGGAACACAACAGTGACTACACACTGCTCTTTGGCGGCAATTATATCGCATTATTACTAAAGTAAATCCTGAATGATTAACCAAATACCATGCGACCACCTGCTTGCCTCCCATCGAGTAAAAAGTCATTTCGTATTTATGAGCACTTATTACATTATAGGCACACGATCGAAATAAAACCGATATTCATAATTTATCGTAAAATTCAATGCGACATCCAATATGCCGTTCCGTTTTACGGCGGCGTTGATCGTCCAAAAATAGTTTATTCGTGATGGTTGGCGAATGAAAGTAACATAAAAACGAAACGCATAATAACATGAAACGTAACTCACGGGATTGACTCATAAAGCTTTTTACATAAATATAAACGCGCGGTCGCAGTGCCAGCGATTTTTAAAATAATACATGCTTTCGAAATTATCCATTAAATAAGTTACAGTATTCTCTTTATTTTAAAGTTCTTTTTTCTATATATATTCCTAAAAAAACATGCATATACAAATATTAAAAAATTAACGACCCTCCGATGGCGAAGCTCAAGATCCAAGCCACCGGCGGTTAGGGATTCAAAGTGAGGAATCCCTTCACAATGTGCGCCACCAGCTATACTGCCTTCTGCATCTGGCCTCCGACCCAACGGCCAATTGAGATCTTCCGAAGATGTTGTCGAGGCTCTTTGGTATCAACCCACGTGTAGAAACGACAAACGGAACAATCATTGTAGAGTCCATATCCCACATAATATTGTTCTACATCCCAAATGGTATATTACTATTATAATGTTTGTTTATAAATTCCTTTCGTAAATATTACTATACTAGCCTTGTCATTTTAAATCTTTGTGTCTTTTTAACAGACACGATAATTCTAAAACCAAATGAAACTCTAAATCTGAATCAAATTTTATACGTAAACAATATGAAAAACAGTTGTTAACTAAACCAAAGTAAACACCATTGTAACCACTTTACTTAACCACGATGTTCTTTACTTAAACAGGTGCAAGCTGTGTAATTTCTTTAATGGAATGTTACGTTTAGTTTAACACGTTATGAAATGATATTGTTTAACCGAATACTATAAGATTTAGAATAATTCAATATCAGATTTCTTTTGTGTTATATAAAAAATGGTGGCTTTATCAGTTTTTAAATGATCGGTTTTAGAATAGAAACGAAACTTGCAAATGTTCAATATATTCTTAAATATCATAACAATCACATATACTTATATCCTCGATACTTCCTATATATATAATATGTTTGGTTTCAAACAGCTACGTAATAAAAATATACGAACAAAATATTTGTATATTTTCTATTTCACAGCCCTATCTCCAAACTCATCAGTAAACGCCAACCATTTTTCCTATTTCTTGGCGCAGTGGAGTGAAAAAGCAGTGTTGTCGCCAACACTGGTACCACACCCTCATCCGTCTGCGTGCGTAGCTCGGATTTACACCCACGTATAAAGCATAAAAGAAGCGAGTGATCATCGAGGTGTCTATATCGATGCGGGAAACGCACGCGGTACGTTACTTGTTTTGGTCGTTTCGGAAATTTCTTTTAAACTGATTTGAACTTTATTTTTATAGCATTTTATTAACATTTCAGTTATGAATTTCCACAAATAATCCCGCTCAATGCTCGAAATAGGATGACACGAATGCAGAGAAATCGCAGTCTGAGACATTAGACATATAATAAAGTTATAATAATGATTTCTTAAGTTTACGCGAATGTTAGACATTTAAATTACACTATTTTACGAATTGGTCAGCCATAAAGGCTGCAAAGTCTTCGAAACGTCGGGAGAAAAGTAAAATATGAAAACCGCGATAAAATTCGTAAAATAGTTTAATTTAAAAGTTATAATAATCAGTACTGATTCCGTCAACTATTGAAAATATTATAGTTTAAAGAAAAAAGTATATCTAATCATAGGTCGACAAGCTGAACTATTTACACCTTACTATAAACCTAAGGTTCAATATTTTGCTGGTGGCATGATATATTTTATATCCGCCTAGATAGCGACCACCATACACAAGGTGTTAAAACCCGTCATAGTGGCTCACGTAAGTGTGTCGCGTTCTGAGATCAGCCTGTGTATATCTGGTTCCAACAGACAGTTCCAACAGCATAATTATGTAGACTGCCGAAGAGTAACCATCTCTCGTCAGTGAACATTCTATTGAACCCTACTACACTAAATGCTATGGGGGGGACACTTGGCAATGTCCGTATAAAAAAAAGGAAAATTATATTGCTGCGTCAATTAAATTGATCTTCCGGCAACAACTCTCTTCGAAATACACAATTCTTAGCCAATATAAAGACGTTGCCAACAGCATATTTTTCAATTTCGAATTACAAATGTCTAGAGTAACATTTGGCGTCAAAGAAATTCTTTGTAGAGTAATGTATCGTCGAAATAAGCGTCTCACCTGAAGGGGGAGCTTTTATACAATTTTGCGCATTCCGACGCGAAATGTGACGAGTATGAATATATGGAGGTGACAATTTTTACATAAACCAGTAGATTTAAAACGCTTATTGCTATTTAGTATTCTATCGCCAAGATAGGCAATTAAGATTTATGTTATGAAAGAGAAATCCAAAATTTATTTAATTACAGACAGCAACGATTTATCACAGAAAAATATATAAAAGATCCACAATATAAGGTACTTATTCTAGGTGACAAACTTTTACAGGTGTATACAATACTATTGACTAAATAATTTTTCTCTAACAATTTTGCCAGACATAGCAATAAATTCACCACTTATCGAAATAAACTCGGTGTAAAGCATCTGTTTTAGCTATGTCTTTAGTTACAACATTATTGCTATAATTGTAAACTTGTGTGATCGAGAGGCCTCCGCGGCGTGACGTCCTCTCATCACTTACCCATGAATATGACCTACTTAATAGATTCAAACTGGTCGGCGATTTCGACTACGAATACGCGAGTAAAACCGTCGTTATCTAGTAATATAAGATATCTCGCGTGTTTTAAATAACATTATAAACTTATTATGTACTTATAATGTATATATTATTTTTATTATTCATCGAATATGAATATTGCAATTTCGACTCTATGTCTAAGTGAAGAAAAATTAACGGATTGAAAATATCCACGTTATCTATGACACTGTGCTTACTTATCTTAAATACCACATCCGACCCTCAAGCTTTCCTACATCCGATCAATAACATTCACACGATATTGAAGGCAGTGATATATTAGAGCAGGGGGTTTTAGGGGCGTGCGGATGCGGGAGGGGGGAGCAAAATGTGCCAACACCTTAATGACAGACGTTTATAGATGATTGCTGGAGAAAATGATGGGCAAATTGATCTCTCGGGGGAATTATGAGGTCTGAAATATTGATGACGTCGAAATATGTTCGAAAATGTTGGTAATATATCGGAAGGTTATCTTGTGGGTACATTTTCCCTCAAGCTATGTAAGGGCAAAGTAAAATCATTAATTTTTAAATAAATAATCATTGTTTCGTTGTGTTATTTTTTTGTAAAAACTTTCATAATAGTAATAAAGAACAATTGTATGCAACGAAGATTTCAAATGCCTATGACATATACCAATGGTTGATAATGAATCACACCAACTTTAAAAAATCTTTAACACTCCAAAAAAACATAAACTACCGTGCCACATCGATCTGATAAACCTGTCGCCGTAGCACATCTACGGCGTAGCACTACTACGCAATTCGTAGACCTACGAAATGTATTTTGCCATTTGACTTTATTTCCATCACAATAACTCTCAATAGTGACTAATGTTTCAGTTTTCAAAAGACTTCACGTACTCGGCTACATTTTGGGGGACATAAAGCAGACAATGGTGCCGTCAGAAGGCTCGATACAACGAACAATGACACTCAGAGCCCTTAACATTTTATAAAGTCCCTGACCTCGATCTATTGTCGGGTGTACCTTGCTTTTGACTACGCTGCATTATATTTTGAAAGCTATTGTTAGATGTTTTCGGAGCAATTAGTGAAAAAAAAATATTTTTCAGGATAAATTTTTCTAAATTTAATTTTGAGTCATAAGATTTGACTGAACAAGGAGAAATACTTTTTATGATCAGAGCCTATTACCACTTTCAAATATACCAATTGAAACATACTAAGTTGATTATAATAAGCTAGGAAACATAAAAAGTTAATGTAATCTTAATTTTTCCATGGTAACGCTAGTTTCTACAGTTTTTGGCCAATAGAGACGTTTACAACCAACCGAGCATCCTGTAATCTCGTCAGTTATTTATATAAAATAATCTATATAACATCCTGAATAAAACAAACGCATTGGCTTCGTAGTCCGTCCTCTTACTCTCTCTAGCTCAGTGACGAGTCTGATTTTTTTCAAAAGGTAACCCGAGGCAATAACATTTTCTTAGTTTAACATATAGCAGCCAATTTTATAGAAAACAAAAATGAAGACAAACATAAGTAAACCTAAAAAGAAAGCCGGTAGGAATCGTGTTTTATGGACGCTTTGCCACTACTATAGCTCTACCATTGTCTAATAGAGATCGCCTCGAGCGGTAAGATCATTTTTACCACCGATTAAACTATTTCAATCATATGTATATTCGTTTTTTTAATACTGTACAATAAAGATTAAAAAAAAAATACCATAACAATCTATAACTTTATGAAACTCTACATTTACGTGCATTACGTCTCAGTGGATTAGATTAGTGTCAATGTCGTGAGTTAATAGGTGCAGGCGGACTATTAGACATCACTTATGTAAATAGACGTCTAATCCCCCCTTCTCCCAGTCCAACAGCCCCCCGCAGCCACCTGCGATGCCTTCATTTATCACTGGCTGTCTGTCAAACTTGTCTGGTGTTATGACGCTGTGTATACTATAGGTATGTTGCAGTCTACATATCATTCTGAAAAATGGTTTGTTGTTACAATGGAACATATATCTAGTCATGATAAATAAAGTAGGTAGATAAAATACATTTTATAGTGTTAGGATTGTAATTCTAAACTTAAATCTCGCAATAAATGTATTCGATATCAAACAAAAATCTCAAAATCCAGTTTTACATTTAATAAGTTATTAGATAAAATTAAACGCAGAAAGCGCAATTTAACCGCATCAACAATGGCAATAACTCTTTTGACTTCCTTCATAATTTCCATGTGAAAAGCTCTCCGCTGAAGCTGGCGCCATTGTGTCGCGGACGTCACTTCCGCCCGCGAGCATTACTGCCATCCGACGGCGCTACGACTTCCGGTATAGTTTGGGCATAGACATTGAAAATGTTTTTATACATTTAGGATAAAATTGCGTTTTATTATTAATAGTACAGAAAATTATAAAATAATTGAATTATCAACCTTATTTACAAATATTACATTTTGATTACCGTGCTTTATTTTCTTTTTGATAAATTATACGACATGTTTTGTGACAAAAAACGAACAAAATTTGATTTATTTCAAACAAAATAACATAAACAGCTTAGATATAAACATAGACAAAATCATTGTACATAATAATGTTGATATACTTACAACACTCTTCCAATTGTTCTGTAATCATTTATAAAGGAACTAGAACATAATATAAGAAGCTTACAAATTCTACACAACTTCAAAATACAAAAAGAAGTCATCAAATCTGGCTTCCGCGAAAATTTCTCCAAGAATTTTGCCTACCCATTAACCTGAAACAAAAACGGCTTAACTACAGCAATAAACGGGTACAGTCCGCAAAAACACATGTAACACTCGCGGTAATGTGTCATTAGACTTAAAAGGATTCCCGCCGTGATGAATGCAAACATTTCTTGGCACTTTAAGATGTAACGCTCACGGAGATAATCTTTCGAGAACTTTCAGCTAACATTCGTAGAATAACTCGCTTGATAAAATCTCGCTTACATTTTCTTGTACGAGATAATAAGTTAAAGATGTTAAGAGACAATTAATGAAAAATGTTTATGTTAAAAGCTACTTATGTTGATCCGTCTCGCGTTAAGGTAAGCAGAGAAGTAAATAATTTAACTTCAATTCGTCGACGATATTTTACAGCAAAAACAAATTTAATAGATAAGACTTTAAATAAAAAGGAAACTGGTGATAAAAAAGTAAGTCCAGTTCTTTCTGCCTTTCTTCTTCGAGTAGTCATCACTTAAGTAGCTAGTGAAAAGCTAATTGTATTATAGCTCATATCGTCCTCAGCGGTGAAGATCGCGACGCGTTACCTTTTTCATTCACCTTACCTGCCAGCTCGAGCTGGCTTCTTTGGGTCACCTTGTGCTTTTTTATTAATTTTATCCCTAATTTATAAAGTCCGTAGTATAATAGATTTAAATATAATTTAGTAATAATAACTAATCGTATAACTTCTTTGACGTATCATAGGTGCAACTGTGTACGCCTACGTGATAAGATATTTTTATTTTATGATAGCATGTGAGTCTATGAGTGGCAAAGGACTTCCTTTTACGTGGAATTTTATAGAATCTTATTATTATTAAAACTTTTTCACCCCGCATTCATGCATATTAGCACCTACATGTTATTTGATTTCCCTTTCAGAATATTTCACCTTTCGCCACTGGAGTCTATTGTTGCACCGAACACGAATGCCAATACCGATAGCAAAATTATATTATTTATTTACCCTCGTCCAACACACACATATAAACTAACACGCACACATTAAACATACTTAATGCAAGTGAAGCAATAATTAAAGCAGCGTACGTGTTTCTAAATTTAATAAGTGGCGTAAGGAAAACGTGTAATCACGTTCAAAAGCGGATCGCTGCAATCCTAACTGTAACGATCAAACTTCGGGTTAACTTTTGTTTAACTGGCGAATGTTTAAGCGATTAATATGATAATCCACCTGCCTTAAGTGCTGGGGATGGTGGCTTCAAAATATTTGTATTCTCTCATTGGGCTGGTGAGACGATTTTCATTTTTTTTTATGTTAATGGGACGATGTAGTCGCCTGGTAGTTGAGACATTTGTCCATAAATGTTATAAACATGTTAAAATTACATAGTACTATGCAGACATTGTATTTTAAGCTTATCATAGATATTCTCTAGTTCAAGACCAAAAGACCTACAGAGTAATTTTGTCATTGCCTAACCCAATGAAATCTTGATAATAACACTTAACATTTAGTTACTCGAACTGTAGATGTAAAATAAATCAGTGTAAGTTCTAACAAAATAAATAACAATAATAAGTAATTTTAATTTTACGCGCTCGAATACTACTCTACCAATAAATACTACTATACTATACTCTACTAATATACTCTAAGAGAATTCATCGCAGCGGGAAAATTATACTTTATGACAGAAATATACTCACCCACACTTCATATTCTCATTAAACTACAAAATAATCCAGAAACTCAGAAAAGAAAAACTAGGAATTTTAGTAAAAATAACGTTATTCATTGATTATGTTTGGCAAGATATTAGCGACGATAAAAACGAGTATATGATTTCATTTAATAACACAATATCACAATGACCCTCTATATTTTCGTTTTTAATGCACATATTTAGCATATTTTCTGTAAATATGTTATTTTTCTTTTAATATCTAAAAACTCTGTGAATTTTCCTCACCCGAACACTTCAAATAAGATAACTTCTTACCAATTGGTAATAACTTTTGGAACAAAAATTTGGTTCTTCGGTCTTTGGATCAAATAGATTCATAACCAATGCTCTTTAAACCAATAAGTGAGACCTACATCTCTCAATTAAGGGCTAATAAATCACGAGGAGCAAGCACCGCATAATTCTGTCGCGCTATGCTAATACACTGTTCTGAAGTGGAATGGCGTGTTCTGGAATCACTTTATCATTCCCAATCCTATTGTTCTTACTTAAAAACGATGGGATGACATTTCCGCGTGTGATTTTGTGGGTTAGGTTTCCTCTAAAAGAAAAGGTTTGTGCTTTTTTGGAATATTTCTTCTCATATACCTATATATTCAGCCGTATTCAATGCACTATCCCAATCTCCATCTTCAAGAATAAACCTATCAAAATCACTCATTTGTAAGTATGCCGAAAATACTTAGTTCTGATTGGTCCATTTTTGAGATACATCGAAAAAAGCGTTTGGAATTGTTTATTGAAAATGACGGTTAAAGTTGCATTTCTTTTGTTTTACAATATCTCATAGTCTTTTATGTTCCTAATTCTGTTATTTCTTGTTTCTTAACTTAATGAGTGTTGTATTCAGATTTGAAGAACTTTGAAAACGTATGTAATTTAACTTCAAATTACTGAGGATTATACAACTGAACTTCTCAACGAAACTTTGTTCCCTTGGATTCATACGTACAAAATAATTAATTATATAAATTCTGGTACATCAGTAGATCAAAAGTGTAGAGTCCGTATTGTTGAGTATTCTATGAAATATACTTTTATACGCAGCATTTGTGAACTCATAATTAAATGAAAAAACTAGAACATCTCCTTATAAGTTCTTTCTATAGTTAACTGATCCATTTGTAACAAAAGATAAACATTTATTTTCCACTACAAGAAGTTTCGAGCGCAATAAATCCAAGTTATATACCCATAAATGTCACGTAGCGATCGATACAGCTGTTACGTCGTAAACTGAAGACAAATACACTTAAATATAACACATTTTCAACATTTTTTACTATAAAAGTTCGGGGCATTAACATTCTTAAATGGTTAGGCATAAGAGTGATGTAGCATATGAGAAATATTAGTTCATGTTTATTATTCACGTAGATACACTGATAAATAGTACGGTAAATATACGATTTTGTTTATTAATGTGGCTTCATTCATACAAACACCACTAGCTTTTGGTTTCATTTGCGAAAAACCAAAACATTATAATATAGTATGTTAAACATTTCAAATTGCATTTCAAAGGACCAATATCAAATTTATATTCAATTTTGGAACACAGACCGCATAATAGAAACCGGCCAATAAACAGATTGCAATTCACAATATCAGCAAATTCATAGCGGGGCTATTTATGTCCGGCTATTATTGGCGCCATTAGGGGCTAATCGGGCCGGGTCGCAAGTGGCCGTCGGTCATACGTGTGCCAGATGCCAGTAATGGACACAGGTGGGATTAACGAGATTTATGACGGCTTTTTCTGTGGCGTTCTTGGTATTATCTTATACCCAGATATAGACAATTTAGTGTATATTTTGTAAGTAGAAATAGGCTCACTCTCTGTAAGATTAAACATATGGGAGTTACATATTAAAATGATATATCGCTAAATAGAAGAAACTTAAGTATGCTTATAGAGGAATAACCTGCTCTATATAAAATAAAAAATATTTTTCTGTATCATGCACTGTCATTTATACCTTAAACTGATTATGAAAAGAGCAACAATAGCGTTTCTTACCTGTTCTCTAATGAATACTGCTTTTCAAACTCGTAGAGTTAATATGCACGGAATCTAAATAATGTACAACATTTTACAGCTCAAAATTAATTATTCGATTTCATTAAAATAGTCGCCCGTTAGCCTCGTGTTAATGTATATGGGCTATGGAATTAGGGATCTTAGCTCCAAATCCTAAGTCCGTCAACAATTATAAGTTGTCATAATATTTAAAATTACGTGTATCTGTCAAATTATCTTGTTACTTTCTCTCAATGTTTTACTTCATAATTTGTACTTAATATTAAAAAGAATTTTGTGAGTTTGTTGATTGATAGGGGCTAATCTTTAAAACTACCGAACAAATGAAAAATATTTACTAATTGAAAACTACATTTACTCCTGAGTTCTATATGCTCATCCTGAAAATCTATTTCAGACAGGCGCAAACGTAGGCAAAAGCTAGTCTATTATAATCTGTAACACCTATTCTTTATTATTATTTTTTTATAACGTTCCCCTGGCGGCACCAGAATTTTTTATTTATTGTTTATCATTTTATTCTATTTATCTATTTCCTTATGGTATTATAGCTTGCGCCTAGGGATAGGAGATAATAACACCTATTCAGCCGAGTATGTCTCAAGACGCTTTAAGCCCCAGACAACCAATAGACGGAGGGGACTCAAAATAAGTTATAAGGAACTAGCTTAAGGCGTTGTTGATTATGATTCAAGCACACTCCGCTGTGAAGCTACTTATGACCTCTTTTGCTGTCAACAGCAAAAAACCTTATCCCCTCAAACTTAACGCTTATTCTCTGAGAGGGTAACCACGTCTAGGTCTTGTGAAGTGAAGAGACTAATCTTGAGTTCCTGTTGTGTGTGGTTATACTGTAGTTGAGAGTCGAGTTCCTGTTGTATATAGTTATACCAGTTTTACTTAATCTATACTGTTATATAAAGCTGAAGAGTTTGAACGCGCTTATCTCAGGAACTACTAAATCGATTTTGATTTTTTTTAATAGGAAGCTATAGTACCTACTACTGAGTTCTATAGGTTACTTTTTAACGCGAGAAAATATAAAACAGGACTTTTATCCCGAAAAACGTAATCACGCGGGTGGACAGGATTCGGGATTTTACGTTTCAATATGCATTTTATACACTCACTCACGTATTTTACCCCTTAAAGGGATAGGCAGAGGCTCAACTAGTGCACTCACTTTCATGTCCCAAGATTGGGGTCGCGCCTATCGCCATATCAGGCACAAACTCCGGACTCCGGATTGATAATGAGTAGAAAAAACCCATTATCACTTTGCCCGACCCGAGGATCGAACCCGAGACCTCATCACTGCAATCGTACCATAATACACCTACGCCACTGAGGCAGTTGTAAAGTTTCATTATTTTCATGTATTTCCTAATAACAACTCCAACATAAATCTTTACATTCGTAAAAAAGACTCATTAGATACACCTTTATTGACACTTGAGGATAAATACTTCATCATCATTTCTAACACGCTACTCACAAATCTGAAAACAACATCATCAGCCGCAGGATGTCTACTGCTGAACATGGGCCTCTCCCAAAGATTTCCAGATCGACTTATTAATAAGATGCGCGCATCCAGCGATAAAAAACAAGAAAAACAATAATTTGTTCTATTTAGTAAGTGAATCGAGTGAAACGTGCAACGTACAAGGTACTTATCGTTATATCAATATCCCCTAACCAGCGCCTAGTCAGCGCTCTGGAGTAGGTTTGAGGGCTAACGCTGCAAATACCGCGATGTGATGTGGTTGAATTCAAAAGATGTGGCGAGTTAACATTGTTTTCGATCGAAACATACAAAAACAGTATATGCTTCGGATTTTTATGGTAGTTAAAATATTAATCTATTTTGACGCTGTTATATCTTCAGTAAATAAACCCTGATGCTCATCGATCGTTTTTTTGTTATGAAAGTACACATCGAATTGATAACCTCCTACTTTTTTGAAGTCGGTTAAAATAGATACAAAGCAGATAAACATTTTGATGAAAACCAACGTTTAGAATTATCCAAAATTGCTTTTATATAAAAACTTACACTAGATTTTACAGTCTAAACCTTTCAGAATTATATACCATAACTTATTTAACCCACGAAAGTAGTTAAAATTCGTCAAAATTATACCAAACAATACAATAAATATTACATAGCATGGCCATTACTTAAAATTACAGCTTAGCAAGACTGGAACCCATTCCTTTGTGTTTGTGAGCATTCCCACATTCCACAGGGCAAAGAAAATGTGAAACGTCAATTAAGTTCAACATACGAGTATTCATATTTTTGCTCGTTAAAAATATTTTAAAATCTTACAGCGAGTAATTTTCCGCGAATCGCTTGCAGTGGCGCCACAACTTTTTCTCACCAATAATGGACACACATGTTGCAAAGTGCAAACTCGTTCAATAAGCATAAAAGCAATGTCATTAAGAATATGTTGCAAAACCACAACGACATAGGAGTTAGGAGGAAGTAAATTGCACGTTGTATTCCTACAATATAAGTAACATCGCAGGATAGATATGGGTAGTAACAACGATTTAATTAAATTAATCAATGATCAAAATGTAGGAATAAAAGCCCTCGAAGAATATTTTTAAGGTTTTCAATGCTCGGCAAAATAACATCATAAACATGTTCGGTCATTTGGCTAGAAATGTGGGCTACATTTCTAAACTCTACGACCTTAGACATAAGGAACACAGTAAAACAATATCGTTTACATACATACGATGTTCTCATCTACGAGAGATCTAGAAAAACACAGCATTAGCAAAAATGCTAAAATAATTTAAAAAAAAACTAAGGAATCTTACATTATCCATCAGCTCACAACTCTTTTCACAATATCGATCCGAATTCAAATAAACTATTTAACTGTTACTGAACGATAACCCGCTACCCGCCCGCAGTGGCGCCCACCCCATCCTCCAGTTCGAGGACGGGCGCATACGGTGCGAACGCTTTCACTAAAAGCGTGCTCCACACGAGAAAATGGGCTTACGCCACTCATTGTTCCATTGTTCTATAAAGTTCCACCGGCATTTTTTTAATAGCGCCCTTGTAAATAATATTTCAGCGTGCCTTTTGATCTGAACTTATTTCGCGTACAGTAACCTAAAGATGGATTTTGAGTATTGATATGTAGGTCTTAAGATGAACTTTACAGCCCTTAGATTTTAAACTCACTAGCATGGTTTAGTTTTCAAATGTTGTAGATAGCTTTTGCCTGCGGCTCCGTGTGAAAAAGTTTTTCCGGGATAAATATTTTCAGCGGAATAAAAACCTATAGCACTTAAGAGTAATGTAGCTTCTATTCGAGAAAATATCAAAATTAATTTAGTAGTTCCTTAGATTAGCTCGTTTAAACGAACTCTTCCGCTTTATTTATTAGTATAGATAGGTAATATGATATTAGAACATGTTTAACATCGTTAACATCGTGTTTAGGTTTGTCATTATATCATCTATCTATTTCCCGTGGTCACGCCAACACCCGTGAACGGCTGGATCAATTTCACTATTTTTTTTGTCGTGTTTTTTATTTTCAGGAGAAAGTTCTTATGAAAGAAAGAATTCAAAAAATTGCGCGGAAAATTAGAAAATTTAACGAAAATATTAGTTTTATATAACTCTCAATTGTTTGAAATAACTGTCAGCGATTGACAAAATGCGCGCTGCACATTCATAGTTAAGACGGGGCAACGTCTGTCGGGTCAACTAGTTAATGTATAAACTCACAATCATTGTGAGAGTTCAATGATCCCAATTGTCTATTCTAGCCAGTCGTTACATCCTAAGTTCAATTAGTTGACGGTTAGCCACTACTAACACTGTACTAATTTAGCCGGATTAATTACACAGAAAAGTAGAAGGTGTTTCTGTGTTGCATACTTATGCATCTTCTGACCCCTTTTGAACGCTTTGGGTTGACGTTAACAACTCACAAGAGTTCATTGATACTTTTAGAAATCAATTCATTCACCGACCCACATTCGCCATCGATCCACTGCACTATGGCTTAGTTTTGATGAATGACCGTTTCTGATACAAAGCTATTCATAGAATGCTAAAATCTATTTCTGATTTGTTTCGCCTTACGGTAATTATGAAGACAGGTTACATATATATCAATTACACACACTCATACTTTTTATCCCCAAAGCGGTAGGCAGAAGCGTAACATGTGCACCCACTTTCCCCAGCGTGCATTCCGTCACATAATGTGAAAGGTGACGAGCCTATCGCCATATCAGGCATAGATCTAAAGTCCAGGTTGATACTGAGCAGAAAACACGATATCACTTTTCTGGCCCGGGAATCGAACCCAAGACCTCAGGACTGCAGTCGTACCCTAACAGAATTACGCCAACGAAACATATTTCAATGATTTTACTTTTTTTTTACATAGTTACATAAAGAATAGGTAAAGCATGTATCAAGGTATAGTTTCGCTCAATTCACTTTGACACCGTCAGTGCAGTATGTCACTTTGCTAAAAAGGCAGATTTCTGACTACCAACTTCCCCTAATAGAGATCCCTCAGGCTATTGAACAGTCTGGAAAGGCTCCACGTCAAAGCTGCCCCAGTATCCTTCAAAGGTGGCCTCAAACCCTCGTAGTTGCCGGCAGCTATTTGCCTTAATTCCACTGTGACACGATGGCCTTCGTCGTGTGTAAACTCGCTGATAGGTTAAAGGTTTGCTGTTAAGGATCGAGAAGCGAGGCCTTTGGCTTTAAAAAAAACAACTGTTGTCGTTAAGCAGTAGTCTATAAGCCGATGGCTTACTATCACTATGTCATATGTAAATTTTTACTTATATTAGAAAATAAAATATTTAAAATTTTCGTGTTGGTAATAATTAGATAAGACGTTAAATCACGGGTCCAGTATTATTATCTTTTGGGATTATTAGAAATTGTCACTAAAGACATAGATATATTATTCAATTTGTGCGAAAAATATAAGAAAACCTTGTAATAGTGAGCAACTGTTGCCATGTTGTTTGTAACCAATATTAATTTAATTTAGTACTTTGAAACGTACCATATTGTGAAAACATTTGCTAATGGTAGCATATATTTTATATCCGCCCCGATAGCGACCACCGTACACAAGTGAAAAAAACCCGCCATAGAGGCCCACGTAAGTATGTCGCGTTCCAGGATTAACCTGTGTATATCCGGTTCTAACAGGCCGGCATAATAATGTCGACTGCCAAGCGGTAATCATGTCTCGTCAGTCGACATTCTATTGAACCCCATTCCACTTACTATCTGCTCGTATAAAAAAAAAATAACAAATTTATAAGTTTTGTTTTTTGTATTTCTAATTGTCATCACGCGTTAAGTCGTCCTGTGTCAATTAACTTCCTTTGACATACTTTTATTACTCACTACATACCTACTAATATGGCGGCCCAATTTTTTACAACCCTCGAAATTTTCCCGCCATAAACACCTCGTAGGCTCGACTCGTATAAATTTACAACACAACAGTTTATGTAAGCTATTCTCCGGGTAACCGACTTACTGGGCCCAGTATGGGAATGTACAGTATGACATGTGAGAGAATCGAAGGATTTAACGTATCTCATTTTTTAGGTACGCTGATTGAATTGAATTTTTATGTGAATAGCCTTTAAGTTCATAGTTATTTAGCGAGTAATGTTTTGTTCATCCTACTTATTTTACTTCGCCTCTGATAAATTATTTTATCAGTTCTGAAATGCAACGGTTTCAATTTGAAATTATATCTTTGTTACACTTTAATTAACCTAGAATTAAAAATAAAACTAATACCGTACTCGACGGAAAAATGTGTAAACAAATATTACCTTTTATGTAATTCTTTTGTTCGTGCTAGCAATTAGACCGCATACAATAGAGAGAATAGAAAAGTGGGTACGTATTAATTAACATTAAAATTTCCGGCCCTGCATATGGTACAGCTTTAGGCTCATGCTTGCTTATTATGGCGACTATAATTATCTTATAAATAAATAAAGCGCAAAATATTGCCTAAAATATCGCTGCACCATGGAACTTAGACGAGACACCTTTTTACGTTTGTTAACGCTAGCCATAAATTTAGTTCTAGCATATTATCAACGTGTGGAACGGATTGTCGAGACGAATGTCCGCAAGATCAAAACAAAGGACACACAGCTCTAACTTTTCTAAAAAAATATGTGTGTATTCTTTGTGAATTATCGCTTGCTTTAACGGCGAAGAAAAGATCCTGAGGAAACCTGTATACCAGAGAAGTTCTCTATAAAAACATTGAGTGTGTGTGAAGTCTACCAATCCGCACTAGGCCATCGCGGTGAACTAAGGCCTAATCCCTCTCATTAATACAGAAGACTCGTGACCAACAATGGGACAATATATAATACATGCCTGATACTGTATTATAATATATTATAATAAGCTACAATACTGTACATTCGCAACTCTGTGACGAGCCTACATTTTTAATAAAACCGAAGTGGGTCGGTACACCTGCGGCTGACTTAGGCCGTCATTACACAGGCCGTTTGACGCGACAGCCTAGCTGCGTTATGGAAATTGGCCCCGAATGCTGCGGTTGATGAAATATAGAAATTATTCTTGGGAAATGTAGATGACGAAAGAGTTTGTGGATTGTGTTTTGTTTGAATAGTAGAGAAAAGGCGATGATGACTGATCACTGCTCATCTAAGTCTATAAAAAATTAAAAACACAATGTCAAAAGGTGATGAAAATTTTGCAGGTTCTCTTAGCACAGGTTTTCTTTTTTAAGCCTCAGCCGCACGATTATGTTGCCACTACTAGCAAAATAAGTTAGATTAATCGTTATTTGCTATATGGACTGTGATAAAAAAAATAAAAGAAATAACAATAATAATAATTAAAATAAATAAAAGTACTAGCCGTTTTCTAGATATCTAATACTTAAAGCTCATGATGTACTACGCGAACCTTGTATTTCAATGTAAACTTAGCATTATAACAGTTTCTTCTTAACATATAAGTATAATATACTTCAATACTTAGTTTCTCAACAAGCTCAGAATATCTTAATATACTTAAACCTTGTTTTGGAATCATATGGCCGAATTAAGACATCAATGTCATCGACTGCCGAGTTGTAATCATCTCTCGTCCGTTGACACTAGCGTAACCCATCTCCACTTATCAGGTGCAATAGTTTAATTGCAACCTTATAAACAAACAAAAAAACAACACACATCACGCATTTATCCCCGAAGAGGTATACAGAGGCGCAATCGGGAAACCCACTTTTCGCCAAGTGTTCCGTCCCATATGTGATAGGGGGCGAGCCTATCGCCATATCGGGCACAAATTTCAGACCCTGCTGATACTGAGCAGAAAAACCGAAGTATCACATTGCCCAGGTTTCGAACACGGGACTTCAGAGTGCTGCCGTACCACGCATGCAATACAACCACGCCACCACAGTCTTCCAACCTTCTGCTTTGTACCTAGTTAGTGCCGTATCGCTGGGCTATTTGTATTACCTAAACCACGTCATCCACCAGACCGTGTGATACCTTTGTTCGTTTTTTCATCGTTTCATCAATCGGCTCATTGGTTTAGAGATACGCCGGCGGTTAGAGCTCCGGGTTCGATGCTTTTAGCATAGCTGTTTGAAAATATCCTAAGTGTTATACAGGGTCATTTTGATATTGCGTTACTAAATGGAATCATATACTCGTCTTCACCTTTGCTGACATTGTGCCAATAATCCTTAGTAAATAACAAATACTTTCGCCAAAAATTCCGGTTTTAGTTTTTCTTATTCTTAATTATTTTGTAATTAGTGCGAATATGATTTGTGTAAGTGTATTTCTAACCGAAACTATGATGTTGCCGCTCCGACAAATTCTCTTTGTAACGTAATAGTGGCTTTAGGGCATGTAAAGTTAAAATTACTTTTATTAATATTTATTTTGTGCGTAACTTACACTTTTTTATATACATCTATGATTAGAATAACTTTTGGTAAAGTATTGTTTTCATGAACACAAGTATATAGTGTTATTTATTAGACAATATAAAAATGACCCTGGATATGTATACATAGTTGTGATCGACATAAACATTGTTTTACTGTTTTAAGGTAATTTTTTTTTATGTCATCTTTTATTTTTTTTCTGTAACAATCAATTTTTATTATTATTATATATACTGCTTAGTCTTACTTCTTACTTCTCCAAAAATCAATGTTTGTTAATGCTAGCATGCAAAGGGCTAACAGAAATGGACAGTTTAATTTATGAAACAAGCACTGCCCCTCGCTTCCGCTCGCCGGAAACTCTGATATTATTCAATGCAATGCCATGCTACACTATTCATTTTAATGTTATTTACTCTTTAATCTCATGCACTATGAGTAATTCCAGAACACTACTGCATGAAATAGTCCATAGTGTTTTGGTTTGAAGGTTTTTTAAACATGCACGGCGAAGTGAGCCACTGCACCTGATTGTAAGTGGAGCGGGGTCCAATAGAATGTCGACTGAGGAGATATGATTACCCCTCAACAGTCGACACAATTATGCCGGCCTGTTGGAGCCGGATATACACACGCTGACCCCGGAACGCGACACACATACATAGGCCAATATGGCGGGTTTTAACAATGTGTACAGTGGTCGCTATCCAGGCGGATATAAAGTATATCCTACCAGCACTTATTCAAACTACTCTCTTCATACACATATTTTTAAACACGCGCACCTCATCCCCCCTCCCTCCGTCATCACAAAAGGTGTACCCACGGTTTTAATAGGCAAGATTTACGAGCGCCCATCTGGTCAAGGGTGGACTGTAATTTGTCGCGCCGGATCTGCGTACCATACCCGTGGTAATGAAAATAAAAACACGTGAGCATCCTATGCGAGGATTTTTGTGTACAGTCAGAAAAATAGCTGAATAAATGTAAATTTCAAATCGGCTTTATACGTTTGTGTTCGTATTAACAATGGGTTTTCTTCACTTAAATGAATATGAGAGGGTTTACTTTATTTTAGGTAAATAAAATAAAATTTCGCATGAAGTTAATGTGTAGAAGCGATTTGAAGTTTTGAGTTCGTAGAGTTACTTTTGTGTCAGATATAGTGTGGCTATGATTGATCTTGATAACTTGATAACACTAAATCTGACATTGGATTCATTTTGTTTACTCTTAGATGATAAGTTTGTAGATCTATTCCAGTATTTTAACACCTTAATACAATACGAGACGTCGACATTAATCCTATGGTTCCAGTAAAACAATAACCACCAAACGCACAACTTGTACAATAACAATTTGATGACGGTGTATTTTCTATACTAATCTATATTATTTAAAAAGTTTCAAGGATCTCCGCAATTTATTATATATAACAATGAAACAAACTTGCGAATGAGTAGACTTTACTTCTCCGAAACAAATAATGCAAACTAGTATTTTTATTTAACCGCACCACAATTTATATTATCCCCTCTCCTGTCCGCTGCCTGACCACCTCGCCCCGCCATGCATCTCTCCTTCCATATTATCATTGGTCGATATCACATCTATAGGTACTTCTGTTACAATACATAGGCGTTTATTTTAAGTCAGTCGTCTAACACACTGGCCACACCTCGCGTGTCGCATTAATTGCATTACACCAACAGGTGAAAACTTTAATCAAAATATACCCGGTCGATATGCCGTGACTGAGCGCAGTAAACGCCCGAAAACCTTCGTCAAAAACAAAACATTAAATTACAATGTAATAAGCCGACGGCCGAAGTTGGGTCGACCCTAGCCCGAAACATCCGTGATATTCCACGTGGGAAATTCGCGAAAAACTGCTGAACAATTTTCGGCTCGGCGAGAATTAATTTTGACGTCATTAGGTTTTTTCCGGGTATTTTTGAGCCGGTGTTTTATCAACTCTGCGATGTAACAGAGCGATAATATTTTACAGTGATTAGGGAGGATGTTAAATTAGTATAAAATACCAATTACCAGTGTCCAAAGGTAAGCCGACACACTATATAGATACTAATATCTGGTAGGTAAGCTAGACTAGGGCTCATATCCTCACCGGTGAGGATCGCGACGGGTTAGCCTTATATTTCCCCCTACCTGCCAACCCGAGCTGGCTACTTTATTCACCTTATGCCTTGTATTCCATAAGAATTTTATCCCTAATTTCAAATATCCATAGTTATATAAGTGGTCTTGAGTGTTATTCAGAAATGATAATAATTATTCTTATACATTGTTTTGACATATCATAAGTGCAACTTTGTTCGTACGTGATAAATAAAGTATTTTATTTAATATAACATAACTGCGATCTACAAATCTTTCTAATGATAATTTTACACAAATTATAAAAGGTAAGCCGGCAGGAATGGTGTTATATGGACCTTTCGCCACTGCCATATATTATCGATAATATCGGCTAAAAGTTTATCGGCATTCATATTTAATTTTATCATTAAAAGCATGCCTTTTTCTTTCTAACACATATTATTAAATACTAGTTAATATGGTTCTGACAGTCTAAATCTGGACGTATCTCTTAACTAAAAATTTGTTAGGTGATCATTTACATTTTAACATCTTATATAGGTTGAAATAATACCCATATTGATATTTCCTACCTTTAAACCTCTCTCATTTACCAGTACTTAATAAAAAATCAATCGTATATTTTAAAAACCAAACATAATAACGAAAATATATTAATCCAAAACATTTAAATTGTAAAAATGTCTTCATTGCAAAGGAGCACGCTTTAGAGTTATTCAAAAGTTCCCATTCAGTGGATATCTGTTGAAGGAACGGATTCATTTCCTTCAGAGCTTCGCATAATAAGCATTTTAACTTCACAATGGGGATTCAATCGTATTAATTATTTCTATATCTGATGGCGTTCATTAACATTCGTTGATTAAATATTTTTTTAACTTTTCTGCCAGGAAAGGATCTAGTTGTGCTTCTAAACGATGTCATTTTCACTTTATTTTAGAGCGTCTAACCAAGTCTATGAAGCACAATTTCGAGACCAGATTAAAATAAAAAAAAACTATAAACATTTTAATTTTGGATTCCAACGAATATCATTAGGTATAAATTTCGCATCATAAGTAATCTGCAATTAGAAAATATTCTTCCATTGGAATTTAAAATGATTTTCAAATGTTTGCAGTTTTTAACCTTGGATATCGAACTCTAAATAGTTTGAAGTTAAATAAAATGAACCCTAGTAATATTTCGTATTGCTAAGTCAATAACTATGTTTGTATATAAAACTATGTAGATAATATAATGTATTTCTTTGAAGTCATTATAAAATGTAAATACCTAAAAACAACACGCTTTTAAACCCGTAACTCTACATTTAAATCCTTAATCTCTCGCAGGGTATTAATAATTAAAACGGGCTAAAATGGTTGTTCTCTGAGGTTTTTGTCCAAGAATTATCTACAAAGCCGGCTTCAAAGACTTGAGCCTTTGCGCCACTTTTAATGCAGTCGTTCTAAATTAAGTGCTAAGATTGTGATATTTCTTTTTATTATAAAAGAAGAATCCTTCAGTCGAATGAAGTACTTTATATATATTTATTGTAATCCCTTTTGAACACTACAAAAATGATTGAAAATCAACAATGCATTATAGTATATTCTACTGAGCAATATTAACCCAATCAGTAGATCTAGATCACTACATCGTTTCCGATAGTCAGAGACAGTAAATACGTGTGATTGCTAGTTAACTGTCTATCTAAAAAAATAGACTTTCAGAGTATGTCAATGACTCGAAACACCTTTATTTTAAACTGGCAACTATTTAAGCATAAAAAAAATAAAACCAAGTTGACATTTATCAGAGCCACAAACGGATGTCGCACGCTAATGAAGTGGCGACGATGTTCAAGAGTGCTTCCTCTCACCTATCTCTTTTAACGCAAAGAAAAATATCCCTCATCCCTCTCTGGCATAGTATGCAAATCCAGCCAGAGATTACGTTCGCATCCGCAAGATTGATCCATCTACGTAATGAAGGTTTTGGTGTATTCTTGTTGCTTTGAACTTTGCAACGTCAGGCTTGAGGCAATCGTATTAAGTAATTTTTTATGTAAAATACATATATTAGTAAATTTTTATATAGTCTCTTGTATTGTAAACACAATAGCTGCTTAAAAGGTATCAGAAACTACTTTCGAAAATATTTAAATCGAAACCAATCTTCATAATGATCTTAAATTGTTCAACAATATGTCTTGTAACTACTTTTGAGCTAAGGGTCCTCCGGTTTTATTTACTTGTTATTTATGGATACATATATATTTTTAAAACTATACATAGTTACACAGATATATTCTTTGTTGCAGGATGGAAGACACTGTCCGATCGCTGCTGCAGTACAAGAGTCGCGTGGAAACTTTGAAACAGGAGAAGGCGTCTTTATCTTCCGCCCTGGAGGTGAGTTTATCAATATAAATTGTACTACAGGAATCACAGTACGTAAAGTGCTTTAGGCCAGTTCTCATAAGGTGTAATATTGCATACACGTTTTTTCGTTTATTAAGACAGTAATAGTTATGATTCCTTCAACCTACCCAGTTGTTTAAAACTTTCTACTTATCCGAAAACCAGTTTTTACCAACTTAAAAGTTTATTAAGAATCGAAATAATTAATGGTGTTAATCATGTATGTATCAATGTACAATATATGAACATATTTAAAAAGAAAACTATAATAATTTGCAGATCCCAGATTCCCTCTTTGCCAGATACTATCGTTTCATCTGCTTTAATTAATCTCTACATGGATTCTCGTTCGTTTGGAGTACACCTTCCTTTATTTGGGATGTCACCGATTGGCATAGTTTCTGCGCAGTCAACCTTTACCGACTCTTTCATCCGATTTCGCTTTGTGTATCTTTTTCTTCGTTCATAGATTCTATTCGATCTAAAATAAATAACTATGCGACGTACAATTAAAGAAAATAACGATATCAAAGTCCATGTTTAAAATTAACTATTAATTACTCCATTGTAAATTTTTGTTGACTTTTTTCCGTTACTTCTCTCATGATAAATAATGTTAATGGGAAAAAATATGTAAAGTTTTGAAATAATGTACCTTCTCATCAATAAAGAATTTTCAGAATCGAATCAGAAATTTTAAAGATTACTCTTTACGTCCGAATTGACACTTATATCTCTTTGTGATAGTAAAGAATACAATCGTAAAAACGATGAGCTAAATAAAGACCAACAGGACTCATCACCCTTCCAATTAACAATAAAATAAAGAAACACCCATCCAAAGTTAAACACAGCATGAAATTCCTCGGCAAATAATGTCTAAACTGCAGTATTAAAAATTCGACGACCCCAGCTTTTGGAACAATCATGACCAGTATAAAATGATCTCTCGTTTTTAACGTTTATATTCCAAACACTGGCTATGGGCAGCTCTTTTGCTACCGGTGTCTAAGTATGGAGTTTTAAGAGGAATCAAATACAAATATTCAAAATATTTCATTTCGCCGGTCTACGTTGTTCGTTCCCCCATTTTTCAATATAAAAGTTAGGGTAACGTAAGACTTGGGCCTCGTAGCGGAGTTTTCCTTCACAATTTGTGTATAAGAATATTTACTTACTAGATTTTTGTATATTTTTAACGTGACGCAACAGCGAATTGAGACTTGATTTACTCTAAGGCAGGAGAAATATCTGGTTTCATGCCAAACAAATAGATCTGCAATGTTGTTTACATAGTATTACATTATCTGGTTGAGTATTATTTTCATACTCTACCTACTCATAAAATTGTGTTTTTATGTCAGTAATTTATGACCATGCAATGTTAATGTTTGACTACCTCAATTCCTAGAATTTGCAACCCTCAAATAGGTAGTAAATTAAAAGTACAACAAAGCTCCCCCAGTAAAACAATCATTGCTAAGTAACAAAAAGTGGTGCAACAATGGCGGTAACGTTTCGACAACATTTGGTCATTGTTGTACCCCCTATTTATCAGTTTGAATGTCAGCTGTGAATTTTGATTTTTCCATTTCCCGTGACGTTTTGAATACCTACTTGCTTCTATTGTGATGCAAACCCTCTTTTAATATCAAATCTCGGTGTATGGTCATCCCTTTTTTCGTTTTGGCTGAAAAATTCGAGGGAAATGATATTAAATTCTTATTTACTATGATGGAATCTATGTACTTTTCCTTACCTTTTTTCGCATGTTTATTGGGAATTCATGTGGTAGGGATATTTTTTTAGCTATGGAAAGGAAAGCGTTCCTTCTTTGATTTGAAGTACGATTGTTAAGGCAATTTCACCTTTATTTTTTGACAATATACGGGTTAGATAATTATGCCGTAAAGAATTAATAGACTTAGAGGACATTCCACATAATAAATGTTAAATGTAAACAGTATTTTAATAATAAAATTCCTATGTACGCAGACAGGCCAAATAACTAATTACAAACTTCTAAACATCAACCTTATTTCTATGTCTATAGAGTACATGTTTCAGTCTAATAAAAATTACGAAACAATTTCCTTTAAGAAGGATAATCCGCATGACCATTACCACCAAATACTTTAGTTTATGACGTACTATTTGTAATGGTCACCACTTATCGTCAAATGGTCACGTGCACCACTAATTACGCAAAAACATCCCCTAGTCCTCGGACACGGTGCAACGGTCATAATCCTTCAAAGAACGAGTCTAATAACATGACCAGTGTATCTTGACCCCTCTTATTGATACAGGTGATAGTGTAGTGTGTAGTCGATTATTGTAAATCTTTAAAAAGATGATAAAAATATATATAATGAATCCAGTTATTTTCTTTTTCCCATAATAATTATAAAAGCATTATGAATCTTCTTACATGAAAAATTTTAAATCTTGTCAAAATAATTGTCACAATTATTGTATAAAAAATATATATTATATTCATATAATATTCATTTACTTTTTGATAAAGTTTAATATCATTTTCAAAGTTACAAAATAGTCTTGTGGTTATTATTTATAAATAATATCACTCTGTATACAGAGTCGCGTGAGAAAGTTGCAATGTTTACTCTATTGCCAGAGGTCTTCATAAACTGGTGACTACGTAAATTAATTCTCGTATCTATAAGGGCAGATATAATCCTAAAATGATCGCATGTCCCCCAAGTAAGTCCGTAAATGGTATTTAATATCGCTAAATGGTTAACCAAATGGGGCTAAGTGGGTCTATAATCTGTATCTAAGTGTGTTTTTATATAAATGAGTGTCGAATACATAGATCTTGATGGTGGTAAGATATATTTTATATCCGCCCGGATAGCAACCGCCGTACACAAGGTGTTAAAAGCCGCCATAGTGGCCAACGTAAGTGTGTCTTGTTCCGGGATTAGACTGTGTATATCCGGTTCCAACAGGCCTGCATAATTGTGTCGACCGTCGAGAGGTAATCATCTCTTGTCAGTCGTAATTCTATTCGACCCCACTCCACTTACCATCAGGTGCAGAGAGAGGCGTCACATTGCTAAAACGTGCACGTATAAAAAAACCTAAATGTAACTTATCATAGGACAAGAGAAACAGTCCCCTCGGATTATTATAAGCGCCTCAGAAACTGTTTTCTAGTTGCAACACTAAAATATATTTTAATAATTATTATTTATTATTATAAAATTATGGAAAAATATGCTTTTTATAGATTAGCCCCAAACAGCCATTAATCGCGTCATTGGGGTTTATTAAAACTATATCACGATATAATCTATTCAAGCAATAAGTTGTGAATTATCGCTTGCTTAAACGGTAAAGGAAAACATCGTAAGGAAACTTGCATACCTGAGAAGTTCTCTATAGGAATTTCGAGGGTGTGTAAAGTCTACCAATCCGCACTAGATCAGCGTGGTGGACTAAGGCCTAATCCCTCTCAGTAGTAGAGGAGGCCCGAGCCCCAACAGTGGCACAGTATATAATACAGGGCTGATATGAAGCAATAATAGATTTCTAACTCTTGCTTATACGGCTATCAAAGCTATCATTCGATTATAATGTAAAAAGACGGATATATGTACATCTTAAAGAAAATTCCTTTTATTACGACCAGGAATGTAACGAATGAATGTATACTTTGTTATGAACTCATAAATAAAGATAGTTATATTACATACATATGATATGAACGCGCGTCAATTTACTGCCGTCAAACGACGGTAAGAGGGATCGGGTCCTCACCCTCATAATAACTTCTAAATGACGCAGTGTCGCACTACTGATAGTTTCATGAGCTGAACTATGTTAGCTATATCAAAGTACAGAGGTTCCCAAATTTTTTAACCGACTTCAAAAAAAGAGAGGTTCTCAATTCAACTGTATTGTTTTTATGTTTGTTACCTTAGAACTCTTGACTGGGTGTAGCGATTTTGATAATTCTTTTTATTGGAAAGCTCATGCTTCCCGAGTAGTTCCATACAAATTTCGTTGTTTTTGGACCCTTGACTTTGGATGAACATCAGAAAACTCTTAATATCGTCAACTATGATATCATCAAAGTACACTGATTTTTACTAAAACAAAAAAGCAAAAAATAAAAACTTTTTAACAAAAAGTTATACCGCTTCCAAAAACCACAAAAACCAAAAAATTATTTCCCATTTTGGAGTCGCCGGAAGAAGAAACCGCTAGGAATCCGTTTATACCGTTTACCTTTTGCCACTGAAAGGCTTTCAACAGTAGTGAAGCTGTTTTTCTACAGAAAAATGAGAGTTAAAGAAACAAAACGCTAAAAATATTCATAATGACATATAATGCAGTACTTGCACAACACATATAAAAGAGGTTGTGCATATAAAATACGTATAATTTAAATTATCGACCATAAAACGTATCTAGTTATATATTTAACTGTATGATTAGCATGTTTCGCATTAAATCTTACCCCTTATCATAACCGCTTCCCTGGACATGACATTAGGAAAAATTCACAGAACAGTAATAAATAATGTACGGACTGTACCGGACACGGATGTATCAACTACGAATAAACATGAAAAAATATTCGCGACACAATTCATAAGAGAACGAGTTTGTTTTCAAAGTACAATCACAAATACTAAAGAAATAATTAAAATATTATAAAGCGCTTAGTGGATAACATAACAATACAATATATTTAGCAATTAATAAAAAAATAGCCCTCGATAAAATTTCCTTTTAACTCGCAGTTCAATAGAATCTTAACAATTACTGCAATATTAATTAGGCATAAAACCTAATATGTATTGTAAGCAGGTAAATTTCAGTAAAGTTTTGCAAGACATATTCATTTTTAATTAGATCCATACGGCAGCATGTACCCAGATGGATTCACTATGCTCACTCCAGCCTTTGCAGCTGCTGTAAGCCTAGATCGGTAGACACGCATTTTGTGACACCGAACGGTGAAGCATTGTGAGTCTCCGGGAATTTATCAAATACGAAGATAAGAAGTTAAAAAATACCGACATATTAAGGTACACTAACGACCCGGTTTCTCCTAGTTAGCACTAGTTATATATTTATAGTAAGATGTCTTCTGGTGGTCCAATCGCTACCAATAATCATAGGATTACCAGCTGGTCTAATCTGATGATTGCCTAAAATTTCAATAAAATCGCTCAAACCGTTTTGGAGTCCACACGGAACATAATATACGCAGAATTTCTGTAGAATCTAATTATCATCAGAACGAAATTTTAATTTCAGAAATTTTCACCTTTCGCCACTGATATAATAAGTCTTAATTTTAATTATATAACAAAATATCACTTCGGTAAATCAAATCGCTACGTCGGTGTCTTGTTCCACCGTGGCCTACACGGGCAGCACGAAGGACATTAAAATGGCAGATAGCGGGAAATCGGCTATGCACAATGGCTGGGGTTTCCCGGTTTAAAAGGCCCCCACCCCTCCCCTCTAAACAATAATTCAGCTTCACCCTTCCGAAGTGCAAGGGCGCAGTTACCGAGGGCATCGAGTAGTGCTGCCCGCATATCGATACGATGTGATTTTGAATATCGATTAGCCTACAATTATTTTTATTGCTTAGTGTTCTCACAAAATATAGAGTTCTGAATGGATATGATTAAGTAATTGGAATTGCAGAATTATTTGAACTTTGATTTGATTCAATTTTATCTACTTATTGACTTAACCCGATTACAAGCTACCAAACTACAACTAATCTATATTAATCTATTTGTAAGTGAGCCAAAAATTGACTTTTTGTATAATTCATAAATATAGTGACACAGAAAACCGACATGAACGTCATCTATACAAATATCAATTCCTCTGCGATGACAAATCTAATTCTCCTCCCGATCAATTCACAGTTTAAATTCCACAGCATTTAATAAAAAACTTGTTTAAAATGTTATCGACAAATCCCATCACTATTCTAGTAATGGGGTGCATCGTTTATCTGTAGGTATCGCCCAGCAGGGCCGCGTATGCGCTAATTGTGTTTGCATGTTTGTTACCGAATATTTTGGGCATTTTAAACAATAACATGCACCTCAAGGGGTAGTTAATTGGTAAAATTACATGTAGCTAAGTACATCTCTCGCATCACTACTATTTTTCCCTTATCTCTCACCGGACTATGAGAGTGAAGGAACAGAGAATGCACCTATGTTTTGCGTACACTTTTGCACTAAAATATTCACTGCATACCTGGCTGGCTTCGTTGAGATGGCCGCCGTGGCCGAAACGCTACTAGGAGGGATTCATTCATTTTGCCGACTAGAATCATGTTATATGTATGTTGACTGCCTCGATGACGCAGTTGTACTGCATACGCTAAAGGGCAGCGCTCTGAGGTCCTGGGTTCGAATCCTGGGTCGAGCAAAGTGATATTTGGGTTTTTTTGCTCAATCTCAGCCTGGAGTCTGGAATTTGTGCCCGATATAGGCACGCCCACTATCATAAGACGGAACACACTTGGCGAAAAGTAGGTACCATAGTTGCGCCTCTGCATACCTCTTCGGGGATAAATGCGTGTTGTGTGTGTGTGTGTGTGTGTGTTTTTAGAATCGTGTTATAGCATGAAGGGTAATGATACAGCCATTAACGGTACATAGCTTGGTCACAGTACAGAATACAAAATAATACATATTATATGAAAAACAAAGAAACTTGATGACTTACTGCACGGACAACTCACGTTTCCTTCGAAATTATTTGATAAAAATACTCTAATTGGGAATTTCTGAACCAAGAACTTTAAAGAGTAAATTACAGATATAACTCGCCACTAGACCAATAATTATAGTAATACAGTCGTAGTAAACGTTACTGATATACTATGACCATTTTAACTTGACCTCCGAACACGATAACTAAATTAACATCAAATAAATGAACATTTCTATTAACACTCAACATTGTTTACAAAATACAATACGAAAGCAGAGGTAACCGATGGCTTAATTAAATTCCGACGAACAAAATGCCAAATCTGTACGAAATACTTGCCAAATAGTTGTACCGGAACCGTTGCATTTTATACCGACTGTGCTGGTTATTCACTACTAGTGATGTAACGAATATTCGCATTCGCATTCGTATTCGCGAATATTCGCATATTTTTGGATATTCGCATTCGCATTCGCATTCGCAAAATTTCTGCGAATGTATTGCGAATGTCAATATAAGAAAAAAAAAATTTGAAGATAATAGTAGACTGCCTCGGTGGCATAGTTCTACTGCATGTGCGGTACGGCAGCGCTCTAAGGTCCTGGGTTCGAATCCCGGATCGGGCAAAGTGATATTTAGGTTTTTCTGCTCAGTATCAGCCCGGAGTGTGAAATTTGTGCCCGACATGGCGATAGGCTCGCCCCTTTCACACTATTAGACGGAATATACTTGGCGAAAACTGGGTGCCCTGGTTGCGCCTCTGCATACCCCTTCCGAGATAATATTCGTAATACTGTATGTGTGTAATAGTAGGTTAATAAAATCAAAATCTAAACAATATTCTTCTACAATAAACTATAAATATAGTCTAAACAAACAAACAAAAAATTATAGACTCTCAAAGAAAAATACCTCTCTTTCTTAAAACATACCAATTAATTAACTATTTTTACCATGTTTTTAAGTTAGTAATTAAACTTGAGTAGAGGAATATTAAACTTTAAAAATAAACAAAATTATTTCGTTTACTTTAATAAAGCCTAAAAATGAATTCTCATTAGAACTTGTAACACATTAGCAACTAAGAAATTAAAAGCAATTGAAAGAAACAAAAACAAATTCTTCTATAATTTTTTTATCAGTCTTTACATAAGTTATGTAATGTTTAGATAATTATCATCTTAGATAATAATAAAATTTAGATAATCATCATAGAAAATTGGCGCCAAATTTGAACAAAAACTAAACATTCGCATTCGCATTCGCATTCGCGAATGTCGGTAGCAGATATTCGCATTCGCATTCGCATTCGCGAATGTTCAAAAAATGACATTCGTTACATCACTATTCACTACACTCTTAATGTTTAGGGTTGCTAGGTAAAAAAATATTATCTCTAAATAAAAATAATCTATCTCTTGTATGTCAATCTTAAAACGTTTGAAGCAAAGGAATGTATTTATAGACTTATTTTAGTTTCATATTAACCCAGCTGCTTTAACTAGCTAAAATTAATGGAAGAATAAAAACGCTAAATTTCTTATGAAATTCGTACCTTACATTATTAATTTAATTAACCTAGTAATTATCCAGTATCATGATGTAATTGAATACTGATGGTAACCCTAGTGGAAGGGGTAGGTGGGGGTTTAAGCGATGTATTTTCATAATTACGGGTACCCGGGCGCAGAGGCTGCGGTCCACATAGTTGTGCCTTAACGAAACCAATTAACGGGAGCGCACTGTTACACACGACACGATTAATCTCGAGATATCTTCGCTTGAAAAAATCTTTTACTTAATTTATTTAGTGTTTCCAAATTGAACTCTTATAGCTAATTATAATATGGGTTTCTAAATTATTGGAACTACATTAAATAAAAAATCTGATTACTTAATAAGGTAGTCTAATTTTGTTAGCGCAATGAAAAGTAAAAAATAAAAACTATTTAACAAAAATTATACAGCCTTCAAAAGCCACTAAAATCCTAAAATAATTTAACATAACAGATTTTGGACTCGGTGACGAATCAAAGTTTAACTTTGTATAGGTATTGTTTCCGTATATTTGTTAGTGTTATCTAACTTAGCTAGCAATTTTGTTACTTAGAAACAAGTTCAATAGACCTAAATCTACGCCAATAACTGTGTTAAATACACGTGTTCATAATAACAATTACTAAAAAAAACGCAGTCAATGGAAACAGTGTCAAGATGGCGGTTATTGCTATTCTCGATGCCACAAGTCTGCACAAACTCGTCGATAAGATAATCCGGCCAAATTGGACGGCCGCCTGATCTATTAACTGTTGCCGGTTCAGATGCGCCGCATAATTGATCGGATTATACATATTCACGAGTGTAATCAAAGCTGACAGTGCAGGATAAATAGGTATTAATTAATCCGGTTAAGTCTAATGGCATGGTAACCCATGTTTCTGTATCAAAAATAATCGTAATGTAACAAGTTTCCGAATTTTATCTCGGTTTTTTATATTTGCTTGGAGACTTTATGATTTATATTTAGACTGCAGCCTTCCTTGTCGCGGGGCATGGTTTATCTGGGTGATAATTTAAATCCATCAAACGATATATGCGATTGTAAACATCCTTTCCGATCACAAACTTCCACATTAATGTTAAGGAGCATAGTAGAATATATGTTACTTCAATTTTATAGATACTTGAACCAAATAGTTTCATTAAACATGTATTTTGAAACCGTTCAATCTTCTAGACATTCTATCATAACATATTTTTAGTGTCTGCAGTCACTAATTATCGATTTTTAAACTGCAACATTCAGCCATCGCTAGCTTAAAAACAACGCTTCCCGCCAATAAAAGCAAATACTGACAACCATCAATCAGGTACACCGTTAGTGCGGGGAAAAAGAAAACCTTTCGGTTTCGGCACGCACGCCGGGTTAGTACGCGTGACCGAACAAAGCTAATGATGTACTGTGATTAATGGACACGGATTTAATTCTAGTTATTGTGTGTAATTATAACGAATGGGGCTGTTGACGAAACAATAAGTACGGAATTAAATTAGAATTACCTTTACTCTAATAATCTTCTAGAACTGAGTGCAAACCTTTGTCAAAAATAGGGTCTTTGTTCGCAATGTTTACTGCTCTGAATTACATTTTTTTTTGTCAATTATTTCTCTCTACAAATCGTAATATGGTTTTTTTTACATTAATTTCTCTCTGCAAATTGTTTCACTTAATACCCATATATATGGGTATGCACAGAAAATAAATAGTCCTTGATCTTGGATCGTCCGCCATATTGGTTTTAGCATGTCAGTAACCATGCATTATCATCGAAACTAAAGATATCCGTAAAATTTCACCTTAATGGGTTGACGATAACTCCTTTAACTAACTATATTATATTATATTATATACATAAAAAAAGTTAAATTTCCTACAACCCTACGTTTTAGCTCCCCTAAAATCAGAATAATTAGATCAAACAGCCTTTTGGTTCTTTCTTCCAATTTGGCTAAGTGAGGTCTAGTAGGGATAACAAGGTCAAGAGCAGGCGATAAAATTAGAAAGTAAATTTACTTTCTGAGGCATAAAGGTTTCTTTATTTTGTCCTATACTGTATTCTTTTTTTTTAATGACGAAATGAGCTTGCCGTTCGCCTGATGGTAAGCGATACCACCGCCCATAAACATTAGAAATCCAACACCTTGAATTACAAAGTATTGTTTGTTATTCCACTGCGCTCGCTATCCTAAAACATGAGATGTTAAGTCTCATTATGTCCAGTAGTTACACTGGCTACAATGTCCTTCAAACCGGAACACAACATACCAGTGACTATATACTGTTGCTTGGCAGCAGAAATAGACCTTGCGATGGTACCTACCCAGGCGGCCTCTCACATATATGTGAACTACCAGTAAAAGTTCACGTGTAGCTACGGATAAAATACGCTTATTTTTTTATTCATAAATGCTTACACCATCGGTTTACCACTCTATTCTTACAACTAATACAATAACTTTTAATAATTTCTTATGTTTACGCGAATGTTGACATTTAAATAAAATCCGCAAAACTTTTATTTCAACAATGAGTATTATTATATGTACTAGGTGATAAACCTTTACAGGTATACTTATTTGTTTTATGTGATTATAGTTATTTAAATCAAAATCTACAAAATTTTATGTTTATTTAAATTGTACACGAGCATTAACGCGAGTTCGCCGACGCTATCGACTGGCTCAGTTCGAAAAGGTATCATATCCCAGAACAGCTAAAAAATATACCTAAACAAACCTAAACATACACATAGCTGTTAATAATATTAATATACATTTTAAAACTCCTAAAAGGCAATATTAATGTGAGTTGTGACGTCAGAACTATTCAAAGGGAAATATGCAAGGGTGGCGGTCAATGGTCACTCCGCCCATGATTACGTCACGCTGTATTCATTTTAGACAACCCTAGTTTAATATTTGCTCCCCTACATGACTCATAATTAGATAAAGTAGGTAAAATATTGCAATTGGATCTGGTTATGCCAAAAGTAACCAACCCATTTTGTTTGGTGTTTTAGGCCTTGACTGCCTCGGAAGCGTAGTTATGCAGCATGCGCAGAACGACAGAGCTCTGGGGTCCTAGGTTCCAATCCCAGGTCGGGAAAAGGAATATTTGGGTTTTCTGCTCAGTATCAGCCCGGAGTCTGGAATCTGTGCCCGATATGCCGATAGGCTCGCATCATGGGACGGAACACACTTGACGAAAAGTGTGTAGCCTGGTTGCGCCTCTGCTTACCCTTTCGGGTTTAAATTCGTGATTATGTGCGTGTGTGTGTGTGTGACTCCCTCTCATAATCGTTGATGTCTCATCCCCTCCCAGTGACCGTTCTGAGCCGAGGTTCGCAACCCGTTACTGGGTTGCCCGCAGCATGGTCGCTCATTTCAAGGGTTGCGAGCGAACAAGGCGCTCACCTAAAAGTCCAGTGTATTTGTATAAGACAGCCATTGCCAGGCTAAAAAACGTAGTGTCATTTAAAAAAAAATGTCTCACTGGCTCGTTAGCAGGTCTATACATTAAAAAAAGTTCAAGGTTGTCTTATAAATGGTTGCCTTTTAATATAACTACGTCCAATTTATTTAAGTAAAGCAAGTAGTAAGCAAAAAAAGTAAGCAAAAGTAGTACTATTAAGATATTAAAGTTAATTGCTTAGTTTGCGAACCACTTAGAGCGTCGGCCGAGACCGTCGCGACGCTTTTATTGAAGCAACCGATCATTAATACTAAAAGTTTACTTAAAAAGTAAATAAATGAAGATTCAGAGCGTGACATTGCATTCATCTTACTAATAAGTTTTGTATATGTATGAACAACTTTATAAGTTACTATACAATACTGCTTTTGCTCGCGGCTCCGCTCGCGTGAAAAAATTCCGGATAAATCCCGCTGCATATTTTCTCACGATAAAAAGCGGCCTATAGCATTCAGGAATAATGTAGTTTCTTATTAGTGCAAAAAAATCGATTTATTATCCTGAAATTAGCACGTTCAAACAAACACTTCACCTTTATATATTAGTATATAGATAGTGTAGGAAGCGCAATGAAATTCACGTAGAACGAGACTGATATTTATTATGACTGTAGATCAAGAACAGGCAGGATACTGGAATCCCGCGGCTTAGGACTGCTGAGTCCTAAAGGAAAGTCGGGATGGAATATCTGGGGAAGGGAAGTACGAGGGAAGGAAAAGGAACTCTCTTAAGATGGGCAGAGGGAGAAGGCCAGGTAATGTTCACGACCTCTCATAAACCTCAATGGGTATTAACAAGCTAAACATATACACACTAAGCTGTGCCTAGGACCGCGGCAAATGTTCCCCTGTTTTAATTTTTTCTTCTGTTCACTACTATCAGCACTTAATAATATAATAATAATATCAGCCATGTATTATATATATATATAGTTGCCATAGTTGCCCACTGCTGAACACGGGCCTCCTCTACTACTGAGAGGGATTAGGCCTTAGTCCACCACGCTGGCCTAGTGCGGATTGGTAGACCTCAAACACCTTCGCAATTCCTATAGAGAACTTCTCAGATGTGCAGGTTTCCTCACGTTGTTTTCAAGCAAACGATAAATTCACAAAGAATACACACATGATTTTAGAAAAGTCAGAGGTATGTGCCCTTGGGATTTGAACCTGCGGACATTCGTCTTGGCAGTCCGTTCCACACCCAACTAGGCTATCGCCGCTATCAGCACTTGCGGTAGAGTAAAAGCATTAGCACAAAGACACGGCAATCGAAAAATAACTCCACAATTCCCTTCCTGGACGGAACTCCTCTTAACCAGATTAAAATATTTACGACTGATACGCCCATAAATCTTATGACTTGCTGAATTCGCGTTATAATAATCACTCAGGATTCATGACATATCATAAAAGCGGATTTGGTAAATGTTCTTTTGTTTTCATTAAATTAGGGAAATGCATTTGAATTTGCTATGGTTTTAAGATAAATTCTTTGCTCAATGTTGTGATTTTTTATCATGAGATATATGTATTTCGTTTGAAATACATTTTTCCTATCAATCCCTGGATCGATAATTACCCAAACGAAGGTTCAAATAGTAATTTTATTATTTTTCGTTGAATTATTTGCTCTATGTAGTGATTCTGCATCATGAGATACAGGTATTTCGTTTTCAATACATTTTGCTATCGACCCTTAGATCGGGCTGCCCAAACGAAGGATTCAGACAGTATTTTTTTAGGAATATAAATTATACCTTTTATAAACATAGCCTCGACACCTGTCAATACAGAACTCAATACGCTCTACAAACCTATAGTGCATAAGTTAAAACAATTCGTACCTTAAATATATCTATAATGTAAGCTATACAACATTATTTAATTTCAAGTTACAGCAATTTCAGAAATAAGTGAATTCAAACTCGGTAAATGAAACGCAAATCAAAACAAAAACTAAATTGAAATGTTATCTGCTCAAGGTAATCTGCCACAAATTTAATTACCCAAATCCCTTTAACATCTGCGTTTCAAATGCAAAATACAAATGAATTTTACCAAAACCGTACAGATTCAAAATGGCGGCCGAACGGTAATGGCGGGATATCACAATATATTTTAACGAAACAATCTCCCGGTACCTGATCCGTCAGTCAATCTCTGAAATTTCAATTAAACATTGCTATTTAATTAAATCTGCTATGCGGGTGTATAATGTAAGTGTTTGATTTCCAGAAAGGTAAATTATGAATGATTTGGTCGGTAAATAATTATTTTAGGCGGAAAGTCGCATTTAGGTACCTAGATAGCTACGTATTATATATATCTATTTCTCGCAGACAATGTTATATTCCTTGTTTTATATTCACTAAATTCATTTGAATTGAATTTTGGGCATACATTCCTTATACAATAAATACCGACCTTGATAAAGAAACTCGTTGATTAAACATTTAAAAAGTTAGTATTGTATGAAGTATGCGCAAAAAAATTATGTTATATTATCTATGAAAAACCTGAGTGAAAAACCATGATTATGTCACAGCTTCATAAAATTGTATATATCGCAAAATTATTTGTATTTTTAATTCGATTACCAAATTTGCACTTAAAAATATTATTTCAGTTATAAGGTTACGTACACACATTCTGTTAACTGCGTAATCCAATTACATTGAAAAATAGGTAAGAAATTCAAAATAATCAAAACGAAATGATATCATTTGTGACATGAAGTTACAACATTTGTTGATGTTGATTGTGATGTGAACAAAAATGTGAATTACGGTTATTAAGATTTCGATATAGATACCGCTGGGGAAATCGGAAATTCTTCTAATATCAATAAAATGAGTAACCAAGTCCCATTTTCACCAGCATTGTTGTAAAAAAACTACAGTAACCGTCCATGTTAAACGGAGGTAACCTCTCCCATTCAAAACTCCCCTTTGACGCCATCAAACGCGTGTTGTTGCAGACACACAAACACACAAACTCTTTGTGTCTCGCCCTCGCTTGATGACTAATGAAAAACTCTCGTTACAACATAAAACACCTCTTTGATAAACTTTGTCCTTTCAGCTATAAGGCTCAAATTACTTGACGCATCTGCAGGAACAATTTGGCCGATCCAAACGCAAGACAAACATAAGTAGGGCTGCCAATTCAGAACAAATTGAACAGCTCAATACTATTTCGAATGGGCGCAAAGAGTCGGAGGGTCTGGCTAAATTGGTGGGTGCAGGGTGAACGCGGGCGGTCTGTTAATTAAGAGTGTGAATGATGGGTCTTTTTTTAAATATACTTTAAACAAAATTCGTTTTGACGAAAACGTGAGCGTGACGTGCCGAGTGACTATAAAGATAAATAGGGTGTCACTTCATCGCGTCTGATTTTGAAACTCTCGACTCGGGAAATGTGACACCATTAAAACGGAAAAATATTTGGTCATGACTCTGTCGCAGCTTAGTGGGTAATGTGCGATTCGTGATAAAATATTAATAGCTTGTCTTGGGATATCTAGTCACATAAAACCCTAAGGAATTTACGACATCATTCGTACCAATTATCAGCATCAGAAGGAAATCAAATAAACACCGCCTTAACGGTTTACGAATTGGCTTTAAACAATTGAATTAAAATTTGTCATCAGGCATCAGCGGCCCACTACCAGAGCCAGTTGGCGACGCTGACTGCCGAGAACGAGCGGCTGCGCGGCCAGCTGTCGGCGCTGTCGGCGGGGCTCGGCGGCGACCACGAGAGGAAACTCGACGATGTCGCGCACCAGGTCGTTAGAGCATTGCTCTCGCAGAAGGTTGGTTCATATGAACTTGCCATGGAGTAATGAAATTATGGACAGCCGGTTCTCGTTTTTATTCATAATGTATATCCATACCGTATAAGTTCTTTTGGTCGCAAGACGTGTCGTGCGTAACGAAGATGCTAGCGTTTTTCGTGACCATTAAAATGACTTAGATAGTCAATAACTAGCACAAAATCTGTCGAGAAGGCCTAATTCAATCACTATTATCGTAGACAGTTTAAAAGTTGAGACTTTCCTGTTAATTTAATCATAAGTATTGTCAATAAATTTGGTTATATTTGCAGTGCAATGTCCGTAAATCTCATCAGTAAGAATAAATTAGCAAGCATGAAAAAAATCTTACACTCGCACAGAGTAATAAAAACCCACAAGCAATCAACTTCCCACGAAGAGTTCGTAGAAAGTTAATTAACGTTGATTTGCATACACATAATTATACTTATTTCTGCCGCGGGTCGACTAATATTTTCTTGGTGACGTTAATTCACACAAAACAGTCACCGGGCGCATTAGAGACGCAGAAAAACTGGGACGTCTATATCTCTTAATCCTCGGGGCACATTAAGATGCATCCCGGAAATTGTTTTCTCATAATTATAGTCGGCCGGGTGGCGCGACCACGGATTATGCCCGGCTACATTCACACATAAATCGTGCCAAATGGGACACTTTGGCCTTAGCGCGGCACCGTAATAATTTCACAAACCCTGGCCCACTATAATCTGGGCATAATCTGGCCGATAATGCGAATGTTTACGCTTAAATCCCACTTGCAAACGGCCGCCATGTTGGCTTAGTTTTGGCGCGAACTAGGCCGAACTTTCCAGATAAAGATGGCGCCGTCTGTACCCGACGCGATGGACTATTCAATTTGTTTTACGAAGTTTAACTGTTGTTTACTGTGGGAACTTTGCAACGTTTCTCCGTTCGCGTAATAAAAATGCTGCTAAGTTTGAAACTCTAGGTATTACTGAGCTCTATAACTATTTTTCAGTGGTAAAGTTGTTCAACCTCGTTCCACAATTCTGACATCTATTTTAAATCATACTTCGAAAGTTATTCGTATAAATCATAGTTTCTATTGATTCGAACTATATTAATAGCAGTATATTGCAACCTACTTTTAAAATTCAGCGGAAACTGGCAAACACATAAATTTCAACTCCGTCTAAACTGCACAAATACTTTTATTATCTTATGGCTTCTATAACATACGATAACTTTCACAATTATAATGTAATAAACGTAATGGCGCCAACGATATTAGTTAATGACGCGCCCTTTCATAACGTACAGAATTATAAGCAAATATAGATGACTCGTGAAATTATCTATGAATAATTTGAAGGTAAAGATTAGGGGGAAAGCGTAAGATCATATTTGAATTATGATTGAGTGACGAATGTGAGTTACATTTGGGTAACAGGTTATAATAGATTCGGGAGAAGATGAAGTTGCATACATGTTTCAAATTTAATTTTAAGATAACTTATATTTAAAGTAAATTATACTTATTATTATTTCATAAATTTATTATTTGCTTGCTAATTTCATACGTTACAAAACATATGTTTTAAAAAAATAAAATAATATAAAAAATATTTTCCACAGAAATCATATTTATGTATCAAAAAAGCGTTACAATCATAAATTATGAAACCAGAGGCTTAAGTGGTCAATTTTAAATCTTCCTGAAATATTATAATTCGAGCATATTATAATAATTTAAATATGTTTTGAAATTCCATCGCCGCGACCCAAATTGCGTAAAACGGATCGTGGAAATTGAAATTTTATTTTTAGTACCTAAATATCATTTGAACGCATCCCATCTTGACTAAAAGCATTATTTATACCGATCCTCATTAATGTTATTTATGCTTTATTAAATTTTAAACTTGCCGACTTCACGGGAAATCTTTTAATAAACAAACTGAATCATTTAGGCAAAGTTGCCGGCACTGAAAGCAATGTCTTGCAAACCTACCAAACGCCCCTTGTAATTACGGCCGTCAATTACCTTTCTCGAATTTAATTTAACTAATGAAGTATAATTAAAATGTACGCGTTTATTTGGACTGACGAGAGGGGATCAGATAGGGTAAACTTTTACGTCTAATATAATTGTTCAAGTTTAGGAAACTGCGGCGTAAGACGTATCTTACGGTGTAATTCGTAATTTTGCAGTACGGTAACACGCAAAACGCTTACAAGTGTTGTTAATGCCTTCATAGCGGATTAAGCTTTCGAATTTAATAACTTTAAATAATTGATAGTAGTTATATTGGCAATTAAACAAGTCTCGTTAAAGTTATTTAAAAATGTATGCCTTCTGTAAACAAACTACTTTGCTGTAGGTAAAATACATAATTTTAAATCCTTATTTTCTATTGGCAAGCAGTCCATATTTACCCATATTTAGAGAAATGAGGCGTATTAGTTAAAAGAAAGAAATATTATTTAAAAATGTATGCCTTCTGTAAACAAACTACTTTGCTGTAGGTAAAATACATAATTTTAAATCCTTATTTTCTATTGGCAAGCAGTCCATATTTTATCCATATTTAGAGAAATGAGGCGTATTAGTTAAAAGAAAGAAATATTTCTTTAATTTAAGGAATAGTTGCATATTTAAATATTTCAAAAATCATTTCAGAGCATACGCGAGGAGTTGGGATGCGCACGCGCACGTGTCCGCGAGCTGGAGGCGCAGAACCGCGCGCTGAGCGCGTTGCTCGTGAGGCAGCTGAGGCCGCAGCCTAGACCCTCGCCAGCGACGCCTCACACCCCTCTCACACCGCTTACTCCTAGGGACTTACAAGGTGAGATCAGAAGAGATTTTTTCACAGCTACAGGAAAAGACGAATAAATGGCTCGCCTAATAGGAAGGACTGTGACAGCTCATAAGCTAAACTGCCCTCAAGAACTGTCTTCATCCAGAGACAAAAGGTTAAACAAGGCCACGTCATTTAATATTATTATCTTTCACGAAATGCTCAGTGCTTAAACGCTTAGTTGCAGAATTAGACAATTCGTTCGTACCTACTTAGGCAAACACCTACATACAAGAGACAATCAATGAATGACAAATGACAATAACCTGTCAAGTATGTAGATACTGTATTATAATCTTTTTAAACCCATTTCAGTGCACTTGGTAGATGTGGGTTCGTGCGGGTCCTTAGTCTCGTTCAGGGACTCCCCGCCACCCGCGCCGCCGGTGCCCCACCCGCACCCCCTCAGCCACGACGACAAGCGACGGCACCAGATCCTGGCTGACATTTGGACTGAACTGAAGGTACAGTAATCATATTCTCCCTGACTGATAGCTTATTAGCGAATTCTACATAGATCACGCCTTTTTCCTTTTTGAAGGGTAGGCTTCTATCTAGCAATGGAGTTATTAGGGGGTGACCCCGAGAGAAACCCAATGTCATTTTACCCGACTAGAAGATCAAACCCAAAACGTTAGCATGGAAACCTTACCGGCTCCCGCAATACCATTACGCCACCGAGACATTAACGCTAATTCTAAAATTCAAATTTTTCTATACACATTTTTCAGGGTCTTGAAGTGACCCCAGCGAATCTGGCGCGTGCCTTGTCGGCAGTTGACCCCACATTGTGGGCACCTCCACCGAGACCAGCAACATTAAGCCTCAGCATGCCGCAGCCACGAAGCGATCCCGTCCGGGGTAACATTTTAAGCATTAACAATTTTACAAAAAATCACTTAAAATAGAATAAATCTAATAAACTAATAAACACAATTTCAGGGGCGAGTGAAGAGAAAGTGACAGAAGAAGAAAGCGGAGAAGCATGCGAAGCTGGTGCTGAATCTCCCGAAAGCGGTGCCAAAGACGAAGGCTACTCCACTATGTCGAGCGACGTCCAAGCGGATGCGTCAAGGCAAAGTGACCACGCTGCAGACAGAGCCTTACCCGACCTCAACGAGGCTTCGGACGAAACTGACAACCAAACCATTGTCTCAATAAACCCCAGAGACTCTAGGAGACACGCCAGATTATTAGAAGCGGACTACATATATTTTCCATTAGGTGTTACGTTTGCTGGCGTCAGAGGTAGCTATCCACCATCAAGACCGGTGCTGCCATTTCAACATGTCGTTCGAAGCTTCTCAGATTCACATTTGTGTCTGAAATTTATAGCCGGAACCACTTGTCCCACTAGTTGCCTCGATAGTCCTACGCCAAGTTCAGGAGTTTTAGTATTGGATTTAAAACCTGCTCCAGAAAGACCTTTGAGAAGACCGGCTTTAGCTTCCACTACTAGTTCGGAGAGAGTTTCATGGGGAAGTACAGTTGACGAGAAAGCGGACGGGTCGCAGTATGATGCTGATTACGTCCAGCATTGGTTAGAATTGGATGACGCAAGATCGGCACTCCAACAGCGGCATAGGGATTTAGCAGATTTAGAATACGATAGAGCAGAATTAGAGGATTGGAGTCTGTCATTATCATGCGAAGATTTGAGAGACAGACAATCTCCATTTGCCGAAATTACTACACCAGGCCAAATATCTCTATCTACATTGCCAAGCATAAGGGAAGATGACGCGTTAGAGTTAGAAGAAGATGTGGGTGACTGTTTATGGAATGATTGTGGTTTTGCGACCGTGGAAGTGGATGAGTGTAAAATTGACGATCAGGATTCGCACGACAAAAGGTGGGACTGCACCGGAACACATTCACCCGGTGGATCTTGGTCAAGTGCTTCGGATGCCCCTGACAAGAGATCCAGTACTGCGCTAAGTGAAGATGGTGACTGCGCAAATGTTGGCTTAGATTTTACGCGAGATTTCTATCGTCTCGTCAAATATGAAAGCACAAAGAGCTTAGCATCAAATTCGTCCAGAGGTATACCATCGCAAGATGCGAATAGTCATTTAAGAATTCACGACGTCCAAGCCATGGCTTTACAAGACAGAGAGCAAGCGCTTCAAAACGTTCTCCATTTTATAGCAGAGCAGCAGAAATATTGCAGGGACAGGGAAGAATCCGATTCAATGTCTTCGAGACCTGTGTCTGAAATTAGAGAGTTGCCACCTCCGTATGCTACTGCTGACTTTGACGATGATTCTGTCGGACCTCGAAGTGAAATATCTGAGGACAGAAGACCTGATTCCTTTGGCAGTTTCTCAGAAAACGATTCGTGTGACGTCATTTCCGATAGACCAAAAATCGCGTTTTGTGATACAGTATCTGAATCTAGGTCTTTGCCGAGGTTTATTGAAAGAGAAGATCCCTACGTTGAATCAGAAGCCTTCTTCGATCAGTTTTCTACAACAGAAAATGTTGAAAACGAAACTGACGAGCACCACTTAATTAAAGTCCAAAGAAAAAACGAAATCAATAAAAGTATTGACGCTTGCAACTCGACTGATTTGGAAGACGTAGCGATACAAGTAAAAGAGGAAAGACCGATTGAAATAGAATCTAGTCGGTGTGTCGATCACAACTCGGCGTTAAAAGAAAACACAGTGAACATTATGCTCAATAAACAAATCGCTGAAAAAGAAGTGGAAATCGCAAAGTCGTCCAGTTTTTCGTTTTCTAGCAACGAAACTGAGATGTCGTTGGTCGAAGAAGTTATGAGTGCTTGTAGAAGGGGCGCGAGTTTGCTCACCGTGCCCGAAGAAGAAGAAGGCTCCTCGCCGGAGACAAGCTCTCCGCAAATGACTGAATCTAACACTACAAGTACGTCAACTGCTGAAACTGTGATAATAAGTAATAAGAACGAAGCACAAAAGGAAATTAGGCCGAAGAATGAACGAAGCCGAATTCCTACATTAATGGGCAAGAGGCCTCCATCGTCGCCAAACCGATGTAAGTCGAAAATTCCTGTTGCGGATAGAAGCAAACCAGGTGGGCAAGCAAGCGCGTTGCCAGAACCAATAATCGTGAGACAGGAGCATAAACTAAGCTTCCACGAGGCTGCCACTTCGAAGGATGTCATCGAGGAACTTAACAGGTAAGAATCAGTGCAGAAGATATACTTCCCTTAACGATAGGTCACTCAGTTTGTACCGCCTCGCATGCTTCACATTCGCAGTGCTCCTTTTGTGGAAGCAAAAAAAGGTCCCCAAATTACAAGCAATCTTTACTAGGTCATCAAGTAAGCTAAAAAAATGTTTAGCATTTGTTTATTAAGATGGCGTTATTGTCACCTTTACATTCACATAGGCCTCCCCTTGACCGCGGTCTATTCGGCCTAATAATTTTTTTTTAATGACAAATTCGGTTCTGGTAATAATAGCTGTAGATAACTATTTTAATCATATTATTCTCATGTTTAAGTTACAATAGCATGTGCTGGTAATTGACTTGTAAAGCCAAAAGTTGTAAGCGTGCACCTATAACATTTTCAGGATGATAAGGCAGAGCGAGGTCACTCCGCCAGGGAGCGACACGAAGTCAGAGGAGCGCGGGTCAAGCGGCTCGGAGGGCTCAGGCGGTGCAGGGAGCGTGGGGGGAGTGCAGGGTGCGGCGGGGCAGCGAGACGCCGCGCTCTGGGCCCACACCGGCTGGGTGCACGTCGAGAAAGACATCGACTTTAGTGACCCTAAGGTCTGTATAAATCTAACTAGTAAACTATTGAAGTTAATCAAAATTCCTAGTAATTTAACGATGATAGGATATTGTTTCTAAATATTTCCTACATGTCTTTACAAGACCATCCCTCGACGATCTATACCTCTCAGTAGTAGAGGAGGCCCGTGCCCAACAGTGGGACAGTATATAATACAGAGCTGATACATTTACATGACGGGACAAAATTTTAGTGAATAATTTAGTATGGCTTGTTTATGCCTCTAACATTGTAGCACTTAATACCCAAAATAGGATTTTATTCAATACTAGTATGGTCTAAAAACCAAATTAGGATTATAGCACAAACACCTGACCAGTCAATTCGTCACTCGTTATGTGTAAATTACTTCTAAACTAGATAACATTCGTAATAAAATTATCATTAAACGTTCCAGGCCCGCGCGAACCTCCTAGACGTGATGTTGGCGTCGAGTGATTCCTCGCCGTCGTCGTGCGGCTCCTCGCCGGCGGAGCCTCCCCCGCCCTACTCCCGCCTGCACCGCCTACACAGGTCCCGGAGGCAGAAAACTGGTAAATACAGTGTATACGCGGCTTTAGACACAAAGTTTGACGGATGGTCAAAGTTAGGTTAGGATTGGGAAAGATAGGTTAGGATACGCAAAGTTAGTTTCAACGATCGTAAAAAAACTTTTAGTTATGAAAATTGATACTAGGCTTTAAAATTATTAAGTTTATTTTCCCTCGAGGGAGGGAATTTCAACAAAAATGCAAGGTTACGGTTTTAGCACAAACATACATAGACCCTCGTATTTTATAGTGATAACTTGTGAGAGTTCAATTTAAAGTCTAAACGAAGCATTCCTGCTCTATTTAATGCTCAATAATAGGCAATATGGGTAAAATATTTTAAATAATGTAAATACATAGTTCCTGTAGAAACTGTATTAGGCGCCTATAGTATTTTTAGAACTCTGAGATTTAAGTACAACTAGAGCACTTTATCTCTAAAGCCGCTTTCTGTATTATCTTCCTGAGAAATATAATAACCATGTTAATCAAAGAATAAACACACACTTACAATAATTAGGTACCTACTTTCTTTTTACTGTAAATATACTTAATTAAAAATACTTTGTGCTCTTAATTTTTTTTGTCATGTTAACAATATTGTCGTGCCAAAAAAATATGCTGTGTTTATTTTTACGTGACATGGTTATTTTAAAGTAGTGTCTGTTTAAATTTAAAAATAAACCCTACCGCCCTGCCGACGAATATATTACTGATTATTATTTTTTAAAATGTTTGTAATTTATTACAAAAACTATTGGCACACGCTTTTTTCATTTTGTATAATAATCTTTTAAATCTTCATAAAAACATTTTCATAATAAACTAGGCAAAGGGAATAATATAATATATTTTTAAAATTTGCACTTCATATAAACCTCTTTTAATTCATTGTTGTTTTACTAAGTATGAAGTTATTTAAAAACAATAAACCGCAACCAACATCACCAATTTAAGGCGATACCTCAAGGTCCATTTTCATACATTTTGTTTCACCTTTAATCTGGGTAACTAAACAAGTATTAGCAAGTAAAGAATTTAAATTCACGTCTAGTTAGTGATTAGTTCTCGCAGTTGAAAGAAAAACGTAAAAATAATTAATAATCATAGATATTTCTGCCTTTAAAATTTCGTCATATTAAATTTTAAAGGCCGAAACAATATCATATTTAGAGGAAATAGCAGAAATATGGGCTGTATCTTAATATATCAAGTTTAAATTTTCAAAGTGTACCTACCGTTTAAAAATCACACTGACACTGGGCAATTCAGGCTAAATCTGCAGTATCTACCTACATACCAAGGTACTACAGATACAGATACATTGAACCTCCTATCTATCTAGATAAAATTAGAATTATAGATTTTGTTCTCTTTGCCTACATAAGCAATTTTTCATTTAATAATCACCGCCATTTTATTTTGTGTTTCTAATTTTGAAATTTATCAAGGAGCTTAATTTCACCGTAATATCACGATTTCAAATTAAAACAATTGCGGTTTAAAGCATAAATTTAAATATTATAAATTCGTTTATGGGCTATAATTATTGTGAAGTTCAATGTTTTTATTATTTGTGCTTCTTTTGTTTTCCATCGACAAATATTTGTCGGTATTTGCTTTTCGTACACACAAATTTATTAGTCGCCTATTATTACCGACATGGAGATTTACTTAGTATGTTTGAAATGAACCTGATATTATAATCGAATAGATATTATTGTCTATTGCTAATAAAGTGTCTATGCATAGTGCTGTACCTATACGACACTATCGATGTCGATGTTTAGTGTCATAAGTTGACATTTAATGATGTTCAGCCATAAGGCCTCATTCATTTGTGTGTACGAATATAAAGGGTCCCATATGTTATGCAGCACGACTGTCCATCCATATACCTACTTCGTATAGGTTTTGCTATTAATATAAATTAATATTATTCAATGCTATCGTGTGAAAAAAAATTTCAGCCTCGCTGTGTAATATATGAGTCCGTTTATTTTATCATTTGTGACCTGATCCATATCGTCTGTCCGTCCGCACGTCCAGCCACGTCACTTGTTTCCGCTCTCACTCACGCACCATCTCACTCAATCGCCTCATTTCGAGTAGATGTCATGCAGGCGCACCGCTCCGAAGTTCGAACTGATTGATATAGGCCATACCTAATGCGAATTATGAATATACAACCATATCAAAATGTCGTTAATACGATAATGATTTTTACAAAATAAGCATAATTTTTCGTGTTTTAAAATTGCTCCAATGTTATAATTAAGAAGTCTGGGCTTTCTAGACCGAGAGTTCAATAATCTCGTTAATTTATATTTCCAAATGAATTCCTACTTATTTGTGATCAATGGACATCACTCTTTAGGAAATACGTAATGTAGTAATACAGAGTATCGCGAGTAGGAGCGGTGCGCCGATCTAAGGGGTCAGGGGGTGGGGAGCGAGGAGCGGGCACGGTGTGGGGCTGCGTGCGTGCGCTGACGCGGTTGTGTCGCGCAGAGGGCGCGCGCGTGTAGGTCGCGACTCGCGGTGTGGTGCGGTGAGGTGCGGGGTGGTGCGGGGCGGGTGGTGCAGTAAGTAACGTGCGTGATGCGCAGCGGCGGCGCTGCGCTCGCGCGGGCTGGGCGCGCTGCGGCTGGCGCGAGGCCGACGCCCGTCGATCCTCGGCCGCGAGGGGTTCTTCGTGCGCTACGGGGACTGCGAGCGCGCCGCCGTCGCCACCTTCGACTTCCTCGACGACCTCTCCGGCGGCTCATCGCCGGACAACACCAAAGACTGTACCTAAACTTAGCAATAAACGCGTCCCAAAATTATATTTTTCTATTGTGATAGACTGATGCGGCCGCCAGTCGGCCCGGTAAGTTTGCGGTTTCCTATTTAGCTCGATTGCGGCGCTCGTGTTGACGTAATTTTAAGCAAGTGTTCCCATCTTCTTTACTCATTTATAATTATTATGCAAACGTAATACATTCAAAACGACTCTTTCCATTTAGATGTTAGTAATTTCTTAAAATCTGGAGTCATATATACCTTCATTCCTTGTATGCTTATTTTTTGTAAATGCGTAATATAGGTGAAGTAGGATTGAGTAAAGAAAACGGAAACACGAATATGGATGAGAGTGCAACAATCTACTGGCTCCGATTCTGCTAATTATCCTGCTTTAAGTAATAAACGTGTATCTTTACAATCCGGATAGAGAACCGTACTATGAACATTTTAAGGCATTTTGTGGAGTACGTGTTAATGTAAGTAAATATAAGTTTATTTGCAAATCACGACAAAAATCTCCAATGCCTTAATGTCTGGTCACTATTACTTAGCAGAATAAAGGCCTCGTAGTGTCTCGCTTATGCGTAGTTTAGCGACGGTAAGCCAAATAGTTTTTTTTTTATTATAATTTTTTAGTGTAGCATTGTATCTACGATGGCTGCACAGTCCGCAAGGCTGCAGCTTTTTAGATCTATTCCAGCTTCGAACGATCCTTTCGAATCTAGATCTCTTAGGTGATGTAGTACTTTCACTTTGAATAGTAATTCAAGGCACCTAGTCTTAACATTCTTCCTAGATTTCAACAGTATAGGTGTGGGAGGGAATTTAATATAAGGCATGGATGGTATGTTTCGTATAAGTCATGTGTTTTGTCAATAAATTTGAAAGCAATAATTAAAGCAAATCGCGCTCAAATCATGCTATAAATGAATTGCGCTTAACGCTTTCGACGAGCGAACTACTATGAGAGCGAAACCAATAATTTCCTGTTGCTTACGCTTCGTACCGAATAACGAGAACTTAGGTAAGAAGACGAAATAATTACTAAGTAATTGAAAGCTGCGGCCTCGATGTAATGTGATATTTTTGTATATACTGTAAGTCCCACTTATTTTCATATACATTTAAATGGATTCCTTTCTAACCGAACGAAGCGATGACGTTGGTGATAGGGTGGTTATCTGTTATCAGAGTGCACACCTATAGACAGCTCAGACGTGCGATCCGGCCTCGACACTTCGGCATCTGTCACGCTCGAGTGTCGATAACTCGCCACGGCCGCATCGTACGTTCGCAGCACTATAATCATAATAATAGGTACTTATGTAAATATCGATAGTTACGATTTACTTATCGATTTAGTGACAACACTTAAAGAATAGTCATCTATAAGAATCGTTTAACCACTATAGAGATGCATTAAACTCGAAGGGTACTAAACTATGTTTAATTGTATATAATTATTGTGACTTCATTGAATGCTATTTATTAATTTGTATCATTTGCGTAATGGTCGATCATTTGTGTATACTTAGGTACATATCATGAATTTGTATTGTGTATTTCGTAAGGCAACGATTGTGTACAATTTCGGTTTTGTGCGAGTAGCAAACGAACTTCCCAAGCAAACAGAATGTGATAATAATTCATAATAAGTATATATTTTTTTAATCATCGAACCAAAGTTGTCGATACAATATAAAAAATATAACATATCGTTTATAATATTTTATTTCATAACAAACAAATATGTATTTTACAATTATCAGAATTAATTCGATTCGATTCGAAAAATATATATCGTATTTCGTGTAATCAAATGCTTCATTTAAGTTTGTTTGTTACTCGCACAAATGTGATAGCTTCTTGCTATAATAATATATGTATTATTTGCTAATTAGGAACATAAACATTATCATTGGACGCGGTTATGAACCTCAGCAGAATCGTACATTGTCACGTTTTTGTATAGTTATTTTAATGGCTGAACCAAAGCGATTATAATATGAAAAAAAAGATTTTTTGCCACCACTTGTTATGCTGCTACACAAATTGATTTAATATAATATTTTCCTTTGTAATAAACCCAGCTTACTTTGAATGGTGAATATTGAAGACAATAAAGGAAGATTTATACCTATTATTAATAACGAAACGACGAGTCGAACGATATCTAAAAGTAACTTATTTAGTGTAAGCAATTTATGGCCACGATGTATTGCCTAATTTGAGGTTTTACGTAAAGAACGTCCCTAATTGTTGCATTCGGATACATTAGCCATTGGTAGAGATTTTAGAATGTTATTGACTTTATATTTCACGTGTTTCAATAATATTTTTTTTAAATGCTAGTAATGGTGTCTATATATTTATTTCTTTTTAGATAGTTTAATTATATTTTATAGTTTCACAACAAAAAGTGTTTTTTGTGTGTTGTAAGCTTTATATTTTTTTAACTTTCCTATCTATACTTTCTATACTTTACATTAGGCAATAGGTGCTTCTTTCGTCTCCATATAAACTCATTCGTAGAAAGTTTAATGACAGGAAAACAGTTCAAATGTGTGTATCCGAACGTAACAATTAAAACCCCTAATTACTAGTTATTTACGTGATACAAATTATTGGATCTTTAAAAATATAAAGTATGTAACAACATGTATAATATTTTTCTCGAATAGCGTTGTTCCAAATAAAGAATAAATATTTTTTTCAAACGACCAATACGTTATACCATGTCATTCATTAGTTTCCATCGTCACATGTAAAAAAATGTGTGTGTATATGGAATGTATTTATATAATCGTAGTCTCCGAAGTACTGTGACGGTAACTACCACGATGGCGGACGAATGTGGAATAAATATTGTTGGCCCTGGGTGCAATTGGTACGATTTAACCTAAGAAATAGGATACTTGCGATAGGTAGGTACTTCGATCAGTACAAAATCTGTAGAGTTACAATTATTATCTACTATTACAGATGGGTTCAATAAACGATTCCGTTCCCAATTTATAACTGTGTTTTATTTTTTACCTAAGTACATTTTGCGTCGATTGCCACGCAAAATAGTGAACTACGTATCCATTCTTGCGCCTTACATCAGGCATGATTGCCGCAAATTTACGTAGCGCATTCGAATGTACTCCAACAACATACGTGTAAAAGTGAGCGACAGGGCTGTAGCTAGGGGGGGGCATTATGGTGCAATGCCCTACCTTAAAATATGAATGCCCTACCTTAATAATTAACTAAATTGTACATTACTACTCAATGAAAATAAATGGAGCAGCGGGTTTTTTATTTTATTATTTGGAAGTTGGTCCCATAGTAGGAGTTATTCGTATTGATGAGTGAAATAACGCTCTTTCGAGATTTAAGGGAATTTTGTTACAATCTGTATATTACGTAAGTATTAAGCTTTTTTTTTATTTTATTTTTTTTTACTCACGTTCACAAGTCAAGACCAACAAAACCAAAAATCGATTGAGCAGATCAGATCTAGTAACATTTTTATTTCCGCCCTGCTTGTAATAACAGCTGCCCTACCTTAAATTCAAGTCTAGCTACGGCCCTGGTGAGTGATATAGGCACGCTACCCACACAAATGTAAATTAAAATATTTGCAACAGCTATACAAAACACTTTGTTTTGTCGCTCTCAGAGAATATAACCACTACATATATTGAAAGTTTTTTTTTCAAAACCGCTCGGCGGGTGCCGCATCAAGTAGCGCTTTCCATTAAGGCGATACCTCAAGGTCCATTTTCATACATTTTGTTTCACCTTTAATCTGGGTAACTAAACAAGTATTGGCAAGTAAAGAATTTAAATTCACGTCTAGTTAGTGATTAGTTCTCGCAGTTGAAAGAAAAACGTAAAAATAATTAATAATCATGGATATTTCGGCCTTTAAAATTTAATATGACGAAATTTTAAAGGTATCGAGGTATCGCCTTAAGCTCTCACAAATATATCGATATATCGAACTTATTGATGGCAAGAGGTCCGATCTGATTAAAGTCCCTAGTAAAGTATGATAGCGTATTTGGAAATGGAATGGTCTGCAGAGACCCATGTCCGCAAGTTGAGAACCTTACAAATGACAGAGAGCGGACACGAACTTAAGTGCACACACTTAGCTTTTCGAAATTGTGTGTGTATTGTTTACCAATAATCGTTTGCTACGTTGAAGTATAACATACTCTGTGAAGTATACCAACCCGTACTAAGTCAGCGTGATGGACTAAGCTCCAAACTCTAAATCCTCAACAGTAGAGGTCGCTCAGCAGTGGGCAGTATATAATAACAGGGTAGAATTTTTTTTAATACCAGCAAGCCAAAGTGACTGCACTGCACCTGATGGTAAGTGAAGTGCGGTCCAATAGAATGTCAACTAACGAGAGATGGTTACCTCTCGGCAGTTGACACAATTATGCCGGCCTTTAAGAACCGGATATACACAGGCTGACCCCGCAACACGACACTTTTACGCAGGCCACTATGGCGGCATCTTGTGTACTCTTCTATTTGCTAAGAAGTTAGTGCAGTATAGAATATTAAATAATCATTTCTGATTTATCAACTTTTGTCAAATTTTTTGACAAGCAAATTTGTCTATGTGTAAATTAATAAATGAAAAATAATTGATTAGGTTTATTATTAGCATTACTTATATATTTTTTTAGATCAAGAGAATTTGGCCGTCAATTTAATTTAAAGATTTCGTTATAGATTTTTAAATAATTTTTAAATTCCGTCATGCGATTAACGGGGAGGTTTTGTTATCACCATCGATTATTATGTGAATTTGCCGCATTTGCGTCAAGGTTGTTTATAATGTAAACTACATAACACGATTTCATAGCACAATAAATCTGAAGGTGCTAAAAAATATGAGAACAATAATATTAGAATTGAAATAACAAGGGATTAAATTTTCATTCTGCTAAAAGTTTTTACATACTACTAATCTTAATCCTGTAAAAAAAATATTCAAGAAATTTTTATGTTTTCAACGTTAATACTTCCACACCAAATGCACGCCCATGCATGGGGGTACATTTGCCGCGACCCTGGGCGCACAGGTCGTGCCGCATGCTTCTTGGTTGCAAAATTCACATTGAGGTCTGTCTAAAGGTTCGTGAACATTTCCCTTCCCTTCCTTCCAACCATCCTAAGAACTCGTATTCCTTCCTCTTCTCTTCCTTCCCTCTATCCCCTCCCTGCTTCCTCCCGGGCACTAAGACCGTCTAGCTGCAGGCTACCGAGCCTGCAGTGATAGCGGTAGGGCCACTAACTATGATAACTCATCATGGGATTGCCATGGTTGCTAAGCCGGGGATCGCTTGTACACCGTTAGCAGGGTACCCCCGGTGATAAACACGGCAGTTCCCCAAAAATAAAAACCTTAATACTTGTCAATATTAATACATTCAAATTTACGTAAAGCTATTGAAATAACATACTGCATAGATTATTATAACATTGCTTGATAGCTCTATGTTCATCTTTGGCAAATTCGAAACGCATTAATGACAGTAAATACTTAATCATATTCTACCCTCCGATAAATAGCTATACTTCACGGATATGGTACCTTATCCGTGTTTTCCTTATGTATCACAGGTGTTGGAATCACAGATAATCACATTCACATTTCAACTGGTTACAGTATCTGATAGATCAATTCCCAGGACAGGAAGACGCACACAGGGACTAATAATCTGAAAAAAAAATACGAGCGGTAACGAAGAAAAAAGTAGGGCTTTTGAATAACAAATGGGTACTTACAAAAGCAAAATAACAAATGGTCGGTAAATACCCCGCATGCGATAGGCGATAATTAAATATGGAATCCGTGTCAAACTATTCTAGTTATTAAGAGTAAAAAATATACCTTATCAGTAGGTCTAGGTATTTTGAAGAATGTGTGGGTATGATAACGAAAAAGCACAATACAGCTATTCACCCCATTCGTCAAATAAAAAATATACTTAAACGACTATTTTTCTTGTGTATGAGATAAGTAAGTCAAAGAGGCTATAATATATTATATAGAGGTAAAGTTTATTAAAATTAATTAAGCCTTGAAAATTTTGGACAATGTAACCAGACCATACTGCCAAGTTATTTAAATAATAGTATTAAACGGGATTAAAACCTAATCAATTAAGCGACACGTAATAAAATATAATGTCTTGAAAAGTAAATAAATACTGAAGATATATTATCGTGGGAAACCACGGCGATAAACATAATCAACAATACTTTTGTCCATCCGTCGGTAAACACGTAGGCTTTGGTGACGCACAATGCTCGGATTTAATGATATTTACGTGGTACAGAATGACTTGTTACTCAGGATGGCTACGTCGTTTTTGTCACGCAAGCATTTAGTGACGTTTATCTTTAGTAATTAAGACAAAAAACATCTTTATTCTCCATCAAATCATTAATTGAGTCCGTCTTTTCATTAAAGTACCTTTTGGAATGATCCTGGTTACCTTGAGAGAGGTTCTATAAACATCTTTGAGATGGGGCGCACCTCAGCTATAAATGCGATGTTTGTATGGTGTGTGTTGAGATGAGACATTATGAGTCACTAACTTGACCTCTGTAGCTACTTCTTAAAAAGTTTTAAAAACAGTTATTAAAATCTTATAACATTTTACCTTAACAAAGAACCTTTTACATGAAGACAGCTCCTTTTATTATCCCATTTAAAAACCATCAGTAAATAAGTGAAAACAGGTTTTTAATTAACTTACATGTCATACCAGTGGTGTAGCGTAGTTGGAACAGTGCGGCAAAATGCGTCAAATATCTTTTTATTTTTGTCACATGTACCAGTGGCGAGGGGGTGCGCGAGGCTTTTATTCGATGGACTTAGGTACTTTTTTAGTCCCGCCCGGAGCCTTGGGTGGCAAATTTAGGGTCCTCTCTGGGTGACCAAAACCACTAACTGCTACACTACGCCACTAACTGCTACACATATAGTAACACTCACAATGATTAGGGCAAATGTCCCATTAATCAATTAAATGTTAGGAAGGCAAGATCTTTAGGCGTTCCCGTGGAAGCTGATTATAACTGTTGTTTAGGTACGTACCAACGCTTCGGTGAAATAAGATTACATTTAAATACTTCCAGGTCTTTGGAATTCCCCACATGTTTAAAAAACACAACTACTACTTAACGAATATGAAGATATTTGCGACTTACATACATTTTGTAAATTGAAGGAAAAAAATTCAAGAACATTAGGTACCCTTATCACGCTGATGATCTAAGATACTAAGTCTTATCAATAAATAATAACCTTTACATGTTTCGTGAATATCCTTAGGTTCATATTCATTTGTAATATTTCGTGATATATTTATTTCTATATCACTGTACACAAAAGCTTAAAGTTAAAACCATCAGACTTTGAATAAGATGATGGTATTAAAGCGCTGTCAGTCTTATTGTATTTACGAATCTCCGGAAAAAAAAAATCGAGACACGGCTTGGTCAGCTGACCCCTATCCCAGAAACTCATACTTTATTCCCTAATTTGCTAAGCGCAAAAGCGCTATGTCAGGGAAACCTTATTTCAAGATAATCGAAGTTTCGTAAATATAGTTTTAGAGTATGTAAAACTGAGATAGAGAAACTCTTTTAAGGTTTGTTTTAACAAGTTCTAAACAAGATACCGTTATTTAGGTAAGTTCATTGGATGGATATTTCTTTAAGCTATCTGACAACATAAAAATCAAAATTTTGTTTTTTTTTGAGATACCGCATTTGAGCTTAGCACGGCATTATATCGGACACTAATTTATATAGTTACCGAGCAACCCACGCGTTTATTTAAATTTAAATTCAAATTTTAAAACATAATAATGTGTAAGTACCTATACATAAAGATATTTATAAAAGTATGACCATACTCTTTTTTTCCATGTGATCACAATCATGAATTTACTTTCTCACATTTTGATATGAATGTGATTCCAATGTAAGTATAGAGTGTTGCGAGGCGAGGTTACGCTATTTGGTACGTAGTTCGCCCCCTAATGACCATATGACCACTTTCATGAAATGGAATAAGCGAAAACTATGATTATTAGGCAGGTAGAAACATTATCTGAGGCCTCAGAATCAGGGCTGTATATAAATCGTTTTAATAATTGACATTAATCTTTATAATCATTAATAAATATAAAGCGACTAGGTCATTCTGCCTCAAAGCCACGGCATTGTACTCGTGGTAGATGTGACGGTTGTGAGAAGCCGTCTGGGTAGGTACCACTGCAATATCTATTTCTACCGCCAAGCAACAGTGTACATACACTGATGTGTTCCGACTTAGAGGATATTGTAGCCATAATTACTGGGCATTGAGCCTTAACATTCTACGGCTCAGTGACATCGAAAATGAGGTGCCACACAGTTAGTACTTCATACTTTGTAATTGGACGTAGATACGCAACAAGATACAACCCGCAAAATGATAGTTTTGAGTTAGTGAAGAAGTTTAAATCGTATTTTTGCTCATTGATATTCTATTTTATATTTTGTTAATAAAAAGTTTAAATTAAGGTTATAGCTTAAGGTCCATTTTTCATACATTTTGTTTCACCTTTAATCTGGGTAACTAAACAAGTATTGACAAGTAAAGAATTTAAATTCACGTCTAGTTAGTGATTAGTTCTCGCAGTTGAAGAAAAACGTAAAATAATTAATATGCATGGATATTTCGGTTTTTAAAATTTAATACGACGAAATTTTAAAGACCGAAATATCCATGCATATTAATTATTTTTACGTTTTTTTTCAACTGCGAGAACTAATCACTAACTAGACGTGAATTTAAATTCTTTACTTGTCAATACTTGTTTAGTTACCCAGATTAAAGGTGAAACAAAATGTATGAAAAATGGACCTTAAGCTATAACCTTAACATATTTTAACCAAGATATTTTTACTGATGGAAAATATAGACCTTATAGACTAAAACTAATTTGGCATACTCGGCTCATTTTCGACCATACTGTGGGTAGGGTCCTTTTTGGGTATCAACGTCTAATGCAAAATCATAGAACTTTGACCTAAGTATGGTGTTGCTATAGTTTATGGGTACTGCTTACCATCAGGCAAGCGTAATGCTTGTCTGGTCATTCAACTTCAATAAATAAGTCATTTTACAGCACATATCATCTACGTATGGGTAATGTACAAGAAATAACCACGCGTTTTATATAAAATCATTTATTTATCTCAATGTGATGTATACGTGTTTAATACACCAATAGTTTTTATTACCAAAAAACATGTATTATGAAGAAATAAGACATTGTAAATGTGCAGTCAGAATTTTTATTTACATGTAAATGACAAAGCTGTGAACACAACACCTAGTAACAAATACTACCACTTGTCAGTTTGTCGTGCATCAAATAATGCTATATGTGCGTAGGAAAAGATAATTTACTGAATCATAAGATAATAAAAACTATGAAACTGTATGAATTGACTTAGGAGTCGTCCATTAATCACACGAAGTTTTTCAGTGACTTTTTAACCCCCCAGGTGATATGTGGTGAGGTTTTAGACTACTCCTATCCCCAGAGGATCACGTGTATTTTTTGGCACAAAGTATATTGAAATCTTTACATTAAATCGCGCGATCAAGGAAAAATAATACACGTGATATCTCATTACAACCCCCCCCCCCGCGTCCTTGTGATATTTCGTGATTTTATTCCCCCCCCCCTCGAGCTTCACGTATTTAATTGACAACCCCTAGTGATTCCTAGAAAACCAGCATCATGAATCAATGTTACTTTTGACCAATAATTATATTTTTTTTGTGATAATTAGACGACATATTTTTGCAAATATGTGTTCAGGAATGATTGCAGATAACGTATATTTTTTGGTTTTAAAAACTATTGGTGTATAAGAAGGAGGCATTTATGTGATGCCATTTGTTCAGTGTTACTAGACGAAGCGATTGGCGTTAAAAACTACCGAAGACAATCCACACGATCCCGCTACGATCTCTTCCACTGGGCATATTTCCACAATATTGTCACCAAAAAAAGTACACAAAACTTAAAAAAAAAACTTATTATATAAAGCCGAAGAGTTTGTTTGTTTGAACGCTCTAATCTCAAGAACTACTGGTTCGAATTATTAAATTCTTTTAGTGTTGGATAGTTCATTTATCGAGGAAGCCTTTAGCTTTGCTCTCGGCTCCGTCCGCGTGCAAGTTTTCCCGGATCAAAGTCCCGATATATATTTTCAAATTTATATTCTTAAATTCAGTCGTATGCTGCCCTCCATAGAGCGCTTACGAACCGAATGGCTAATATTGTACCAATATATAATAATTATTTTTCTTTTTCTAAAAAACTCGTGCATTGACTCTAGTAACATTTTTAAAATTACAAACTTACAATTGTATTTAAAACTAATTATTCTATGAAACAAATACATTTATTATTGCTTTTGTGAATGGAAACCTATCTTATTATATGCACACAATATTCTCTCGGTATCAATTAACTTAAAGGTACAAGTCCGAGACGCTACAACGTCGCGTTGCTCGGAATCATCTTCATAGAAATCCATAGAATCCAGTGTTACTTTCAGTCTGCAGCCTGTGGCTGTGGTCTGGGGCTCGACTCGGACTTGCACCTTAATACCACATTATTCTAAGCGTACGCAAAAAACAACTCTAAATAAAGTGAGATACGCTTCAATTGAAATTACTTCTTCGATATTTATTATTAGCACATTGCACAAATACTTCATAATCTTCATTGGACCTGAAATTTATTAAAAATTCATTAATAATTCCAAACACATAAAAATTATTGCCAGAAGCATTAGTGCAGTTCAAAAATTGTGATTAACACATCAAACAAGGAGCGAAATAAAAACACATATAAGTTAATAACTTTATTTAAAGTAAAAAAACTTGTCATGACATAAACATCAAAAATCACAGACACATAAAATCAGTTTTAGTTTGTTAAGTCATTTACCTAAATCACACAATGTTAGTAATTGGCAATTGCGATAAAAAGCGATTTATTGTGTTTATTGCTTTTGATAACGGAACGTAAACAGAAAATTGTGTAGAAGTAAATTCTAGTAATTGGATTTTGTCGTTTGAAGCATTGGAAACTTTGTACTAAATGTTGTGAAAAAAACAAAATTTCTTCATGCCTATTTCAACTTTATAAAAACACAGATTTACCAATAAAGACTACTACATAGTATACAAAGCATAAAACAATGTATATTTTGTACTAAAATACATAAATATTAAATAAAAACAGTTACCGCACCCTAAATTAAATCAGAATTAGAAATAAAAATAAAATATGTTTAATTTCAGATTTTTTATATAAAAAGTACCCCAAAGAAGTGTATATACAATGCAAATATAACTAAAATAAAACCCAATATAAAAATAAAAATCGGTACAAAACACGTCAGTTGTAACTCGAATTTATTTAATTAATCCAATTTATTGTTAAACCTAATAATACTCAAAATTGTACCTGATGTTTGTGACCAATAATAATTAATAGTAAGTAAAAAAATGGGATTTCTTCATATAACACATATAAATATACAGTTTTTAAAATAATGTACAACAATGCATTGATTGCAACTTGCAAAATATTTACTAGACTTCCATTGTAAGAAATATTTTCACATCATTAAAAATGATAACATACCAATCATTTTTACTTGAACAATAATTCACGGTACAAATAACAAACGATTGCCACAATTTAAAAGTTTAAAATAAAAATGATATTTTTTTACTAATGGAAGCAAGCAATTGTATAATGTAAAAATCGACTTCATCTCACATGTAAAATCATTAAAAACTCCATAAAAACAAAAAAAAACAATCCAAACTCCGGAGGGTTAATAGAATATTATAACAACGAGAAAATGTATAAGATGAAAGCACTTCGCAAAGAAATAGACAGCATAGGTTCAAATTGATAAAAATACTTTGGACCTTATCCAAATACAGTTAATTTAAAATAAACAATTAATTTATTTATAACCCTGAACGACATTGCTACTAATAAAACCAGAAAATATGAATGAATTAATGAATCCCTCCTAGCCGAATTTCGGCCACTGCGGCTCATCTCAACAGAGATCAGCCAGGTACGCAGGAGATATTATAATGCTAAGTGTGTGTGCAATACACAGGTGCACTCTCTGCTCCTTCACTCTCATAGTTCGATATGACAGCAATCCGACATGACCGGAGAGAGATGAGGCGCAGAACCAACAAATTTAAGTGCTTTCCGAGGCACGGGAGTATCATACCGCCAACTTTCACACCCCAAGCTGCGACTAAGTAATATTTGAGAAGGAAAAACCCAGTCACAATTACTTTTTTGGCCCAACCTAGGACCGCATTAAACTACGCCACACCTCGGTCACCAACAAAATGCACTGATTATGTGGGGCCAAAATTGAGTTCAAACTAAATATTTTTTTTTAATATAGAACATTACATTTCTGGTTTAAACTTGCACAGATAAATATACGTAATCTAAAATTCACTAAAATGAAAGTAAATTGCACTTGCTATGGACGTCTATTGACTAGAAAGACAGGAATAGCAGACATCAGAAACAAATCTGTTGCGTATAATCTCAGAAATTTTGAGCATATTACAAAAAGGCATCGAATGAAAAATGATCAGAAATAAAATTATACGAAGCTTTTCGTAGCTGAGTATCGTTTCAATTTAATACTCCACTATTTACCTTAAAATCTAAACCTTAACATAATTGCAGGAAAACTACTGAGCTGAAAATTGAATACTTTACCTGCATTTATTTATGCAAGTTACAGATATCAGTGACTTAGCAATGTCAATTCTTACCCTGTTCATGACAAAACTACATCAACTATTTGAGGATATTTGATACTTTATGCAATTCCTTCGATGTACACATTTCTATTGGTTTAAAATATAGTTATACCTATATCTACTAAGTGTCTTTGTTTCATTAATATTTATCTATCAAACTAATAATTTCAATTAAATATTTATGCATATTCAATATTCAGCACAGTAGCATACTTAATAAAAATAATTTACATCACTGGATTTGCAATAAATACTTAAGTCTTGTGATGCTATTGATGTTGGCGTTAGGAGAAATTCAAACATTTACATAACTCGCCTGACACTCTTGAGAAATTTCTCAGCAAACAAACAATCCTTTGTAAACAACCAATATTCAAGCCAGTTATACCGGCTTCAAATTTGGTTTGGATCACATTTATACAAACGAACTAGCAGTTATTATATTCTAATTCCAAATTTCAAAGGCATGTGTCTAATTATCCGAGTTAAAATCTAAAACCCATATACCAAAGTTCCGTTCGTTGTTGCAAGCATTCAAAATATCCCTGCAACACATTCACTGTTCTTAAATATTCAATACTTTAACAATTCTTTATTAATATATCTAATGTGAATATTGTAAGGCATTGATTCCCAAAGTGGTACAGGTGGACCCCCATGGGTGAATGGGAGCCACAACAGGAGTCGGGAGTTGGTGTGACCAAAAAATGTGGATTTACAATTCGTAAGCGGGGGTCCACGAAAATGTATCTGGTTTTGCTAGTAAAGAACTAAAATGGTGACTTGACTTCACCTATTACTGTAGGCAGATAATATTTTAAGAAGCACAGCGACTTACATGTACAAACTTGCATATTCTGAAGAATACGGTAGAGATTTAGTTGCAGGGGGTCCACCAGTAAAATTTTGAAAATGATCTATCAGTAAAATATGTTTGGGAACCTCTGTCCTAGAAAAACAGCGGTAAATTAGTTTCATCCTCAGTCGAAGATAATGACAGTAACTAGAGGATTGTTACATCCTAGCCGTGATTACATGCCTCGCAAGGTTAATTGTTAATAACGGGATATGCAAATTTGATGCAATTGAGCTGAAGATATCTAAACTAGTTTGAGATAGTGACATATTATCGTAAAAAGAATCAGTGCAAGTTATAGTAATGGACAAATTAAAGTGACACACCAAAAAACGGCGAATAATTACACTTGATAGTTATAAATTGTTTTAAGTATTAATGTAAATAAAATTTCATAGTAAAATAAGCAATAAGTATTTTATAAACTTTTTTTGAATAGTAGACCGACATGATTCACAAGATTAAATCGAATAAGGAAAAGCTAACGAAAAAGGATTTCTTTTGTAGAAACAAGTATACTTTTGTTGTAATATCATACCTATTATTTTGCAAAAGTGATAATAAAGTATTCTCGTTCACACAATGTATTTTTCTACTAACGCCAACACAATATTAAGTATAACTATAATAATTTAACTCCAAATCCCAGGTTTTGCGCCGCTTGACGAGCAATCCTTTCTGTTGCCATCTTGGAGACCACCGTAAAAATTTGGCTTCGCTTGGACCTTCTGCGAGCTAAGAAATACGAAATTTTGTATTATACACCGATCCAAAATAAAGTACCAAGTGGGCTAAGTTTACATTCAACTTGTCAAAAAAGTTGGTAGGTAAAATCTATTGATACAATCGATTATCTTGATGGAATCGATCTTGATATAATCGATAAGATAAAAATAACTGCATACGCCCTTGTATGCAGTTTAATTACTAATACTAAGGAAAATCGTCGTTCTGAAGAACTTGTTTCGCGCTATTTATATTGAACAATAAACAAGGAAAAGTATGTACAGAGCACGACATCATTGTTCTTTTTACAATTTGTAGGAATCTAAATAATTATGAGTTTTATTGGACAATTCACTTTGACGTCTTGGTTATACAAATAAAAAACGATAGAGGAATTAATAAAATATGAATTATATTTTCTTTTATCCATCAAAGTAGACATGGTCATTAAAAAAAAACCGCCATCGTCATAAATGTATTTTGAAGTAAAATTATGGAATTTGCAAACTAACGTAACGGCAAACGCAGACGACCGCGAATAATCAGTCAAACAATTATTTTCAAATGGAATACTTATATTTTAACGCACACAAAAAGTCGGAGAACAATGGTAACAAATATCACATAAGATAAAGGCGTTAGAAATACAGCCTTGCTTGTTACGCATTAACGTATGAAAATCGATGACCGACAAAATACGGTGGTCTGCGTCCGATATATCTAACTAAATACTCAAATGCGTGCATTACAAAACTTATTTACATTCGTGCATAAACCATACCAAAGGTTATACTAAATCCGGAGCCAAGGTTATACAAAGCAATGACCGCAGTATGACAAATTTGGAAATATATTATGGAATTATTGAAACGTATTACCAAAATTACTGACAAGGACTGACTAATGCTTACTTTTATTTGATCCCTTAAACGAAAAGTAAAGACGAACAAATTACAAAATCAAGGTTCGCTGGAACAACACTATTTAAAGCCAATATTCTATTGGTGTCATGTTGTTAACTGTTAACTAGGAAAGGTAGGAGAAAACGAGCTTGTTTCTGGCTAAAGAAAATATTATGAAACGTGCTAAAGTTAACCTTGAATAATTCGCCATGACACTAACTGCTCGTAACTAGAAATGAATTTACATCTATAAAAACCCGTGACGAAAACATGGGCGTAAATATGTCTCACTTCAGATGTTATTGTAGTTATTATACAAATTGTTTTGTTGATAAAAATAAACGTGGGAAGTCAAAATGACATTGCAAGTTCAGTAAATATGGACAACAAAAATAAAAACAAAATGTATGTAGTCAGCATAAAAAATAACTGAAAAAATTGTTAAAACTCAAATCAACTATACAATTTCGGTTAATATAATTTTTTTATGACAGCAAAGAAAATTGTTGGTAACGATACGTAAGTATTATAGGCGATATGAAATTTTGTATTTAAGCTATTTACTTGACTGACTGTCATACATAAATTATTTCATATTGACCTTGTTTAATAAAAGTGTAATTAGTTATAGCATGTATCATACAAAACAAGGCTCGGGCATCAAACCCATGATCTTCCTACCTGGGTAGTAAAGCAACTTCGAAAATTTTAAATAAGAGGAACACATTGAAAACTCTTCCTCCATTTGTAAGCATTGAACAGAATCTAAGTGTAAATATTATACCGTTAGCATAGAAAATAAATAAAATGTCTACAGGAAAACATCTACCACAAATTCTCGTGACCTGGAAATATTAGTTCATAACCTTTAACGGGCTGGTATCTTACCAAGAGATTCGTCCATTAGAAATCACTTCGTACTATATGCACATTTGAAAAGCTTGGGTAGCAACGTTCGAAATACAAAATAATTACATTCCCCAAGCTCAGTTACTAAAAATAGATTTCAAGTGACTCTTGACTTCAATCAGTTAACGCCGCATCCGGTATCAATTTCCTTTAAATACATATCGCTTTGGGATTATCAGCTAAATTGAAATACTTCAGTTATCAGAACTAGGGGTCGCAATACCGGACCATTTTTGAAAACCGGTATTTTCGGTATTGACCTAAAATAAATTCCGGTATTCCGGTATTTTCGGTATTTCCGGTATTTGAAGAAATATTAGAAAAATAGGAAATATACTTACATTTAAGTTAGTAATTAAATGTCAAATTTTAATGACAGCTTAGTAATTATTTAAAGGCTGAATGAAAAGAGATTATTTTCGTAAGCCAACGTTCATGCCGTTCTGATTTCTGAGAGCTGGCTCAAACCTCACCTTCCTTCTTCCCTTTACCCCCTCCCTGGTTTCATTTTGATTAGAAATGATCGAGTTGACAGGAGAGGGGGCGAAGTCGCTATATATTTACGTAGCGACCTGAAATAAAATATAATATCTAAATAAAACTGTAATATCTTCCTTTGCTTCTTATTCTGCTTATGCGAAATTTCTGTTTCTTGAGGTTTGGGTCAAGAGAGTGAAAACCTTACTAGGTGTTATTTACTGTCCCCGATCTCTTGATTACTTCTCCAGTCTGGAAACAGTTCTGTAATCTTTAAGATCAGAATATGCTCATCACATCATCATGGGTGATTTAAATACTGATCTTCTTGCCAGCTACTCTTCGCGATCTCGCAAACTCCTTACTGTCCTTGATTCTGATAAACTGCATGTCCTACCACTGCAAGCCACCCACCATAATATGGATGGTCACGACACTTGGCTTGACATTATTCTCACCTCTGCTCCTTCCCCTGTTTTCTCCCACGGTCAATTTCCCGCTCCTGGCTTCTCTCACCATGATTACATCTACATGTCTTACGCCCTAAAACCTCCCAAATTCCCCTCTAAGATATTGCACTTACGTAGTTTTGGTCGCATTGATGCGGATAAGCTGAAAGGAGACGCTGCTAACTTTAACTAGGATCACCTATTGGCAGCCACCTCTGTTGACGATAAAGTCGCAATTTTTAACCGCGCTGTCACTTCAATCTTTGATACCCATGCCCCTTTAAAAAAAAAAAAATAAAACGTCCTCCTGCACCATGGATTACACATGGGGTTAGGATGGCGATGAGACGAAGGGATCGGGCTCTTCGCCAGTACAGAAGTTATCGTTCGGAGGAGAACTGGTGCCTTTTTAAGGCTGCAATGAATCGGTGTAACCAGATGGTACGTAATGCTAAATGCCGACACATTCTCAGTAATATTTCTTCTTCCTCGTCAGTATCAAGAGATTTCTTGGAACTCTGGGTATTGGCAAATTTAAAAACATAGATCTCCACGGTGCGACTATTGGTTTGGATGACATTAATAAACATTTCACATCTGTTACCATGATTGATCACCAAACTAGGCGTCGTACCATGGATTTCTTAGCGGGTCTATCCAGGCCTAACATTAATACTTTTCATTTTTCTTCTGTGCCATTGGGTGAAACTAGAAAAGTCATCCTGTCCATTAAATATAGTGCCACTGGCTGTGACAACATCAGTCGTCGCATGATAATCCCTATCCTGGACCAACTTCTACCAATCATGTCCCATATCATTAACGCCTCCCAGCACTGGTATGTTTCCGTCTTTGTGGCGGAGAGCTATTGCTATCCCTCTTCCTAAAATCCCTAACCCATCACTTGCTAAGCATTTCCGTCCCATATCCATTCTTCCTTTTCTCTCAAAAGTGCTCGAGGCCTGTGCTCACAAGCAACTGTCTGAGCATGTGCACCGAAACAACCTACTGTGCCCACTCCAGTCTGGCTTCAGGCCTGGCCATAGCACTATTACTGCACTCCTCAAAATGACTGGCGTTATTAGGGCGGGCATGGAGGATTCCAAAGTCGTTGTTTTGGCTTTGGTTGATTTCTCCAACGCCTTCAATATAGTCAGTCACGACATACTTCTTGCAAACCTCTCCCACCTTATGATCTCGCTCCCACGGCACTGAATTGGTTCTCGTCATATCTTCAGGGACGCCAACAGTTGGTGCGCCTAGACGATTCTTCGTCTAGCTGGCGCGATATAGACCGTGGCGTCCCTCAAGGCGGCATACTCTCCCCATTATTGTTCTCTATCTTCATAAACCTCTTAACACAAAATCTTCAATATGCGTACCACCTGTATGCTGATGATTTGTAAATTTATTCTCAGGAGCAAGTCGATTGTGTGTCCGCAGCTGTAGATAGGATAAATAAGGACAATTTCGGCCTTTTGGGAAACCTCGCGAAATTGCCATGAAATACCAGGCTTTATTGTGGGCAGCTCAAGGCTTTTAAACAGGTTGTATTTTACATCTATTCCCCCTGTTATGTTTCTCAGCTTTCTTTATCTGACAGCTTGCTGTTTGTTCAGCTTTGTTAATCTGACAGCCAACTAGATTCAAGTTGTATCACAATATTAGCCAATCACAACGGCCCTACGTCTACGCACTGCGAAGGCTGCCATGCCGTCAGCACTGAGAAACAGACTTACTATCACAGCAATGCTCAGCCCTTAGATAAATAACGTCTTTGAGTAATGAGGATAGACTTTAAAGAACAAAAAATATTTCTAATAAAAATAACAATTAACAGTTAACACCGCTATGCCTAGAACAAAACAAAAGTAGCAATATAGCCATAAGCCATGTATTTTGCTCGCTCTTTATAGAATATACGCCTATACGAATGAATGAAATTGCAAGCAGCTTAATTTTTTGCGATTTAAAACGCGAGAAATTAATAATTATACACACATTTTGTACTGAATTTTATTTTTATAAAATACCGAAAATCCCGGTTTTTGTAAAATCAATACCGGTATTTTGAAGTTCTGAATTTGGTCCGGTATTCCGGTATTTTCGAAATCCGGGATACCGGTATGCGACCCCTAATCAGAACCCACGTTCATGACATCATGCAAATATTAACAATATTTTTACGAAATTAATGATTCAGGTTGGTTATTATTCTACAGAAAAACAATATAACTGAGTTAGGTCACTGAACGTTTCTACGTGGTACTGAACACGACTTATTGACTCAAAATATTACCTAACGTATGCGACTCGACACGTCAAAATTGTGACTCATAGCATCCCACTCACATCCTACGTGACGTCTGAAACGTAGGATGGCAGACTGGTTTATGGCATCAATGTATCCTTAATCACTGTACAGAATAACGGATTATCGCAAGTATGGCTGCACTGATGACCTTTATTGCAGATCAACATGCATTATACTGCGTAACATTAACATAATCGTAATTGAATTTATATGATATAGCACCCTGTATAATTTTTGTCTATAGGTTGTCACAAAATATCAGCGTATATTCTGTTTTTACTGTCGTGTGATAAGATAGTTTTCCAAAGGCCCAAAAAATCCGTATATCCAGTTCCAACAGGCCGGTATAATTGTGTCGACTGTCAAAGTGCAATCACCTTTCGTCAGTCGACATTCTATTGGACGGCACTCCACTTACCATGAGGTGCAGTGGAGGCAGTGAGGCACATCACCGTGCCCGTATAAAAATATACCATTCACAACAATTTACTATCGAGAGATGCACTAACATCTAAATCTTTTAAATGTCTACTATGAAAACAATACTATTTGCATAGAACATTATATGTCGAACATTGCACAATACCACGATATACAAGCTGTGTCTACAGAAACAAATGCACCGTGATAATTCTACACACTATGCACATTTATGATAATAAATAACAAAATTTTGTTCTAAATTATAATAGGCATTTGTAAATTGAAAATAAAACATGAGTAGACAATATGGCACCTTGAAACAGGATGGGATGTACATACTTTTATGAGAATAGCTAAAAAAACATGATGCATTTTTCTATTTAGTAGTCTGGTTTCTGGTCTAATAGGGCGATTAAGAGACGAATAACTAACTGCAAATTTTATTTAGGCAATGAAATAAGTGAATACCCTTGTCTGTAGAGTTACTGATATGGAAAACGACAATGACTTTGAAACCTGTTGTTGTTACATCAGTTAGTAAAAAGCAATCGTTTTTCCAAATGAAGTACATATAGGCCCAGCGGAACTAAAATGTAGGGTACTTAAAGGCCAAGTTATGCATTAGAGTTTAAACGTATATCATTAGTGACACATTAACCTCTATTCTACTACAATTTCGATTATTTTTCACTAATAGGAAACAAAATCCCTGAGTAACCTACAATATCTCCGAGTACCAAGAAACAGATGCAGATGCATAAAGCAGATGCTAGTTTTAATGAAAACATGGCATAAGCTCACACATGGTGACATGCTTTTGATAGTATTATATAACAGTGGGCGTATTTGGACGCTTTTGTCAAATAACAAAATAAATCTGTTTTTTGTACCTGAAGTTCATAAATACGTTTATTGAAATGGGATAACATGGCTTGAAAAGCTGCCCGCACGATGAATACTCCTATGTCTTTTCAAAAACAATGATAACACCCTCAAGAATTTTAATTAGAAACAGCATATTAAGTGGCATTTGGCTGCACTCATTACCTATAGTTAATTAGAGAGTAATACGTGAATTTAAAAAAAACTACAAGATACTTGAAAATTTTACATAATACAAAACTATATTTATTTTTTTAAAATATTAGGAATGTAAATAATATAATATATAACCGATCTGCATTTTGTATGAAAATATTATGAGATAATGGGTCCCAAATTCACAAATATAATAACTATAAAGATAAAAAGTTTAATTCGAGAAATAATAAAGTATCATTAACCAACCTAATGATTATGGAATAAATTTTTAATGACAGGTAGATAAAAAATAATCTAGAAATATTTATCGAAAATCTTAATGTCTTAATTAAATGAGCATGTAATTTATAAAATACTTAAAACAACTAAATGATAAGAGTGGCAATGTGTTTGCAGATCAATGGCATAATACCTAGCGAATACAAGGAAAATTAATAAATAATAATAAAATAGCAGAATGTGTCTGAACCTCCACAGACTGACAGGAACTCAACACCAAACAGCAAGTCGCATTGGCTTTCTGCAAGACCGTTTCGTTGATATATTCTAGCTGTAGAAAAATAGGTCTACAAGGTGCCGCTACCACTTTAAAATAACATACCTAGACATATTGTGGTTATACGAAAAACTACCATTAACTATTATAATAAGAAATGGTCAATGGCCTGTGTCACAAACACATGGCTTTAAAAAATCTCTTCAAAGAAAGATTTCATCGGGCATGACAATTCCAAGAAAAGTGGTTCCCAAGCAATATTTACAAAGCAAACTAAGGTAACAATAACTTGTGCAACATGCATACCAAACAATGGCACAGGTGCATTGACAAAGGCATTAAGCAACATTACATCCGGAATGTTCTGTATGAGTTTGTTTAAGAAATTAGAATTTTTGATTCCCAAATTAATGTAAATGTGGAAGTAATTTCTCTATGAATAGCAAATGATAATAACAACAGCTCAATTGATTGAAAAATTCGATAGGCATGCAATAAATAAAATTCCTTTTCCTTTCCTGAATAAATAAGACTTATTTTTTAATGATCTTAGACTTTTCACTAAGCATCAGTGCCATAACTGAGGCGGTGCAAATGACGCAGACACGGCGCATACGCTGGAGCGCACAGAAATGAGGACCAGAACCAAATTTCAGGTCTTGCATATTTGATAGGACATAATATAAAATATTATTTACCGCATATATAGATTCACACTATACTAATGTAATACTTAACAATAACGCAAAACTTTAGTTACAGCATTGTTCAGTAACAAAATAAGGAAAAGTATTAATTTATGCAAAATTATTTAAATGAATAATCAGCATTTTCATTAATAATGTGGCTTTGCACTTGTGAAATTGAATTGAAATAATTACCATTAAACGGTAGTGAAATACAAATGTTGATGTTATTGAATTAAGGTTTCTTATTTGCTTAAAAGACCTTTTGTCCTGTCATTTGCACTGCCTGTGTTGAATACTTAATCTTAAATTAATGAATATATTTCAAAATATATTACAAAGGAAAGTAAATATTATATTTTTCTCAGAGCAGTATATTTACCACACATGTTCGAGACAAAACTTGCATCACACTTACACAATAAAAATCATACTTTCACCTACTTTTGAAAAAACAGACATTGTAATAAATGTCTTACATATGTACCATAGTGTTGATATTGGCTTGTAAACACAAGTCCATTATGTCAAAGATGGACATTTGTTCAAATATAATGTTTAATTTGTTAGTCCCATAAATTTTTACATTCATTTTCCTTAAATTTTTGAATATAAGTTATTACTGTTTTTTGTGAGCAATTATATTTTACAAACACTATTAGATAGATATTATATACCTATAAAATTTATACAATTTGAAGAAGCAGACAATGTTGTGGAAAGTGAAGACCTTATTGAACAAGAATCTAGATTTTAGAGATTTTGTGGGAAACAACACCTTGTTAATTTTTAACTATTAAGAATATATTAATATATCCCTGGTTAGATTGTGTGCAACTATGCTCATATTTTAAAATATATATAAATAAATTTGTAAACAAATACGCCATGGCCACATTTTTGCAGCCCATAACTACAAAATAAGGCATATTATACACATGTAATATATGGTATAAATAAGTTTCTAATAACTACAATAGCATCGAATATACCGAAATGATCTATGAATTCTAGGATTTTCAAGCTACCTGATAATAGAACCAGTAAGCATACAAAGCCAATACCACAAAAACCATGCCAGACACAGTCACATAATTTCATAAAACTCAATGAAGTATTGATTATGCATGTATTATCAGAAATGGAACAATTCTTACGAACAAAACATTTTCTTATCAATTCATAGTGATTATGAAATTAGGTAACTGATGATAGTTGAAATGTAGAAAAGCACTATTTTATGCATAATTTATATATGTTCTTACCTCAGCATAATTCTGAAGTTCTCCAATTGCCTTATACTGTTGGACAGTCTGGCAAAGGCATTGAACAAAGCAACAATTTCTGTTCTCTGGAGCCTTTTGTCCATTTTATGTCTCAATTGCAGTTTTCCCTGGACAGGATCGCTGTCTGGACTATTCCATTTGCCAGAGAATAATATTTTCAAGGCTGTACCCAGTCCTTGTGTCTGCAACTTGCCCCATAATTTACATTTATCACATCCCACACAATCCATAATCCTAGAGATGTTTCGGAAGTGCTCACGGAATTCAATTTTCAATTTTTCGGCTTGACTCCCCCCAGTAAACATGGATGTTTCATTAAAATGTTCTGGAAATGAGTAAATTACACCAAGCATGTTGCGAATTGCATCTCTAGTTTCATCATCCTCTGTGGGGTTGCCGGTAAAGTATTCCTCATGTTCTAGGTACGGACCAGCCTTTGCCAAAGCCCTCATTTCCAATAAGTACACAAAGTACAAATTTTTCAACCAATTTGTGCTTTCCCCCATTGTTTGGGATGGGTCGAATCTCCTCTGAAATTCTTCCAAGTTTGGGCCCCATTCTCCATCAGGTGGGGCTGCAAAACCAATGCCTTTTTCAGACAATAAATACTTTGAACATAAATGGATATTAATACTAGTATGTAGTCCCGATACAGCTCTGTAAAATACTCTCTTCTCTAAACACATGTTGCTTAAATCTGAGCTCAAAACAAACGGGAAAGATTCGTAAGGATTAGGCTTTGGACGGAAGCAATTCTCTTGGTAGATACTCCTCCATATCCTGTGTGCTGATGGCCCTTTGTACCCAGTGTACCGTTCAGGGTTCAGTGTTAAGTCAACATAGTCCGCATCAACATCTCTATCATCACTTTCACAGAAGTTGTCATGAGTTTGATCGTAAACATTCCATTTTGCTATTTCAAATTGATTGGCAGCACTGATGGTCATGTTTAGGTAGCCGAGTTTGGGATCGTGATCTGTGTCCGAGTCGCAATCAGACTGGGCCTCCTTAGAGTATTTCAAGGCGGGAGCCTCGACGACATTGTCGTTATTGTACCCACTTTCGTAACCAGGTACACTTTCTTTCGAACATGTTTTTATATGGCAGTATTTCATTGCGCATCTACTGTCGTCGGCCCAGAATGGACATTCCTTTTTCAAATTCACTTTGTAGAATCGGAAGTAATCTTTACTTACAAGGCTCTGTATACGAGGGTATATCTTCACATTATTGAAGTAATCAATGGTATCCACATTACAGGAGCAGTCGCCTAAAGCTCCGTGCAGGTCGTCGAAGCAGGCTGTGCTGTCGCAAGGCTTAGTTTCGTATAACACCGTGTCGTAACCGACCGTTTGAACCACAACTAGAGCGAAAATTATAAACACAGTATAATGTTTTTTATGCGCCATTCTCGTTAAAGTCTTTCGCATCACATGAGTATTAACAAACGGACATGCGAACATTCCCGCTGCACACTAACAACTGTTTGAACTGGGGGGTGGCTACGGAGTATTCACATCGAGGTGAAAGTAAACACGTATGACTCGATAACGGGGAACGTGCACGAACAAACGTTCTCACTTAACATGATTTCAGACTGTTTTGACAGATGAAATGACAGTTATAAGGTGAATAGGGAATCCAATTAGACAAATCGATCGGGCCAGTCGGTATTCCACGTCAGAATAAAGGAATGTTGTCATACACGTTTTATCTTTGTTGCTCATATTGTTATGCAATTCTGCGTCTTACTATAACGCTCATTTTATCCGCGTAAAAATACAAGGGGAATGGAACGTGATTGTCGAATATTTGTCACTTTGACATTTCAATACGCAGAGGATAGAACCATACAGCCTAACGTGCTAACATCTATTTTTTTAGAAACGTCACGTCTTATACCTACAATGCCCATAATAGTTTCAAGTTTTCACTAATTTAAAAAAATCTTCAATTATCTTATTCTTATCTACCTACTTACTCAATTTAAGTAAGTACCTTCTACAGAACCCTGAGTTCTCAGAAATTTTAACATAAATTTTTGAGTATAAATAGTTTTAATGACCGACTATGAAATTTATCTCAAATATTTCGTTCTCTTTCCGATTACAGTGTCATATTATTATCGTGATGATTATATTGTATCGTGTAGGTCTGTGTAGATGGGTGTAGATCAGCGGTCGGCAATACGCGGCCCGCGAACGTTCTTTTTGTGGCCCGTGATTATTTTGTAATAAGGCTTAAACATCAAAATAAATGTATTAAATTAAGAATAAGCGCATCTAAAGTAAGTTTTCTAGGTTTAATGTTATACGTTTGGCCCGCCTTTAGTTAATTTTGCCACCTTTTGGCCCTTGTCTAGCAAAATGTTGCCGACCGCTCGTGTAGATCGTGACTGACTCGATGGCGTAGTTGTAATGCGTAAGCAGTACGTCTACCGTCCTGAGGTCCTGGGTTCTAATTCCGGGACAGGGGCCTTATTCTCTATCCCGCACGTTATTTTAACAGTGCGTAACAAGCACGTAACACAACGCATCATGTTTAGGACTATAGAAATTTGGCTTACAGAATACCATTCCACGCACATTTCTCGAAAACATGACATGGCCGCGTTACGCGTTTACACTATCATACAGAATAAGAGCCCTGGCCAAAAAATATTGTGACTGGGTTTTTTTTATCTAAAAATTACTCAGCCGTAACTACGATACCCCGTGCCTCGGAAAGCACGTTCAACCGCGTTGGTTCTGTGTCCGATTTTTCTCCGTTGATGTCCAGTGCAATCTCACCAGACTATAGTATAAGTGAAAGAACAGAGTGCATCTATGTATTACGCACACTTGTGCACCATATGATGTGTACCTAGCTGATCTCCGTTGACCGTGGCCGAAATTCGGCTAGAGATTCCTTCATTCATTATGTAGGTATTGGTTGAGCCACTTGGTGTCTCCTAACCATTTTCCTTGTTGGTTGGACTGTTTACATGTCCACGCAGGTGTAAAGTCTTGACTGCTTGATAGCCGTTCAGTCTATTAAATAAAATAAATACTTACTTAAGGCGATACCTCAAGGTCCATTTTCATACATTTTGTCATAATCATGGATATTTCGGCCTTTAAAATTTAATATGACGAAATTTTAAAGGCAGAAATATCCATGATTAATAATTATTTTTTCGTTTTTCTTTCAACTGCGAGAACTAATCACTAACTAGACGTGAATTTAAATTCTTTACTTGCCAATACTTGTTTAGTTACCCAGATTAAAGCCGAAACAAAATGTATGAAAATGGACCTTGAGGTATCGCCTTAAGTATACGAATTTTATCGATAGATACCTACTTATCTACAGTCTTCATGGTCCTAGGTGTGTTTTTTGTACTTACTAAAATCCTTAATCCCTTACGTACCTCTACTGTCATATACCTACTCATTAGTTGGTACATACCTATTCATAATCAGTTCTGTCAATCTTACTTGTCCCTTATTCGGGATAAAACTAGGTACTTACTAGATAAGTAATAATTAATATTCACTTATCTTAAAATGGACTTCAATTTATGAGTGGGATTTTATTTTCATACAGCACACGTAAGACACAAGCTGACTCAGGTAACAGGAAATGTATGTCACCACGAACGTAAATAGCTGAATGTATATTGTACTTAGCAATTTAGAAGTATGTAAGTACCTATAATTTATCCATTCATGTGATTTTTCTACACTGAACCACTCATCTACTATATACGTAGTCATACAGTGGTCTAACAATAATATAGAAGACAAAGGTCTGTAATGTAAGTTATTGAAACTTATGTTTGATAGTTGTTTTATATAAAACTTTTTGAGCTAAGTAATTCTGCGTAGATCAGACCGTCAACAAATGGACAAAAAAGAAAAAAAAAGTTTTATTTCGAAACCCTTCGGATTCTAAATATTTTTTATGTATTAACGGCGTAGTGAAACGCACAAAACATACTTGATCATTTTATACCAAATAATTAAAACTGCTAGTTAAGGAAGGTCAATACACGAACAAATATACGAAAGAAATGTTATTTTAATTTTTAACTACGCACCAACTCCAAAATTGGTAACCAATATATAGGTAGATTAATTATTATTTTTTTTATTTCTAGTGGTTCTTGAAAGCAAAAACATATTTCAGTGGCTACATTATAGAATAACAAAATGGTCAATACTTTGTTCTACATGAAGTGGTGTTGCCTGAACTACATACATGGAATACAGGAGTACCCGGTTCACAATTTATTAGCTATTATTTAAAAAAAAAAATAATATTTGCCTAAAGCAAGAATAGGATGGGCGATAAATAAAAAAATATTTCTTTTATTATAGAAAATTTAATTATCGTCGTAAAACAAAGTCATCCACAAAGCAGTTTTAGCGGAAATGCACGAAGAGATTCGAAATAGATTCAATGTTTGCTCCCGTCGGTTGTCTATTTACATAAATATCGAAACACGACAATAAATCACGTTATAGAAATGCAATATTTTAAAACATTTTAAATACATTTTGTATATTGGACGTACATGAAAGTTTAAGAAAATACTTTTTAATTACAATATAATTTCTGTGTTCATAAACATTAAAGACGCTTATCTAACCTAAAATATCTTAATTTTACAATTCATAATCAATAAATTTATGTGTAACAAAAGAAAAAAAAACGTAACCTAAGTTAGCAATAAGGTACAGTTCTTGGTACATCTAACCGTGTCAACATAATATTGATACATGTAGATATATAACAGAAAATACAACAAAGTACCGTCTTATAAAATTTGTCTCCAAAAATATGCGCACGACCGTATTTATCAAATTCAATAACAATCCCATGAAAAAGCTTACAAGCTTATTGATATATAAAAGGTAAAAATTGTGAATGAATTCTTAATCTTCGAGTTTTAAGTCGATATACAAAGCTGAGAATTTCTTAGTTCCATCCATAGAAGGCGCAAATTTCCGAGACTTGAAGGTGGGGCTTGCTCGAGACATGGTCTACTTTATATTAACTTGTACATAATGTATGTCGTTGAATTGTTCTTAATTTCCATGTGATGTGATTGTTTTAGGCGTACCTGCAAAGGAATAAAAACGTTCAGTTTTCGTTATTGGCAACATTTTCGTATGAACAATATGAAAATCGATGGAAATACTGGTACCAAATGAAAAAATTAATAACAAAAACACAAACACAGACAACACAGAAGTTACGTTTTTACAATTTGACGCCATAACCAAATATTTTTCCTTACCGATAAATTGAAATTCAAGTAAGTATTTTTTTTAAACTTGTACCTACACCCTCTAATCACAACCTTTGTAAATAATATTTATCTTTACTAAAGTATAAGAGAGTAAAAAGTATACTTTAGTATACTCAGTAGTAGAGGAGGCCCGTGCTCAGCAGTGGGCAAGTATATAATACAGGGCTGATATTATTATTATATTATTATGCTTTAAAATAATATTCCTTGTAGTATATAAATATTGTATTCTATACACTTATTTTTTAGTTTTAAAAAAGTATGTATTTAATATTTTTAAAACAGACAGAACATCGCAGTTCTTAGATTTCAACAATCAAATTATGATTTACTACAAAAAATATCCAGACACCACCTAAACCCAGTAATATGCAATCAATGTACAAATAACTGAAATGTATTCATCGTTCAAACAGTTAGGAAAAATTAAACAAAAAAGTGGTTATAGAAAAAAAGTTTTTTTTTTTTTTAATTTGCTGGCGTATATACAAACATACATCATGCATATTAGTACGTCACGTGACTTACCCTATTCGTGCATGCCATGCCTTTAGCTTTTTTACATTCGTGCATGAGCCACTCAGTGAAAAAATTCCCTATATTGAACACTATATTTTTTCTGTATTCTAAGATTTGGATTTTTCATTAATAAAGTAATCGAGGTAAACGTACTCCTGTATGAGATATCAAAATATTCTACATATTTTTTTATGATTTTCCGTAAATAAAAAAAGTCTTAACAATAAATAATGGAACGTGAATAAGGCTAATTGAGGGATCGAATTATTAAAAATTACGCAAAAAAGTGTTTTTTTAACTGATTCATAATATATTTGCAAATTGTGAATGATATTGGCATTAAAACAATAATGTAAGACCATTATGATTTTAATCTTATATTTCGCATATTATAATTTATAAATGTTATAAAATACACTTTAAATATTTAAACGGCAATCAATAATTTTACAAAAAACACCTATATTTACGAAAATATAAGCAACACCAAGAAGTATTTATTCTATAAAAATAAATAGAGATTCATTGATACGTGTTTAAATAAATGATTATTTTTGAAATATCAATCACTTTTCGTTTTTCTACTTTTAAACATCAATTATTATCTTTATTTGAGAATCTACAACTATTTAACACTTACGGTGGTTACAAGAAATAATGGCTTTCGTATACCTAGAGAAACCTTTTTCGAACAAAATAATCTTTTTTTTATTAGTTCAATGTTAGAATAATGAGATAAAGAAATACTTTATTTTAAATTTCGAATAATCGAACATAATTCGAATGCCAGTACGAAAGTCGTTATTTGTACGAAATACATCTCAATCTAAATATTATAGCGTACATTTATATCAAATCTAATCTAAATTTATATAAATCGATTTATAATAATAGATCGCGACATTATGTCTTATTTATATTGTTTACTTAAGAAACAAGACCAGATTTCTGTATCGGGTTTTGTAAATTTATAGTTTCTTTTGTAATTTTTTCTTTTACCCATCCGGTGTCACGTTTTTTTTAATGATTCATTGTGGTGATAATTAACTGTTATACGCCTTGAACTAGTGTTGTCTCCTAAGTAATAACAGGTTTTTTTTTTTGCTTTGAATGTCGAAACGAGCTTGCCGTTCGCCTGATGGTAAGCGATACGACCGCCATAAACAGTAGAAACACCATCCAGCACCTTGAATTACAAAGGATTGTTTGGTATTCCACTGCGCTCGCCATCCTAAGACATGGGGTTTCCTTATAGAAAAGCAGAGGTCAGCAAACACCAGATTTTATAGTACATCAACAATGGTTACGGACCATGTGGACCTCAATTCCTTTATGAAATGGTGTTGTCTTAATACTATTTGACTTCAGTTATACTAATATTCGTATTATTATTTAAGCAATAATTTAAGATAATAAACCATTACAAAAGGTTAAATGCGTACAAAATTGTTAGAAAATTATTTTATAAGCATATTTTAGTGTACAGTAAGTAAGCTGTAACAATTTATATCAAGAATGCTGTCAAAATTGTAGTATTTTTTACGGTAGAAAATCTAATTTCAGATATCCCTGATAAAGAGAGAGAATTGAAAAGGCGGACTGATTAAAACAATGTAAATCAATAATATGGTGATTAAATACTGCAGTTATTTAAAAAAAAGGCATTTTTTACAACTGTAAGCGATACGTAAAATTTTGACATTTATCATGAAGTGTCAAAACTCGTCACCCAAACGACGTAAAAAAGTTTAACAATTTTGACACCATCCTTAGTATTATTCGTGCTCGTGTTAATTTAGCAATGAATATCACTCCAAGTTTATCAAAATATTAAATTTTATATAATCAGTTATGAGTTAAATTTTGAAGTGAAATTCTTAATCAATGAAGGCATTATATCTGATTATTGTCTACAATTTCAATCAAATTGTATACGAATTTATTGCAAATACGAAATTAAATTAACATAATAGTAAAACTTCGTAATAATATATGCAGTTTAAATAAATTAAATTTTTGTAATATTTTTGGCCGCAGTAGAATAATACCTTCATTTCGAAACAGCCATGCAGTGTACACATCCCATGTTAAGTCAAAAAGACCCAAAAAAATAATTGTGTTCATAGGTACCAGTTTTAATGTACAAAATATTAGTAGCGTGACCTTCTGTCCATGTTTCTTATGGAATTGGCGAGGTACAGCGCAAATAGGGCTCCGACCACCTGAAAACAGAAAACGACATTATAAACACACTTATATCCTCTACTTGCAAATGTTTAATAATTCGTCCCTTGTAAATAGCGGCGATAGCCTAGTTGGGTGTGGAACGGACTGCCGAGACGAATGTCCGCAGGTTCAAAACCCAAGGGCACACACCTCTGACTTTTCTAAAAAATCATGTGTGTATTCTTTGTGAATTTATCGTTCGCTTTAACGGTGAAGGAAAACATCGTGAGGAAACCTGCACATCTGAGAAGTTCTCTATAGGAATTTCGATGTGTGAAGTCTACCAATCCGCACTAGGCCAGCGTGGTGGACTAAGGCCTAATCCCTCTCAGTAGTAGAGGAGGCCCGTGCTCAGCAGTGGGCAAGTATATAATACAGGGCTGATATTATTATTATTATTATTAAATAGCGGTGGAGTCTACGCATATCGGGCACAAATTTGCTAGTGATAGGATATATTTTATATTCGCCCAGATAGCGACCACCGTACACCAGGTGTTGTAACCCAACATAGTAACGTAAGGTCGCGTTCCGGGATCAGCCTGTGCATATCTGATTAGAATAGGCCGGCATAATTGTGTCGACTGTCATGAGGTAATCATCTCGTTAGTCGACATTCTATTGGACCCCACTCCACTTACCATCAGGTCCATGAGACTTGGCATTATACTAGGCATATATTCATAATGCTATGAATCAACTTAGGCCGATAATTACAAGGTAAATTAAAAAATGCAAATCAACAAAACATTACAAAAGTCACGTAGACCACGTAGAACCTGGTTTAGTACAAGTAACAGGGTTCTCGAATAGGCCGGAATAATTATATCGACTGACAAGGAATACTCCCTCATCAACAAATATCACCACTCCGCTCACCAATATTTTTTTTATTTATTTATTACGGCTCGGGAAACAAGTCCATTGAGCCTACACCGCTTACCAGTGCAGTGGAGTTGTCGTCAGTGTAAAAAAATAGCTCAACATAAAAATATATGTTGAATGAAGTAACGTCCTGTTGAAATTTGAAATACGTACCTCGACACAAGCAACACCGATGGCAACACCAGCGATGGGTTTGTTCCATTCGTCGTATTTCCGCGGGATGACCGTCGAGCAGCCTTCGTACGCGTTAAGAGCTGTGCAGAGTCCCTCGACGCCGAGGAATTGAGGGTCGCAGCACGATGGCGGCAGGTTGGCAACACCAGCGATTCCGTAGTAGTTGGCGCCGTTCTTGCCACAGCATTGGAACTGAGGACAATGGTGAGGTAAGCCATTTGGACTCATCACGAAACCAAGTTAGCTATGGACTACGAGATGATGCTATATTCTTCCGCTCTAGTGATATTTAGTTTTCTGAAGTTATTCTTCAGAACTTGTTGTTTCAGGATGTCTATAAAACTCAAGCATGAGACGACCTCCGGCCGTTTGGCGAGGGTATCGCTATACCATCCCAAAACCACAATTGGGAAAAACCTAATACCACAGTGCATGATCTGGGATTTGGACCCAGAAACTCAGAGTAGTGTCGTACCGCTCATGCAATTAGTACAACTACGCACTAAGCACACTGGCTCTACATTAGGTTCACCTGTTGCTGGAGGTTGTTGATGAGGGACTCGGTGGCCTTGTCAACGGTTGGGCCAGATCTCTTGTCGAACAATGTATCGACTGACTTCCCGATGCTGCTCTTGATGTTGTCACCGTAAACGAACATGAGAATCGCTAGCGCCACTTGCACGATGATTATCACCAGAAGGAAGATCGCATACTGAAACAAAACATTAATTTTACGAGTGCAAATGCGTGCAAAACTGTTTGTAATAATAAAGAAACTGTTCTGTCTAAACAGTAACAAAATTCTTTGGAAAATGTGTTAGGAATACGTTTTTATATTATTACAATGAGAGTGCGCGTTGTAGTGTTATTTCGCTATCTCATTCTTACGCCCGCGTCATTCTCTGTGACGTCATGCCTTTATACGTGCATCTTTATTATTTGACAGTCGCTTCCTCCAAATTATTTCAAGCCTTAATCATCCCTTGTTGTTGCTTTGCGATCTAAAATATATTATATTCTAAAAGGATATTCATGCTATTAATTTATATTAATAATTTATTCTCAACATAATATTTACATGTAATTTATCAATTTAGTTATTGTTGGCATTACTGGTTTACCAATAATGAAACAATTTCAATAACAATGTTATTGTATCAATTTACAATTTGTTTTTTCCGTCTCCCCATACCTATAGCTAAATATGGCTATAACAATTAGACAAAAGAACTGGACATAATACTGGCTATTAAACAAAAGAAAAAGTATGGTGTTTTTGGTTATTACTTATTATTGTTTACTATAGCTAGGGTATATAATACTCTCATTTTAACCGACTTTGAAATGAGGTATTTTATGTCTATCCAATCAGTGAAACATTGATATTCCGATTTCATTGATTTTTACTATGACAATGCTTTATTCCATGAATATTTAACACAATATAACTAAACTAAACAAACAATTTCTGTTAGTTATTCATAAAAATGCGTGTTTTTTACTCCTAAATCATTTCGATTATTTTTATTTTTAATAATCCAATTTCTTTACAAAAGGTTGGCAACCCTCACCACTAGTTGTTCAGTTTGATTACGTCATCTCTATAAAAGCAATTGTATCACTTTATTTGCATCCCACATTCATTTTACGACAGTTCTTCGGTTTCTACGATGATTCAATACTTAATCCTGGTCCGAATGTAGGCACCGTTTTATAGGTCATAATTTTGTTTTAACTACATAAATTCTAAATACACATATGAGACGAGTTTATAGTTTTAAAATTCTAATTAAAATAAAATATAATGACTATTTATTATTATACAATACTACGACAAAACATGGCACGTAATATTTTTGGGGTAAAAATCATAAAGTTCAAAATTTATAATAATAACATATAAACATTGTCATCACGTTAAAAATTTAATTGTTTTACAAAAATGAAGTTCAAGTCGATAGGCATTTAGTCCAGTTTACTTCTTCACTTTTCACCACATGAGGTCGTTTACACTATTTTTTTTATACCTCTTTTCCAACTACGGATGTTAAACTACAAGGGACTAAGCGCCTCTTTCACAATATCTGACTAAACACTAATCCTCGAATATAATATAGGACGACCAAATAAAAAAGACAAGCTCCCGAATACATAAAAAACAAAAGATAGATATGCATTATCCGTCTTATACGTGTAGGATTACTTGAACTTTGTTAAACAGGCCCTAAATATCAAAAAGAATTCAGACCAGTAAGGCGCACGCTCTGGCCTAGACATCGCATGAATATAAAATTAGAAGCTTGGGAAAGGAAATCTATGGTATTTTAGAAAGTTACTTTGTTTAACAACATTTGCCTATCGAAATTCTAATGTTGTATCCTTTAGGAAAGGAACATTAATTGTAGCGATGCATTAATTCTGATTTTACTCATCATGTCAAAAAAGTGACGCCAGATTAACATTGTGAGGAACAAGAAGCATTATAACGATTCCAATGAAACATAAACATGCAAAGATATTAAATGATTATTTAGATATTTACTAATTTTATCTCAGATTTCTTTTCTACGATTTCTTTATCATATTCTGCTAATCGATATTATTTGTACTAACCGTTATGTTTTTTTAAACTCTGTAATTTTACATCCTACCTGATTAAGTATAATAAAAGAGTAACAAGTTATCTTTTTCGAATAGGTAACAGCCAATCTAATTGCGACACAGTTTTGACTAAAAATTTCGTTATAAGTCGAAACTTCATCAGAAAGACAGCGGATTGGAAGGCCTGATAGAATAAAAAAGAAATATCCCGTACAATGAGCGAACTATTATAAACATTACAAGACTTGCGAGCAAAATTAAAATAACCGATTCAATTACAGCAGCAAATATACGTAGTAGAGGTTCCCAACCTTTTTGGACCAGAGCCAAGATACAAGCTTCGATAAGATCTTCGATCATGTAGTTTTAGTGTTTATGGGGATACAGGCGTAAAAATGGCATTGATATTGAGGAAGGAGTCATATAGTAAAGGACCGCTAAGTTCCTGTAATATCTAGAATACTAAATCTATTCTTAAACAGATAATAAGATTCTATTTTGATTGCTGAATACATCAATCCTTCTTTTTCAATTCCTATTTCTTTTGTTGATATCCCACAATTACTGTAACCTTGCGAACGTTTATGGGCTGTGATTTACCGATCACTTACAAAAATTTTACCTTGGTCACAAAACCTACGCAAATTTACAATGACTGAAATGTTTTCTATTAATACTTAACATCAGATGCAGTGAAGCCACTGCCGAAACACTATATAAAAAAAAAATCTATGAAGAGAATACATACCGTGACAACCATGCAGTGGCTCTCCCGTATCGCTCCGCAACATCCGAAGAAAGCTATCGTGAACATAACAGCTCCAATGATGATGAACACCCATGGCGCGACGGTGAGGTGTGACTGCAATTCGTCCTTCACAACCTTCCAGTTGACGACGAACACCACGCCGATGGCTATCAGCACTATGCCGAGCAACTGGAAAATAAAATATTCTATTAAGCACAGTGATAACATCAATAAGACGAGGGTAGAAACGACCGTAAAGTGAGGTTTGATTGAAGTTCAGGCTTAAACAATTGCAATGTTGTTTACTAATATGTTGCTGGTTTCTGGTGGTACATTTATAATTATGGTGGTGCAATTAACAAATACAAGATTTACATTTAACCACAAAAGTAGCTGCACAAATTCCAAATCGCCTTTAAACTTTTGTGTCAATATCAACAATCTTTTTTTCTTCACTAAAATAAATTTCACGTGGTTTAATTTATTTCAGATGAATAAAAAAAAACTTCGACTGGAATTAATGTGTAGAAGCATTTTGAAGTTTTTAATTTATTTAGTTACTTTCGTGCCTACTACCCGCCATAGTGGCCTATGCAAATGATACTAGTCTACTATCTTCATATATTATTACTTCCTTTACTCCATATACCAAAACGCAGCCATATTGATATTGATAGGCCTATTAGTAAATTGAGACGTCAAATAATCTTTAGGAAAGATTTCCTTGCGATGTTTCCGTTGCTGTTACGTTGCGTGTTTACTATCTGGTCAATCTGGGTCAAGTGTAAGCTAAAGTAAGACGGTCCTGAGCTACGCCGAAAATCGTAGTGACCTTTAGGAATCATTCGGTTAAAATAGAATGGAGAACATTAGCCCATTATTGACGCCGACTTTTTAAGACATTAACCTCGAAGGGATAGGTAGAGGTGCGACGAGGGCACCTACTTTTTGCCTGTGTTTCGGCCCATGATCTGATAGGGGGCCAGCCTCTTGCCATATCTGGCATACTCTGGGCTGATATTGAGTAGAAAAACACAATATCACAGCTCGAACTGGGATTCGAACTCAGTCCCTCAAGGCAGTGTCGTACCGCGAACGCTATACAACTACTCCACCGAGCAACTGACTTTTGCAAATATAATATGTATAAACTTTAATATTTGAATTTTTCAATGGTAAAACAAGTTAATAATCTAAAGGACAATGCCCAAAACCAGGCTATCTTTGCGTCAGTCATGCGTCTTAACCAAATATCCACAGAAAATCATCATTTTAATTATTACTTCATTTGTATTTATTTCAGTCGTAAGCGAATGGGGGTTTAAAAGATATGAAAAAAAAAGTTGTTTAATTGTTGCAAATGAAACACCGGATAATTTACTGCCAATATGGCGAAATGATACCAATTTGTAACAAATTCCCATTTTAAATGTAATAAAAAAGTAAATATTATGTACAATAAATATGCTTGTACTTGAATCTATAAAATATATGTATATTATTATGTAACAATATATTTATTCATCTCAAATATATTGTTATAAAATAATACATTTTACTTAATAATTATGAACAAACTCCAAAAAGCTGGTAAAAAAGAGAAAATATTAATTGTTCCAAAAACAAACAAATGGCGACTTGTACTTGTATTGACAGAAATACTAAAGTCAGCTAAAATATGTCTGGACTTTATTTTTAAATTATAAAAATATGGGTACAGATTATTATTACACTGGCAACTGAAATTAGTGACATTTCGACACTTCAGATTTGTTTGAATGTTAAATCATTATATATTATATTTTAATATTTTATCTTACTCAAGATCGGAGTGTTTTTCTTATGTATTTTAATGTTTAGTGAGAAATCCTCTGTTAAAAAACAACGTATATAGTGTGTGTTTCGAACTTTGAGACGGAAGGCTTTTAGTGAGCAACACAATGTCGTCTAGAGCCTAGACCCAGGACAGTTAATCGAGACGGCTTATCCTGGCGGTGTATTGACTGCACCTTTGCGGTGCCACAGCAACGAGTATATTTATTGGACGAGTTGTCCAGTTTGTAAGTTATGTAGATTATTATTAACATACCCACAATGTGGGAAAAATCTTGCCAAAGTTAAAAAACAGTTTAACAATAATAATAATGGAAACATGTTTACTCAACTTCTACATTATATTTTAGGTTTCAATGCTGGAATGAGTTTGTGCTGCCTGCTGGAGATCAGCTAATAGAAAGGTTCACAGACAATATGACATGACCCAACCAGCGCTGCAAGAAGTGATTCACTCAGTTCAAGAGTATATATAAACCTGCTGCAGCTATATCAAATTCTTGTTTTCATTTTGGGATGCCAAGAATATATACCTCTATTAAAAATATACATCTATATAAAAATATACATAGGATTTCGTATTTCTCGTTTTATTTTTCTTTCCCTATGATAATTAACTATTAGCCTAATCAGACTGTGAAGTGAGTTGCCTGGGATCAGAATCCTCCAAAGACGGTTGGCGTCAGGCATACGGCCGGTCATAAAAGCTAAGCTGAATCTATTCTACAATATGTATTGACGCCATATTGGAGTGAGATAATTGTAGGTGGAAAAAAAGATTAGGTAATCCATGTAATAGGATAAGTCGTAATTCAGAAAAATATATACACAAAAGGTCAGGTAACATATCCTCCGTGGAAAAACTAATATTCCGTCATTCTATCTTAGAAGTTTTATTGAAGTTTCGTTTTATCAGATATGTTACTACCTATCAGTTTCTTATGAGGGCAATTAAAGGTAGGTGAAAGGAACGTCCAATAATTGTTTATTGCAATAACAATTAGGTACTGCAATATTGAACTTACTTAGGCACGTAACTACTTTCTACCGTACATTATTGCAGTCCATACTTAACCTCAAAATAACCGCGTTATAAAATTACTCCGAACTCCCATCGAATATCCAATTGTTTTACATTTTTATAAAAACTAGGATATATTCCCTATAGTTTAGTGAAGGTTTTGTACAGACGCAAGCGTAGCCCAACTTTCATACAAAAATGGGCATTCTCCTTTGCAAACATTGTCCTAATTTTCAATTTCTTCGTAATGTTAACCTACATAATTCGCCTGAGTTTCCGGGTATGACTTCAGTATATTTTTAGAACATTGCGAGGATTTCTGCAGAGAATACTTGAGACTCTAAATCAATTTTAAAAGCATTTGATGTTTAGAAGCATCAGCCGCGTGGCGACTGACTTACCAATCAAAAATCTCATGATCACATCATTTAAAAGGCATGTTTGCCTCCCTATAACTTTGAAATGAAATGAGCCCAATATAGCTCCTATACCCACTGAACTCCTAGTTACAAACATTCCTATTTTAAATGTACAAATACAAAAACATTGAATTCTAAATTTAAAACCGCAGGAGAACGCATGACCACGCCGCCGTTCCGCGATACACGTAGTACATTTATTTTTGTTCCGCCATTACTGAGTATAAACATAATTTGTTTCGAAAATATTCTCATATTAACTGCTGAACTACGTGTAAATGAAGTAAGGAATTTAAATGAATATGACTGACAAAATTTGAAATTAACCTTACGTCTCTACGTGCATTATTGAATATCATTCGTATTAGTAACACGGATTTCCGTTATTTTAAATTCACCCTTTTTAATTAATGAATGATGGCATTGCTACGAGGAATAAACGCGCTAGTAGACAGTTGAAACTACCAGTAATACTCTTAAACTTAGAAGAATTGGTTGCCAATAAAAAAAACTGACTGGACGAAACATCACAATAGCGTCTACTCATAAAATAGCAACACCACCAAGAACTTTGAATTACAAAGTACTGCATTACACTCCTGGAGATATGGATGCCAGTCTCAAAATACTGTCTAGAAATTAAACAGGCTATAACACACTCCGAACCCGACAACAATGTTCCACTGCTGCTTGGTATCAAGGATAGACTAAGTTATGCTGACGGATATTGACAGGATGCAACAAAGGTCATTATTAAGCTTATTAACAAAAAAAGAATGACATACATTTAGCCATGTGTAATTCAAACAGGACTTTGCTCCAACGTTATAGAACTTGTTTCGCCTATTAAAGTAATTTAAAGCATATAAATAGTCCTTAATATGCCTTATGTCTAACGAAACATGTGTTGTCATTGACATACTGTGGAATCGGGTCAGGCAGACCGAAATAAACCCTGTCAAGCCATTAACGTCAAACCTATTATCTGGCATATGGTTAGACTTTATATTATGCAGCCTATATTTTGAGCCTACATTAATTTTATTGTTTTAAAGCTGGCACGCTGTCTTGCAATTGTTTTATAGTGGCCTAAAGAAGAGCCAAGTGATGGTTTAATAAGTCAGCAAGTTGTATAACTCATCCTACAGAAGTTAATGCTCAATATTCCTAATTCCGTAGCCGATCTTTATTTTTATAAAAAAAAAATAAGTTTTCGATGATGTTCATTGGATTTTTTTTCTTTAAAATACATATATAAAATCTGGTCTAAATAACTCAACGCGTTCGTGTTCGCACTTTTGGATTCCGTTAGTTCCGCTACACTTCTCTCACGTGTTAATAATAAAATCACGTACGTTGCTGATATTGTTTATGCAAAATATAAGATATTTGGAGTAGGACAATTATCAAAAAAGCTAAATTGATGTCATGTTTCATATGAGGTTGTTGCTTTTATAGCACAAAATGGCATGCGTGGGCCAGGTTGGTTTAACGATAGAATGTACCTACATACTTTAACAATAGATACATAGATAAATATTAATAAATTGTTAGATTTCAATAAAAAAAAAATTATTGCTTTGAATGACGTGTCGAGCTTGTCGTCCACTTAATGGTAAGCAACACAAACCCCCATAAACAGTAGAAACACCATCCAACACCTTCAATTAGAAAGTATTATTTGGTATTCCACTGCGCTCGTCATCCTGAGATATGAGATGTGTTTTATTATGTCCAGTAGTTACACTCGCTACCATGTTCTTCAAACCAGAACACAACAGTGACTACACACTGCTGCTTGGCGGCCGAAATAGACATTGCAGTCATACCTATCCAGGCGGACTCTCACGTATGAGAGACCATACGTGAATATAAGTTATTTCGTTCCCTACATGTTTACGCCATTAATGTCAGCCAGTAACTAAAACACTAGCCTTCAAAACACATTTATTGTTCTTAAAATTAACGAATTTTTAGCTATTAAGTAAAAGAATAATGCATTATATTTTATCTCATATTTTATAATAACCATATGTAAATTAAAACATAGGCAGTTAATTAAACATTGAGCAACAAGACAACAAGCACCCTGGCGATACACATGTCAATGTTAAATGTCAAACATGATTACAGCTGACCCGACATTTAAAGCCGGCTTGAGGATGCCGAAATATTCTTATGTATATTAAAAGTATTAACTATACTTTGTGAAATCTACCCTATTATTATTAGAGGTTAAGTTTGTAGAGGATAGATTACAATTATTGAAACAATTTAAATTTATTTTTCTATACAACAGAGTCGTATTTTATTTATATTGTTTAAGTATTTATTACTGGAAATTACGTTCAAACGACTTTATTATTCCATTAAACGGAGCTGCCTTGGGCAACCTCATCGGCCCTGCAATGCAACAGCAAAATTGCTACTTGAAATGAAAACTCATTTTCAGTCTCTCAGACTGATGAGAATTCTCTACTATATTCTATTTTTTTATGTTAATCTATAACACCAATATAACTGACATAATTCCCCTCCAAATAATAGGGACAAAGCCTATCGCCATGTTCAAAATCCAATGGTGAGAGAATCAGAAAAAACTTCGTCTACAGAATTGTATGTACACAGGAATGTCACTCGTTGAGGTTTTATTACGCCGCGTCGCACCTTAAACTTTAAACATTTTAAACGAAGTTTACCGAAACCGGTAAAGGAAAATATCGTGCATAAACCTAAGTAATCTCGATAAGAATTTCGAAGGTATGAGAAGTCTTATAACATGTAGTCTACTACGCCACAATGCATGAACCCTGTTAGTAAGGAAGTCCATTCCCAGCAGCAAGTTTAATAGAGGGCTGGTATTATGTTTACCAAAACCGTATTTACGCAGTACTTACATAGCAGTCGCAGCATATACATTTAAACCCCAGTATAGCATCCCAATGTCATTAAAACTGGTCTAGACCCCTTGGAAGCAGACGGCGGGACGTGGGAATATTTATAATCTCATCTGTCTGCATTACCTCGGTTATCGTGGAGCGGATTGTGGTCTCCCCTTCCTTTAAGTGTTCGAGACTGGATTTGCATATATCGATGTCAAAATTCGATTTGGAAATACCGATTTTCGCTAATATACATTTATGAGTTATAAAAAAGTTAAAATATTGCCTAATACTGCTTTCTATCTATGGCAAGTCTTTTAAAACGAACAAAAATAATTCGCATTACGTATCCACTGCAGATTAGCTTTTTGTTATTTTTAAAACTTTACATAAAGTAATGAAGTCCAAAGCAACCTTTTGACTACGAATGATGCCTTTTAAAAGACCTTTGATGTCCTTAAATCAAATCTTAAATAACAACATAAAGTCTTAACCTAACTCAAATATCTCACAAAAACAGAATTCCTTAGTAGTCACGACTAAAACCAGTTCTGGGGTTGTTACCGATGCTACGCGTTTACGTTTTATTTAACACTTAGCAAGTTGAACGTTGCGACCCCCTTTCTTTATCTTGAATAGGTTGCATTTTAAATGCTCCACAGTTTACTTCGAGATAATTAAGTCGGTTGTTCGCATAGTTTAAGTATTACAATTTCGTAATTTTGCAGTTACGGCGGGTTTGTCTTTAAAAGCAAAAAGAGTCCTTAAAGAAGTTTGATTTAAACATAAAATACTTTATTACTTTTTAATAATTTTAAGTGAACGGAAAATAACCGCCAATAAAAATCTGGCTGTCCGTTTATTGTCTTTGTACTTATTCGGAGATAGTTAGAAGTAAATACCATTTACCTACATGTGATTTTGCAATACAAAGAGTTTTTACGTGTAACACACAAAAACATAACATGATATAATACAATAATATATACTTCAGATGCCAAGGCACCGTGTCGGTAACCCCGCGAATATGTTGCCATCGTATGTTGCATAATAAAATGGCGGCAGCACACAATCGAAATAAAAATACACAACTGGTGAAATATTCTGTTATTTAATTTTTCGATGTATTAGCGCTATATTTTTATATAAATGGTAACGGCTTCAACTTTTTGCTATTAGTAAATTGTTACATTTATTGGATACGTATGATAATTGTCTATTATCACGGTTTTAAAAAATGCTCTAACTAGCTGGTCAAGATGGCGTCCTTATTTTTTTAATACGCTTCTTGTTTTTGTGTGAAATATTTATATTCAAATATATACACTTAGATTCCTTTAGACTTTTACACGGTGAAGTCGCAGGCAAAAATTTGTCACTGTAAAAAACATTTAAACTTTAATTTAGATAATGCTCTTATCTTCAATTTATACATAGATGACTAACAAAAACAATAAGATTTTAATGAGGCATTTACAGTGTGAATAACAGCCATTGTTCCCGCAAAATGGCCGCTTTACTTATGATTCATGCAAATGAATTTCTTTATTCGCTGATTTTAGCTACTATTTATAAATATTACGCGTTGGTTAGCTCTAAATTAAAATAGACGGTTGCTTGAACACTATCTCAGTAATACTCGTATAGAAATTATGTTTACTACACATGTCGGAGCTAGCTGTCTAGGCATTCTATACCTATCTCTGAAATGCAAGAATCAGTCATTATAAATGTTTGTTTCATTGATTTATTTATTTTGTAACTCGTCCTGCATTAAGCAATGTGTAGGAACTATTTTACATTATTAGACTTAATATCGTACCTAGATTACGATTTACAAGCGCAATTCAATGCCATTCAGTTGGCAATTCATAAATCTGGTTGGAGTTGTTACTATTGCTTGATATTTGTCATCTTTACCAGGCGGGATTTCTCATCTCATAATCCCATTGTAAAAAATATAAAACAAATTTCATTGTTCGTAAAGTTGCATGAATCTTTTATGATTTTAATTTTAATGAGCCCCGTTCCATTTCTAGGCGTCCCTTTGTTTGATGGGGTGAGGTCATTGGACTGTTACGTCACAAAATATGGGTTAGTGGGTTATATGTTGGTCGGTAGGGTGCATGAGGTACTTTTAAGATTACTTGATCCCACTTTCACCACTTTAAATAACAATATAAATTATAAAATTTTAAAATGCATGTCTTTGAAGTCCACGAAGACAGATACACGTTTGAAGGAAACAGAATTTCAACATAACGACTCCGTCTTCATCTATAACCAAGAATACACTACAGCGAAGTTGTTTCTAAATTTAAAACAGTAAAGGACTCTGCAGTTAATAAGTACAATGTAGATTGTACAGAGAGAACTTGGCGGACAAGACTTCCGTAGACAGCAATGGCGAAAGGTGACATTTTTCGAAAGAGAACCCCACACAACATATAGATACTAATGGAATGCGGCCTGCAAACCGTTCTAATGTTAAATTCTACATAAAGGCAAGTCGACAGGGATCGGATTATATGGATCTTTCGCTACTGGTATACAGTCAAAATTATACTGGCATTATACAATTCTCTATTGAATTAGCAGGTAAGAAACAAAACTAGCCAGAATAAAGGCGGCCTTGTTACCTCCCATATGGTTTATTCTTAAGCTCAGCTCAGATACACGTACGGACCACCGACCCAGATAGTGCCAGGTCTGCACGTTACGGAATCCAGGTCATCTGCGTAAAACTGACTGCGGTTGTAAACTCTCATTAAGCAAACAGCGCTTTAGATTCGGGAGTGTCATAAATTTCGTAATTTTTCGTAAGGTCTGTGTTAAAAGTTTAAATAAGAGACATGACTTTGTTATTTGGTGCTTCTTTTCGGATTTTACACGCATAAGTAGGTTATATTTTTGATAAAATTATCCTTGGAACTGTAAATTAATTATTCAATATGCGTAAAATTTGGAGGACTTAGCAGTGTTTTATAAAACTTACTAAGAACAAGCAATATCACTTTCAAAGTGATTGAACTCATTATGAATGCACAATAAAAACATTAAATAAATTATACATGTATTATAATTAGTTCTGGTCTATATTAGTTCTTTTATGTTTGTTTTATGTCGTGCCATGCAGTTGTACGATAATTCAGGTCACGACAGATCAATAAAGGGTTTGTCACGCTAATAATCATGCTTTGTGCAGCCAGTGGGGCCACTCACCCGGCTAATAGATCCTATTTGCCGCAACAGACAATATTTCAAACACGACAGCTTGTGCTCTAAAAAAGTAGCTGTTGATATTTTTTAAACAATTTTTCTATGCAGAATTATGACAGTCCATAAATTTTAAATTTAGAATATTGTTTTTTAAACCTACGAAAATAGGCAAAGGAATCACGGTCCGTACAGTTATAGAACGGATTTAATTTTAGAAAACATAACTCATGGTTTGTTCAAAGACCATGTTCGCGCTGTGGTCGACAGTAATGTATTTCAAATGGTGTTTGCACAATCTAGCAAACAGTTTCACTTTCTAAATACGTCGATGCTCTTACAACATCTGTTATTGGCGTCTTGCCACTAGGGAATTCCTGGGTCGATTCCCGTTGAATCACAACGCGCCCGTCTGGATGACTTATACATACTATAAAGGCAAATGTGCAGTTATTCATTTACTATGCGCAGTTTATATATAAACCTATAATACTTACTTTTACATAAAGCATTAAGTCTGCTAATTTTTAAAAATAATTTTATTTAACCGGAAAACACTTCTATAAATTTTTTTAGACGCTGCTCAAGATTGCTTCAAAAACAATGTGTGAATAGCTTACAAAGTTGTAACTGCTCTTACGCTATCAATCTTGAGGTTTATCGTAGAGTCGTAAAGAGTATGCCTTTTATTCCTCGATAAACTAGCGTAGAAGTTTAGTTACAACACAGAGTGTTTATAAAAATAAAATATCATACCATTTTAAATGTTAGCAAGTTATTAGTGTTAAATAATATATTCTATATAATGTTTACAGTCTTGCAGTTTCCCTAAATACGTGACACAAACTACGAACACATACCACTGTGAAACCAAGCTTATGACTTTTTACGTATTATCTTTGAGACATAGAGAATTTGTTCTTTGTATTATATTTTTTCAAATATATACAATATATTTTATTCTTAAGGATTCCATCTCTAGCAAATTGAATTTTTGCAATACTACAATCGCTATATACAAATAAAATTATAAATTCAAATAAACATTTATCGTAGCAGATTTGTATGTCATACAAAGATGGTGAAAATTAATTTTAAAGAATTATTTACATTTTAATTTGTAGTTTGGGAGAAGTTAACATCGCACTCTAAAGCCAGCATGTGCCGTTATCGAATGTGAAAAAGCAAACACGCTGTGTTCTTGACTTTGCACGTTATCTTTATTATACTGTTTGTGCGCCCCACTTGTAATTTCTTTACGTTCGTCATTTAAAAGATATAAGTACTGTTTTAAATTATTATTCAGAGAATTTTGCATCCCAATTTTGAATTGCCCGGGCAAATCATTAAACTACTGGAATTATAGTCATAAGTTTAAATCAAATGTTTTTTTTTTTAATTCATATGGCTACGGAGCCAATTATCATTACGCGACCTTATTAAAAAGCACTCTGCATCACTTATTGACTCTTAAAATACCAACCAATCAACGGCATGACATTCATTTCACGGTTATTATGCAACACATGCTGTACCAATCATATGGACAATATGACCCGCCCAAAACTGCTCCCAGGTGCTCATTGCTCCCAGAAGTGGAGATCGTTTCGGAGTCAACGACCGGGTGACAATGGTGGGGGCAGGGAGTCATAGACAAAGAGCAGGCAAGCGTGATAATGTCAGTAAAGTACAATGGCAGTTGAAAAAATAATATACTTGTCTGTGGTTCAACGTTGAGTTATGCAAGTGTTCTTATTTTAAAATTCATGAGCTGTAGGTACTGGTTTTTATTCCGATAAAAAACATTAATCTATTACTTATTTCCTATTACTTTTCGCAACTAATCAAAATTCAAAGTTAAGGTGCATGCACTTCAAAGGAAAATAGTTTCAATGTCTTCAGAATTAATCTGTTAAATCGCTTGGCTTGATATTCCAGACATATTATTGAACTAAGGACGCTATTAATGTTGGAAAAAGCTCTGCTCCTTGGGAATATTCATCATGCTGATGAAGCAGTAGCATATACTTATATAGAAAATAATTATGAAAGTGTCAAACGAAGAGCAATTTATTATAAACTTTAATGACCACTGTTTGCCATTTTACCAGCCTTATCAGAAAATTGATTCTGTGCTGTGAAATGAACGTCGTGTTGAAAGAAATCATATTACCGTTCGCATTGACTATTAAATAATTCATGTAAAACACATTGAAATGCGAAATCTAATATGTTTTTAGTATTACGTAATATATTCTCCTATTTTTGAGTAAAAGTAATAATTAGATTACAAACGAATTTTCTTTAACTTAAAACAAAAACTTATCCGATTGTCAGCTTTATTATAAAAAAAAACCCTCCATCATTCAAAAATAAATTCATGAATAATTGCAGAATCATCAATTTTTTTTTTCATATAAAATATTATTATTAAAACTATTTTACACACAAAAACTATAGTTAAAATAGGTTTATTCTACTACTTAATTGTAAAGGGTTGGACAACCTCGAAATATAGAATTTATAACTTAATATTTTAATAGCTTTGTTCTACTAAGTCCTTGTAAAATGTCCTCGAGCATTACATGATAGCCTTTATATACAAAAAGCTTTTATTTTAATACTGATATCATATTATAATTATTAAATAAATAAATAAATAAATAAATTGATTGCAAACATGCAATACATCATAGAGCCTCGATACGTAACGTCCTTGTATGCACCAGTTTAAAACTAAAGCTGATTGTTCAAATCGCTTTAAAAACTTAGGAATATTTGAGGCAACTGAGACATTGTCGAGTCTCCAAATCAAGGACCTACAATATAGTATCCTCAACTAAATTCATATTAACATTTTTAATCGAACTTTCAATAAATTACTTATTGCATTTACATATTATGTAAATCCCTTTACCTCTACATCCAGATTCCAGAGCCGATTGCCATTAAAACAACCTTGGGAAGATAAATTCCAGCAAACGCGACGACACCCCATCGCGCCAAACCTGACACGTATTTAATGACAAAATATCGCTTGGCGTCGGAATTCAAAGCGAATAATGTATGAAGTGACGTAGGTGTGCGCAAAAATATTTAGCTTTTAAATCTGTTTACACTATAAAAAAGGTAGGTAGAATTTGAATTAAATATTATTTAGCACTAGGTGTTGCTCGCAGCTTCCCCCGCGTGCAAAGCCTTATGTCTCACTATTTAAGAAATCCGATAAAAACAATCAATTCCCATGGGAGCAAGGTATTGAGATAAAAAGTAGCCTATGTGTTAATCCTTCATCCAAACGCATTCAGTTGTTTCTACGCTAACAAACATCCAAACATTTTCATAAACTTTCGCATGTGTTTTTTATATTAGTAAGATTAGTCAATGTCTAGCATATGAACAATTCCAGACAATAGGTTTCTCGTATGCGACCTTCTTCTTGATGGTATTTAATTCTGCCGCCGAGCAATGAATGCTCATAAAATATTCCTACTTAAAACACGAGTTACCTCGTAGACAGTTGTGGCATCTAATATGTTATAGGGTAAATGGTGACTAGTTCTCCTACCTTAACATTCACAGTTTTTAATGGAGTTTGTAGTAATTTATCAAGGAGTCATTATATTTATAATAAGCAAACTATCAAGTCTCATCATTTGATTTCTTAAAATAGACCTTGTAAAAAAAAGAAATAAAACCCAAAATGACTTTTACAGTCATAACATTCAGATCTGCATTACCAGACAGATACCATAAACAATTCTCGCTATCCGAACCATCAACAAGTGAAGTATGTGATACAAACTCCAGACCCGTTGCAAAGCATTCGCTCTCGAAATGTGCAACATCCGGCCTCGATCTAGTTTACAAAAACTTCTTGCATCAACTGGATGTTAGTACAGCGGACGAGGTTTCTAATTCCTATGCCGTTTCTATATTTAAATCTCTATTCAAATGTGGTTGATTTATTACGATATAAATATTTCAATAATTCAACTCGAATAAATTGAGATTTTTTATATAGGGTACTACTATGTGGTATAGAGTGAAGAACACGCCATAATGCCTTAATTCAGTTACATTCCAAGGCCAGCTAATGTAGATATACACACATTTAGTCAGAACTGACATACCTTTAGAAATAATGGCGATAACTTGTATCTCGTTGGACGAAATTGTAGTCAGACTCTACTTATCAGGGCTAAAAAGATTAAAACTAAATTAGAATAATAATCTTTTGACTATACTGAAGCTGAGCTTACTACACAAAGTGCGAAATCGACAAATTCATATAAGAATGCTAACGAAGCAAGAATCGAGTGAAGTCATCAAGGTCGCTGACTCACGTCTAACCATCATAGCAACTAGCAACACGATAGAAAATTAAATACGAGTTATATTAAATAGGGTCATTGCTTTATGGATAAGAAACATTTTGATTACTGGGCCCTTATTCTGTATGATAGTGTAAAGGCGTAACGCGGTCGTGTCATGTTATCTTCGAGAAATGTGTGTGGAATGGTATTCTGTAAGCCAAATTTCTATAGTCCTAAACATGATGCGTTGTGTTACGTGCTTGTTACACACTGTCAAAATAACGTGCGGGATAGAGAATAAGGCCCCTGAGGTAATTTATTTGAATAAGCTGTCAGTTCCATAGTAATTGAAAACAAAATATTGACAGCATGTTGCCGCCATTTTGTGTCATGTGTTTGACAACAAATTGACACGTTTTTAAAGATATGAATGATGGAAATATTGGAAGGGCTTCCAGGTGCATAATATTTAATACTTTTCGGCGGTTTTTGCAGCGTAAAGGGTTGAATTTTTTAAGTGACTTGCCGTTAGGTTCAAATATAGTTTTGGGTGTGGCCAAACTCATCGGAGTAAGATTGTTACAACCGCAACGACTTTTAAAAATTTACAGTTGTTTTTCTTTACAATGACACTTAGGTGTGCAATATAGGGTTATAGACTTGGTAGACGTGTCAATGTTTTTAGGAATTATTAATAAAATCTCACTTTCTATCCTTTACAGAACAACTATAATACATATACAAGAAACTATAAAAATAATTCGCCTTTCATCCCAGCTATAAAGGGCCATATACTTAAATAATATGTACCAGGGCAGCATGAAGTACGAGGGGCGCCAGAGCGGCGTCTGCGAGCATTGCATGATGTCACCACGTCACGTGGTCCTTGGAACGCGATATAATGGTTGATGACCTTGGGACTCTTACGCAGTGTTTAATAGTATTCTTATGTTTAAGAATGTATTGTAGGTTACAGATGAAGTTATTTATCCGTAATAACTGTAGGAATGTCGCATGTCATGCCCAAACTAGATTATATGATCAAATAATAATAAAAATCTTAACACTATCTTTGTTTTCGTCCCTGTTATACATTATTACAAAATAACTATCGTAAATAGGTAATTATTAATTAATTTTCAAATCGATATTTGTCACGCATGTTAAGTTCATTAGTAGACATACAAATCCCATGGTGTCGATATTATGAGTTCACCAAGGACGTATGTTAGGAGGCACAAATTAAATTTAGTAGATAATTAATGGCCCACAATTATTCATCATTAAATAATCGTCCCATAGGTGACGTCACTAAAACGTACCTATTTAGACGGTGAAACAAGTGTCCAATTATCAGGATAATCGTACGTTATTAAAAAAAAATGCTTGTGTTGCCAGATATTACAGTCTTTCTAAAAAAATATATTTGGGGGATTTTTCTCAACGCACTAACTAGTTTTGGCGCCACTTATTTTTTTATATTTTATTATATACGCAGGTGTTATATTTCCTTAAACTCTATACAGAATTTTATGAACGCGAGCAAGGTGAAAGGCGAACGTTAGCATTCAAAACTTGTTCATACTGTCTTACAAGGTATATGACGTCAGCAGGATAAATTTCAAAGAAGTTGAATCACGTACAAAGGATTTTCCCTCTGTAAAGTACAAAGTAACAAGAACATGAAATGTGAATCATGAGTTCATATTATATGTATTACATACAAGCCTTTACCTATTAAGGTAAGTAGAGACGAATGAATTAGAAACTCCAGTGCCATAAGGTAGAATCTACTTATGACAATCTTCTTACAGTTGTGGCGTTCTAAAACTTGCATGTTCGAAATTCTTCACGAGTTTTGTAATTAAGTAAATAATAAAGGTTCAGTAGCCAACTGATTTCATTTTTATTTTTTCTAAATTCTTCATCTTTCTTTTAAAGTTCAATGATATATTAATATTCCATATAATCTCATAAAACTAAACCCTACACTAATTTAAGATTTTTAATTGTTCTTATCTGATAAACAGCCCTTTATATTCAATCAAATCAATAAATTCTATGCTTAGTTAGCAAACAGGTTTTAAATTTATAACTTGTTTTTAAAATAACTTTGTAGAAAACCTCACTGCACCCAATTTATCATGGAAAATACACCCAAATGTACCCAGCAATTATTAACAATCAAGGGATTAAGCCCCCCTCTATTCTTCTCCAAACAATTAATGGTACTGAGGAGTAATTAAGCCGTATATTAATACAGAAATAAACCATAAATGCTTCATAAAACTGTCGCCAATTCTACCATTAATGTTGGCCATGACCCAAATGTTTATTTTGATTGTGCTTTAGATTTTTATTATAAGAGTCAAGGGCAATAAATACATAATTCCTTTGCTATTAGGTCGAATTTTCGTATTTACCAAAAAATAAGTGTATACGGATGATATGTAACTGTATTCGTAGAACAATTACTGAGACACATTCTCACAATAGGTCGTCTTCCTGTCAAATTCTCTGTCATTGTCTGCCAAACTTCATCTATAATATCTCCATAGTATAAGTAATTATGGTTATAATATGTTGTTGAATTATTCCTTGTTAAGTTTCAATAATCGAATATTTAAGTAACACACTTACACCCACCCACATACCGCGCGTGTGTATTCCATCCCATGAAGTGATAGGAGACGAGCCTATCGTCACAAATACCAGACTCTGGGTTGATAGCGAGTAAAAAAACCCAATATCAGTTTGACCGTCCGGACAAACCCAGTAGAACCGCAATACAGCTACGCCACCAAGGCAGTCCACATTTAAGGAAATCCGTTTAAAGGTCTCTCAAGCCGGGGTCCAGCACATGGGTGCGTCTAAAATATTTTAAAAGATACTCATCATAAATACCGAATTATGCATGAAATGACACAGAAAAAAAAACGAAATTTTACGGCCATTACACAATTCGTACAGCCAAACTTCGGACAAAATAATTCATTAAATTTTTTATCTCAAAATCATTTCCCACGCGTAAACACGGAAATAATGGCCAAAAGGGCTTATAGACAACAAAGGAAAGTTTGTCGTAAGCCCCGAATGCGAGGGGCATTACAAATTCATTAATTATTCACTGACTGCACCTGTTGCCTCGTTTCCGAGCTGTTTTGGAGGGAAAATTGACTTCTGTCACGCCATCTCCTTGGGTCCAATACGTGAATGGAATATATTGAATACCAGTTTAAGTTGACCGCTGTGTCACATTATGAACATTTTATTATGTGAATATAACAAAAAAACGGGCAACGACTGTTATTTCATAATTACTAAGGTAATAGTACATTTAAGGAATTTACTAGAGTAAGGAGTTTGCTCTCCGCGTTTGTCCATTATTGGTGTGCATTGAAGAACTGCACAGTGCACACATGCTCACCGCGCCGGAGGTTCTTATTTTAAAGTTTGAATCAAATGCATGACGTAATGCACAAAACCTGCTTAGATGATACCTAATTTCCTTTAGTGATCCACCTTGAAAAACGTCACGTGTTCACAAAAACAAAGGAAGTAATATCGGTCGATTAAGCTGAACAATAAGTTATCCTTGCGATGCTGTGAAGTAATTTACACGGGGCAAGATCCCGTGAAGGTCGTCAATTTTGTATTCAGTCCGCGCGGGAAAAGATGCCTTCCATATTAACTAGATGTATTAAAGGTTAAATAAGAAAGGAAACTTAAAAATGTTTAACATTATATTTTTTGTTTTGTTTGTGATGCAAACAATCGCAATACAAAACGAATACCCTTGTGAAGAAGAAATATGAGGGCGTTTCTGATCTAATAGAAAACACTATTTCTAACCTATTTAAAATATACTTTAAATAGTAATTAATAGGACTTTGTCAAGACAAAGTCGCAAGCATTTACCCAGAAGTTGCTTGCAACTTATTCGTAAATGTATAAGCCGACCAAATACAAAAGTCACACTCTTATCAATGCTCCCAAATAAATGGTAATAAAATAAGTACTATTTACATTAGCTGTTTAATACGATAACTGTCAAATGAAACAGCACCTTAATATTTTGTAATCAAAAGGTAAATTGTCATAGATAAGACACTAAACCACAAATGAGTTATAAGTAAATGAATTGATACATTTTGACAGCACAAATAAACTCAAGATATAAACTTCATTAGCGGTCACCTATCAGTAAGGTGACCGCGGGAAGTTGTTAACCGCATGATTGTGTGCATGCGTGGGCGCATCTGCCATACACTCCTGCACATATGAATTATTACGCCATCTCCTATAATAGTATTATCATTTATAAATATAACACGAACATTAAATTTATGCTTTTACCCCTAAAGAATTAAGCAGAGGCGCAAGTAATGTATCACGTCGAGGACTTTATACTCCGCTCCATGGGTTTATGGTATAATTAAACAGGGGGCGATCTTATCGCGATTTCGGACACAATTACAATACAATTATTTAAACAAAACACTTATAATAATCATATTTAACTATTGTATTTGATAACTAAACTAGGGCTATCCGTTTTAGTTTACAAGTTGGCTTGGAAGATTACAAAACGCTTTGAAAAACCAAAGCATTTTTCGAATTTAACGAATATGTCTTAGTCTTCAAAATTATTTTTTAACACAAAAAACTACTTATTAAAAACGAGTGGATATTTCAGTTTTTTTACACCCTCGTGCCGCATCACTAAACTAAGATTGTAACGAAAAAGTGAAAAATTATATTACTTCGATGCAGTGTCTAAAGTCATTATTCCATAGTTAACTTCGCCGAATACCACTGTGCTCATTTCCAACTACTCACATAAAGTACTTGGGTGGTCCAAAGAATCTTGGATCGCATTTTTATGAATCCAGGGGTACGTCATCGTGGTTTTTATCGAGTGTAACGCTATACAAATCCAATCAACTGACACCCACATTGAGAAACCAGATCCGATATCCGATCTCATTGAAGAAATCTAGTTTCCGGTTTTCTACTGATATAAGTATTTACTAGCATGTTGGGTTGCGTTCATAAGAGAGGTTTAGATTGGAGAACTTGTAGAAATTTGTGGATTTCTGCAAACTTTGATGCTAGCAGGACTTGCGACGAGTTGCATGTGTATAGAATTATAGCAATATTGTCACATCTAGAAGTTCGTACGCAATATAATGACTTCACTTTTGAGTAAATAAAAAATACTACACAAGATTGCAGAAAATTGGTATCTTTACTAGATAGTTTATATTTATAGATATAAAGTCCTACTATCAAATTTGGGATTCAAGTTAACTTAATCTACTCGAGGCCCGACGAAAAACTTTCAAATGAAAATCGCCTTTCGATCATATAAGCTAATGGCTCTTATAACAATTCAGTACAAAAAGACATTGCGACCAATCAATTTGCGCGGTAAATTATGGCCCTCTTACTTTTGGGCAAAAGTCGTGGTGCTAAGAAACGTACAGAAGGGTAAAAATCCCCTAAAGCTTGTTATTGGTTATAAGATCAATTATGGCCATGGTTCTCCCCTATACAGCTTTAGATGAAATCACTTTTAGACCATCTGTACTCTGATGAAAGCTATTCGTGTCACATTCATAATCAAGTTAGCTCAATTTAATTATTTTAATTTAAACATAATACATTAACTACTATAATTATAAAGTGCAGATAAAACTTCATGTCTAAACATAACAATGATGTCATTGTTTGTCCGTATGACATTGAATTCTTATGTCTATAAGTGTATACTTCAAATGTAATAATTGGTTATGACGTCGCTCATGATTCACGTTACTTAAATAATATTAATTCCACGGATGATTCCACGCCATATTTCTCAATGTCAATCGAATTGAGAAACGGGAACACCATAGGTTAGGATAATGTTATAATTCGCCTCCCCTTCTGTCTACCTCCTTGGAAATAGTCGCGCGAATATATATACATTTTCTTTGAACGGACTAATCTCAGAAACTACTGTTTCGAATTGAAAAAATCTTTAAGTTTTGGATATTCCATTTATCGAGGAAGGTTATAGGCTATAATATCACACTATGATTAATAGAAGCGGTGAAAAGGTTTCAATGAAAATATATAATAAACGTAGTTCACAATTCTGAAGGTACGTTGTTACTTGCCACGAAGGACTCGGCCTTGCTTCCTTTCTCAACTCGCTGCGAACGGAAAACTTTATTTTATTTATCTAGTTTCGTCCGTGACCTAAAAAGGATGTCACCGCCATATTATCCTTAGTTTTACATAGAATATTTATCATAAACAACGGATATTGGGGTTGCTATATTATATAGGGAGACGTGGTAAGCCAAACACTTGTGTACAATGTTCAGGAAAAACTAAATTTCATCAAAAACATATTGTTTTTTTCTGATTACCGCTTTCAATAAATATGAAAATGTTATAAATATTGGTGTGGTAAATAAGAATTAATTTTATAACCAATCGACCACATTTGGTACATTGTGGGTGCAAATCAAAGAGATAAAAATAATTTATATTATAATTGGAACGACGCGATAAAAAAATTTAAACCAACTCATAAGTTGGTAACTAATTATCGTTGTTTTTTATAAGTAAGCAAAAAAATATTTTCTAATAAGATATAGCTATACAACTAAAATTTGTTTCTACAAGGCTTTTATCTGCCTACTTTTAATATAAAACAATGGCATTAAAATCAATCAAACATCAATTATGCATAATAAAAAATAAGAGAATGGTTGGTATTTGTTTTAAACATTCCCCCTCTTATATTTATTTCTCTTTTGTACTTATGTATGTACTTCCTTTCTTTTTTGGTCAATAGTGAAAAGTAGCGTGATAATACAGGATAGTACCATAAGTGAATATAACAAAGCAATGATGAGGTCCAGAGATAATCAATAGAACTTCTTAGTTGTTTGTAAATTAAATGTCGTTCCAGATTTTTGCTAGGCAGATACAGGTAACTAGTAAGTAGTTATAATAATTCATTTGGGTACTAAATGCCGATCTTTCGTGGCTGATTGTCTAACGAAAATATTTTGTATAGGCACCATTCTACTATGAACAAAAATGTTTGGGTCTTCATCACGATTTAAAATTCATAAGTTGAAACTAGTCGTTATTTTATTTCAATATTATTCTTTAAAACCAGTTATAATTCAAATCATGACTCGTTGCCGTTTGTAATACTAATCGAATAACTAATAACGTATAAATTACGTAGTTGGTATAATGCATGAACGTCTGTTGTGCTTCAAGCGTAACGACTAAATCTATGTCTATTCTATTTTTAAAATAAACGATTTTATTAGTACAGAATATTTTTCTTTGTCGAGATAGAGGAGTTTTGCATTTCGGAATATCTACTTGTTGATCCTTGTTTATGGTCCTCCTGGACAAAAATTCTGGACAATAAACGTTGATACTTACTAAATATGTTGTTTTGTCTCTTGACCTGTCTATAAATTCTCTAAACCTATAATTGGCAAACAATATGAGAGACCCAAGCCATCTTTTATTTGTATTGTAAGTAGTAAGTGCTCTTGCTAAATTAATATTAATACGTTATTGTCACAAATTTGAAATACAGTTTTTGTGAAAAAACATCTTAAATATTTAAGCATGACTCCAATCAAACCTGTATTCTAACTTTTTAATAGCCAAAGGCATCAAGGCGTTCGGCCACGCCGTAGGGCGACCCGCGCCGTTTCTGTTCGCTGGCCAACTACACCGGAACATAAAAACCGGTTTTATTGCCCGCCCTTTCCCAACTCACCGAGACCAGCAGGTTGAAGAAAAACAGCACATATTTCACAAAGCTCGTTCCACAACCCATTTTGACCGCACTATTATTTCACAAACACTTCACTCGCGTCTTTCGTTCGAGGTCACGACAGCAACGCAGCCTACCTGCTTCGAAGTAGTAAATACGACTAAATAAAAGCGGGCAAGAGATCGCGATGGCGGCGCGTCCCCTCCGCGCCCCGCTGTTCATGAATCATTCGTATGGTAACCAAAACTTCCCCGACAATGAGGATAAAAATATTATTATTAAAATTATTGACTCAAAGATTAAACGAGTCGCGTCATATGCATTCATAACTTAAATACGATATATGATGTATCAGAAATTATATGTTTAAAATTTAGAATCTTGTAACAGTTCAAGGTCAAAAGTTGTTACAATTAGTAACATTATGCTCTTTCATTGAAAAGTCGACACTAAAATGTCGCCAGAGTACTATTTTCATGAAATACAATTTAAAAAAAATACCTCAAAATGTACGTAAAAGAGTTTTGTGCTTAAATAATTATTTCTAGGGATTGCCAGGCGGTGCTGCTGCACGCCAACTCAACTCGCACTCCATGAACACAGTTCCAATGTATTCTAACTTACTTTAGGATTTTTGAGACATAACTTTTTTAATGACAACATATTAATATGAAGTGACTTTACGGTTGGTTACGGTAAAGTCACTTTATATTAATATGTTGTCATTAAACAGGTTATGGTTGGTTACAAATGTAATATAAAATACTTTTGGATTTTTTTAATACTGGAGTAGCTTCTTAGTGGCTGAAATTGCTCGTCTGATATCATTCATCATCATCATCATCTTTTCAGCCGGGGATCGTCCACTGCTGGACATAGGCCTCCCCTATTGCGCGCCACAGGGACCGGTTCTGGGCCGCCCTCATTCATCGGACTCCGGCGACCCTCACCAGATCGTCGGTCCATCTCGTAGGGGGCCTGCCTACGCTGCGTCTCCCGGTTTGTGGTCTCCACTCCAGAACTTTTCCGCCCCAAGGGCCATCAGATCTACGAGCTATGTGTCCTGCCCACTGCCACTTGAGTTTCGCAACTCTAAGGGCTATGTCGGCTACTTCGGTTCTCCTGAGGAACACCTCTTTTCTGATTCGATCCTGCAAGAAAACTCCGAGCATAGCCCTCTCCATTGCCCTCATTAACATCATTAACCTAGGAATAATTTATAAGGCCATCAAAGATAGCATGGTGGGTCATAAATGTAATGCTAACAATCGAAATCCAAAGTGAAAGTCTTAATCTTCAAAATTTGAGAAATGGTGCGAATTAATAACATGATTTTCCGTTATTAGGATATTGTTATATTATATTTATAAAACAATTTAGAGCTGACGATACCGAGTACCTTCGCCTTTCTAAAATTGAAAATTGTCTGTATAACTAAGTTTGACTATCAAACATTTTTTTTAGTTTTTCGCGTACATACCATTTACTTATTTGAACCATATAAGTACAAAATAAAAATAATTTTAATTCAAATTCTAGAAAATTTCGAAAATGGTTTTGTTATAAATGAAAACAAAAACTAATCTAATTAGTACCAGTTTTAACCCCAAAATCCTGTTACAAGTTGCTATTCATATATTATTATGACGAAATATGTGATTTGGCGCTGTTTCCACCGGTTTTCACCGACATTTAGTTTGTTTTAGTAGACCACTCAGTCACTAAATTAAAGGTCGATTAAATTAGACACATGATAAGGCTAAACATTAGAAAATAATATAATATATTAATACTCTGGATGGGATCATTTTAATAATGTAATATGGATAGACAGACGCTAATTTATTTTTAAATCCGATGGGAAGTGACTGTAAATATTACATTGGGTACAGTTTTGTATAATTAAATGATTTTGACCATATTCTGTTCCTTTGGCCAAATAATTTAAGAGCGAAAGAGATAAGAAATGAATCAATTTAATCTATTTCTCAAATCAAACAATTGAGATACAACTGTTTACAATATCTTAAATGTCCCGATTTTGAACCAAACGTGTAGATAACGCATGCGTGACCCCTCATTCACCCTATACCTATCTCGCTCGCACTCCTATTTTACTACGATCTAGAATCTATTGTCCTTTTCTAACATTTCATCTCAAGATCTCGTATGAGTGCTTCGACGTGAATTATAAGATGGAATTTGGGGAGAAGTACGAAGAAACGCACTGTACGAAAAAAATATTTTAAACTAAATTACTTATATTTTGCAAAAGTGCTGTAAAATTTTACGAAATGTATTTCTGATTGGTTTCACATAAGTACGTAAGTTATTGTATTTTTCTCCGTACAAATAAGTAGAGGACCAAGTACTTAATATTTGCATTCGTGATTCTTCTATTGACTGAGAGATTACAAACATATCGGTGAATAGATCTGAAATTACAATTCAAAAAATTCACGCCTTTATCTCTGTTACATTTCGTCGAGCATATTTTAATTATTTACTAGTTACCATTAGATAACACATGCAGCACATTTTTAATACATCCATTCAATATGAGAGCGTATGTTTACCTTTTGCAGGTTTGTTCGCCTGATTGTAAACGATACGACCGCCCATAAACAGTAGAAACACCATCCAACACCTTGAATTACAAAGTATTGTTTGGTATTCCACTACGCTCGCCATTCTGAGACATGAGATGTTAACTCCATTATGTCCAGTAGTTACACTGGCTACTGGAAGGCATCTAAAATATACATTACTACATAGTATAAAACAAAGTCGCTTTCTCTGTCCCTATGTATGCTTAAATCTTTAAAACTACGGAGTGGATTCTAATGCGTTTTTTTTTATAGATAGAGTGATTCAAGAGGAAGGTTTATATGTATAATAATAACATCCATTAAATAGTCACCATTGCACCCGTGCGAAGCCTGGGCGGGTCGCTAGCAAACTTATATATCGAGATAAATAATATGCTTCTAAGAGTAATTATTGCATATCTGTCGCTTGATGTGATACGGAGCGCGCCTATCACCTTGTCAGGCACTAATTCAAATCCCGGGCTAATGTATTTTTGTCACACTTGAATGACGAGACGAGCATGCTCGCCTGATGGTAAGCGAAACAACCGCCCATAAACAGTAGCAACACCATAGAAAACTTTGAATTACAAAATACTGCGGGGCACTCCACAACGCTCGTCATCCTGAGACACAGATGTCTCATAATGCCCAGATAGTACCCTGGCTACAATGTCTTTCAAAACGGAACACAACAGTGCATGTACAATATTGCTGGCAGTAGAAACAGACTTTAAGTTGGCGCCCAGACCGCCCCTGGTATATGTGATACCAAAGACCTACCACCAATATTTCTGCGAATCGAAAAACTCACAAATTTTTTAGTGCCAAATCTGAAAGACAAACCCTACTTTTAGTTCATAACCAAGTAAGTCCTAGTACACTAGGCAATACTATGATTACTCAGGATTTTTTCCAAACAAATAACAAAACAAGCATTTCAGTAGACGACTGCCCAATAACAATAGCAATAGCACCCATTATTATGAATTACAGTGCACTGCATAGTTGGTACTATCCTCGTTAAGTCATTTAATGTTAAGTGTCGTATTTATAGCAGATGCGTGTCGCGTTGCTGACCTGAGGCGCCACGTAGACGCAGTCAAATTGAGAAATACTCATGGAATAACACTATTAAGTTGCTGAATTTAGTCGACAATGTATTGTTTGTTCAGTTTGTCAGTTACAATCGAACGGAACGGCTCAAATCCTATCGGAAAGTCTGACAAAACTGTTGCTTGTGATAGTTATTGTATAACTGTATTAAGAATGCGTGTGAGTGGCGAAGGGACCATATAATCCGATTCCTGTCGATTCCTTTTATGTAGAATGAAGAATCTATCATTAGAACGATTTGCAGACGGCATTTACGCATATTAGTACATATATATGTTCTGTCCGTTTTCTTTTTGGAAAAAAGTCACCTTTCGCCACTGGTACGTGTGTATTTAGCAAAACAAAACGAATGTATTAATACTTAAGTCCAAGGACTAAGACTTAATTATTAACAAAACATACTGAGCTCACTTTAAGTTCCCGCGCCCTCGGGAATTGGAACTGCAACTATATCAACATCATAGTGTATGCCTCCCGATGCAATTCTTGTGCGCTCGGTCTTCACATCGAATGCACGCCCATGTCCGGGGGGACATTTGTCGCGATCCTAAGTACACAGTTAAGTGTGTATACCTCATGGTTGCCAATTCACATTAAGGCCTATAAGGGCTCGCTAACAGATCCTAGCCTTCTCCCCTCTTTCTATACTAAGAGGTTTCCTTGTCCTTCCCCCATATTTCTTTGCCAGGTCTCCTCCTAACTTTCCTCCAGGACCCTGTAGTAGCTAAACTGAGGGATTCCAGTATCCTTTTAACGGGTTTCTCCCGGTGTCGACTGCGGGGTCCGATATGCAAAAAAAAACATCACAGTATAACCGCCAAATAGAACTTCTGAATCGATCCGAAGATCATAGAGTTATCGGAGCGTGACATGAATATTCGCCAAACAGTTCGTTCAAATATTCTTCGTTATGACATCTGGCATGCAGATCGCTTTCGTTCGCGCAAAACGCGCCATGAACATAAAACAAGGCGGCTCGGTGGGAGAAAGTGTCCAATGCTACTTTCCAATGCATCGGTTTGCCCTTTTTATTTACATGCCTACGGCAAATTGTAAAAGGAAACGTGGCGATCGGAAATAAACATAAAACCTGATGATCATGAAAGGTAGATATCCTGGAAATTCATTAATAAAAAAATAAATTGTAGACATTAATAAATTGAGTTAGTTTTTAATTTATTCGGTATTGTTACGGTTAGCTTTGGTTTCATAAAATAATATTATATAATTAAATCAGTAATAAACATGACTGCATGTACCTAAACAAGATAGCATTAAATAAATACAAATTGTTTCATATTTTTCCGTTTATTTTTAGGTACAAAAATTAAATTGTTTTATATCGAAACATTCACTACCATAACTTAAAACAAAATAAAATCACGACAGAAATAACAATCACACAACCATAATATTTCTATTAACCGTAATACTTATCTATTCAAAATTAGTCTTTTTAGGAAGACTGAATAAGAGCTATTTTGACATCAACATATCTCGCACAAAACTAGCCGATTGGAAACTGACAATATATAGTAGGTATGTATATAATTTAATAAAATTGGCTCTACATAATAACGAATTGACAAACTCTACTATACAAAACTATACTTAAATTTCCAGACAGTAAGGCAAAGGAATCACAGACGTCCCACTTAATTTAGATTTTTTATAAAATCGTGTCATGAAAAACTATAAAGAAAAACCTATGATCAAATTGCTACATGTCAACACATATTACAAAATTGAATAATAAAATATGTAAGAAAAAAAATGTAGTATGTGTTGCATTAGAACATGAAAAAAAAACATAAGATGGTGGGCCTTGTTAGGAACCGGTTATCGGACTTTCTAGGTTACATTACCTTACTTTAAAAATATTGTTTAATTTCAATACTGGTATAATACGCACTAGTTATCTAATTTTGCGGACGAATGTGCTAGTGCGAATTATCTTCACTAGGAAACGGTTCCAAATCTTTTCCTAACTACAGATTCGATACTAATGAAGTCAAGATAACACCCTTAATAAGAAATATTGCACCCAGGAAATACTTTGATTTATTTTATATATATCGACGATTAAAAGGCTCATTGACTTAGCAACGTTTTTTTTCGAAAATTTTTATCTAAGTTAAAAAAAACATACAAAACAGTGCTGGTTTTAAATATGTATGAAACTTAGTATCGAAAAAAAATGTAGCGTAAATCAATTAACCTTTTCACCGTCGATATAAAAACCATTCTGAATGTTACATGACGTGGTAATCTAAGGCAGGAATTTACAGTCCCCAGCCCATTTATGCTGTCACTAAACCCAATGATGGAACAATATGTTTAATACATTTCTATTGAATGATACCTCATTCAAGTGAGAACTCAAAAGGCGGGAAATTCCGAACGTACACCGTCATAAAATAACAAAAATTCTTGTCCTTACAGTACTGTCCTGTATAAATATACTTTGTGACAATTATTTGTGATAGATATATAATTTAAATCCAATAAATATTTTTAATGAGTTGTGCTGCCTTTTTATAAAATGCTAAATCAATATTCCATTTACGGTCACTTTCAATAAATGATCCCAATCTCAGTCTTCAATCCAATTCCGAGATCGAACCAATCGAAATAAGTAATTTGTAAGAATGTGAAAAAACTTTGTTCATATTGGTTAATTTTTGAGAAAGATTGAAAAAAGCGATCGTTTATTGAAAATAGCTGTAAACCGATAAGTAGGAAGATAGAGCAGTAAGTGCGTTTATAAAACCAAATAATATTTTTGTAAGAATTGACTAGCTATTTGAGTGTCCAAAACTAAAGTAAAGGAGAATTCGAGTTAATTTTGATAAATACCCAACCACATTCTCCGAACATATTTTTTTTTGTAATTAATGAACGGAGATGTAATTCATATTTAAATAATCTAAGCATTGTATTTAATGATTTATTTTAAAATTAAATGTGATAATGTTTATTGTTTATGAAAAACGAAACGCCATACTCAGAAATTTTATACAATAAAAAAGGATTGTCCCCTTTTGTCTTAAATTATTATAAAGAAGACAACACCAAAAATAAGCAAAAACTTTAAGATATAAATCCTTATTCATAATTTGGTCATTGTCTTATTAAAAATGTATATAGAGTTAAAATACTTATTTCATTACATTATAGTTACATTGTAATTTTAGCGATTTTCAAAAAACAATAATTTTTATTCATTTTCGATGATACACATAGCTGTAGAGCCTGAAATAATTTCGAGTTTTAGCATGGATACAAATTTATGAAACGATAATTATTTCATGAGCTGATGGAATAACGTAATACTTTAATTAAAACGCAATATAAAATGCACCTAAAAGCAGATAGGTCAGGATCAAAATCATTTACCTTAAAAGACTCATTCTACTTCTGTACACAACCGAATACCAAAACAAATAAATCGCCCACGAGAATTTAATCTACTTGACAATAAACAGCAGCAAAACGACACAGAAAATCGAATTACGATCAAGAACATGACACTACTCTGTGTTCCTTAGTAGTTCGCTACATTTAAAGTATACACAATAGAGTTTAATGTCCTAATGTCTCAGATTATTGCCTTTACAGCCGTTATGAATAAACTATCTCAATGTATATCTTTAATCAGAATGAACCAATCAAAATGAGTCATTTGTAAGCATGTCAAAAATCTGTGTTCTGATTGGTTCATTTTTGAGATCGATCGAAAAAGGGATTGGGATCGTTTATTGAAAGTGGCGGATAGGCGTATAGTGCATGATTTAACACACTTTTTAATATAAACAGAAAAAAACAACTAATTTCTTGAGCTCTGTCCAATGCCTTAGGCGTCTTTTCTCTATCAATTGTGTTTAACAAACAAATGTGAATTCTAATTTAGAGCAATATTATAATATAACCATTAGTTTGAGTCGGAAACAATGAAAATTCCGTAACGTTTTACACATTAAAAAAGCATTCAGCCTCGACGATTAATACATTTAAGTATGGAAATACGCTCATAAATAACAACTAGTTTTGATAATGTACAAACCAGTTGTGTTACAAAGGGATATCAACATACCATACGAAAAACATTAATCATAATTTACCTAGCAATATATTTAATTTTAGAAAAGACATTAATACGTTTTCAGTATAAACGAAGAGATGAAAGAAAGATAAATTTATTGGCATAAAATTGACAACCAATTTAAAGATTTCAAAAACATTAATTCGGCAGTTCAGTATCGAGTAATTACAAAATATATTATTCTATTAAATATTTACAAATACTAGTTTGGAATAATACAGAAAATCCCACATTAATATTGCTTTAGGTAGATGGACAAAATATTATCGAAACATTTGGACGCAATCTTTAGGACCCTTTGAATATTAATCGTATAACTAAAACAACTTAAATCTACCTCATTAGGACTTTCTTGAAACTAATACTTAGGCAAGGTAGGCGCTGGCGCAGTGGGCGCAAGCAAGGAGTCATCAGGGGCCGCGAACGTAGACTCCCTAACGGATGTGGAGTTCCTGATGGATGCCCGGCGTTTCTGACTGATTGCGTGTGCTAAGAAAAACGTGCAGAATATACCGGTACTCTGTAACAAGAAAAAAATATATAATATTTAATAGAGGTGTCGCCTTATTATCCTCTAAAAACGTTTGCTAATTAAACGCAAACCAAAGAAACAGATACAACGTTTTCTTGAAATTATAATAATATGATGTCTAAAGTATACGAAAAAAATGACTTTTAGGTATTGTTTGTTTAAAAATTAGATTTATAAACTTAAATAAGTCATCATTTTATAAAAATAACGAAGTGTTATTAGTTTTATATTGAAAAAGATACATTTACTCGATGGCAGAATAAAATAGTAAAGAATTTTAATAACACAAACGTCAGTGCGTCAGATATTTTATGGCGTACCGAAATTATACGCTTCTAGTTTTATTGTGTTTTAGCCTTGTCATATTTTTTATGTTGACTAATAAAAGAAAATATCTCAGTAAAAATACACAATCAACAACATATTCGATTCTCATATGTCGTATTGTCGACTGTGTTTTCTTTCACGTCCTGCGACGCTATCTTGGCGCCGAGATGTAAGTCCATTCGTTAAACGTCAGCATTTCTTGACTTTACTTTATGGTCAAATATGTAAAACTGGTAATAATAACCATCTCCTGCATTATGTATACATGCTCTTGCGTTTTACATGGATTACCCGCAATACGCATCGAATACACGGAAATGAAAATTCAACTAATGTGGTGTCAACTCACCAGCAATTATTCTAACAGAGAATTCATTTCTAATTTGTTGCTCAAGCTATAGTCTTAGTCTACTTCAACCTTTACTAAACCTTGGTAAAAATATGGAATGTGTTATTCTGCTCCGCTGAATTCCGACGCATATATCGCTAACATTGCGTGTATCATCGTCAAAGTAATTCATATACGGTAAATTTTAATTTGAGCGTACGATGGCCGCCTACAAAGCGGTCACGATATACCACCCACAGGGCAGTTAATTCAATAAGTACAGTAATGGCGTGAATTACAGAGACTCGTCGTGGCAATCAGACCTAAATAACAATGGATTAAGCTTGCGCGAGAAAAGGGAATATGTTTGGACATCTGACTTGATTTAAATCTTCATTGTCTATGATATGGATAAATGAGTTGGTTTACAAGCGTAGTTTTCTTTGATTTTTTTTTTATTTTCACCGGTTTAAATAATCAAGAATGTAGGTAAGTTTAATGTGTAGATTACGTAACTAAACTCAACTTATTATAACTCAAAAAATATTTATTTGAGCTACCACATTGTCTCATATTATTATAACTTTTTTAATTATTTTATATACATAATATGTACTTGTATTACAGTCAAACGCTTGACGTCAACTTGAGGAAGATTCAACGATGGAAAAACCGTCACAGTCATCGATTTAAAAAAAAAATACAACAAGAATTACTTTACGAAAAATACCCGAGTCGAGGAAACTTAGACAATAATATTCATTCATTATGACGATGAGTGGGGCATCATAAGATCATAACAAGATGTAGAAAGCTAATATTTTCCAGAAGACTTGCACTCAAATGTAGCCATTATGGGGATACTACAAATCAAATCACCATTATCCACGACCCGCACTCAGCAGGGTCGTATTGCTGGGCTCACTCACAACGAGCGACTTCTGACGCACTCGAGCCAATAGCATTCAGGTATCCAATACTAAATTAATAATAAGTAGTTAAATACGTCCAATAGCGGAATTGTGCTTTTCTGTTGTTTTTGGCTTTGGATGACGAAGTCTTCAATTGATGGAACAACGTTTGTATTAGTTTTTATGACATATTTGTCTGGGATTAGATCTCAAAAGGAGTTATAATTTGACACTAGAGCCGGGCGAAAAAAACAAGCCATGTAATTATTCCTAAGATTAAAGTTTGTTGCCCCAACTCATTATAGAAGGCTAGGACGAGGCATTACATTTTGTTAAAATTAGCTAAATTAAACATAATCTTGATTCAAATAGGCTTAGAGAATTTTGAGAGGGCGAGATCTACATTAATAATCCACCGTCTCTTTTTTCTTTACTAAAGCCAGTAGTAACCGAAATAAATTTTAGAATTCACATAACGCTAACTACGTAATTCAGACGCCGGCAACACAATCCGTGCGGTTAGCAGCCGAGGGAAAACATACGTGCCACAATTGAAATCATAAAGAAAACACTGCATCGATTGTACTGTGGATATTTTGGTACTAGTTTATACATAGCTCCAACCACATAGTAATTGTAGATTGACGTTGTTTTAAACATTATTTACAAAAGTACTAAACGATATTATCACCGTGATCATTGGAGAGTTTTTTCAAATATACTTAGTTTGCTGATTGGCATATTTAATTATTCTTAATCGACTTTCAAATAAGGAGAAGGCTCTCAATGAGTGATATTGTATGTTTTATTGTATGTACGCCGAACAGGTATCTACATTCTACAGTGAAGTTTTTTGAGCCGATTTGCGTATTTCTTTTTTAATTTGATAAAGGATGATCGCAAAGCGGTTTAATTCAATATATCATTGTTTTGGGTTCAACTTTTTTAAAATAGTACAATTTGTGTATTTTAACTTCTACGATTTCAATTTATTATATTGCTAAAGAGAGCATTACGCAAATAATGATATTATCTTTAACCATTTACGCAAGCAGAAAAGCAATTAAGTATATTTTCATATTCAAACCAACGTCATGGTGATTGCCATCTAAAGTTCAAGCAGTCTGTCTCATTATGTAATTAAATCTATTACTAATATATAAAACTGAAGGGTTTGTTTGTTTGGACGCGCTAATTACCAGAACTACTTGATCAATTTTGATTTTTTTTTCACTAATAGGAAGCTACATTTCTCCTAAATGTTATAGGCTACTTTTATCCTAAGATAATATTTATCCCAGAAAAACTTTTTTCCCAGGACAGTGCCGCGGGCAAAAGCTACCATCGTCATTAAATAGTAGTTTCGTTTACCCAAACACTATACAGCAACTTAAAGAATAACCAGCAGACAATTTCACCATACATATTAAAGTCCTCGTTGATCAAGGATTGACAAAAAGTCTCCATTGATTGCAAATTGCGTACGAGTGTCTCGCACGCACTCTCAGTAACCAGTGCTACTGACATACATTGTGTAGGTAGTAACGAAGGCCCTTACTAATACGTGGTATATCTGTTGTGGTTATACGTTTTGTCTCTTTTCCTCTCACGGTAAATGTCATTCGACGTAGCAAGAGAAAAACACCGAACAATACCGAATTTATACTCTAATAGCCTCTTAGGCTGTGCAGTCCCGCATGTCCCGCGTCTAAATTACTACTTTGAATGAGCAAAAAAATAAATAAAACAAGGACTCTAATTGGAACCAATTAGTACTGGTGGACCACCTACAATTAAATTTTCCCGGGTAAGGTACGCAATATCCCGCATTTTTGGTGCCATCCCTACTCTCAAATAGCTCCTCTGATTAAAAAATCCAATATGTACTGACTAAATAACTATTACAGAGTACATGCAGACGTATACATTGAAATTAGTGAAGTGGTAAGGGTTTGCACACACTAGTCATTTATAATTCCCGTTAAGAATTACTAATGAAGTTGACATTCTTTTAAGTTAATTACGCTAACATCTGTAACAACTCGTTAACACATTTAATAGAGAACAGCAGAAGTATAACAAAAACAGTGCAAATTCTTGTCTAACGGAAAATAACTTAGGAATGACATGATGCGTGTGAATAACCTTCAACGAATAACAATAGCGTTATTAGAAGTGTTAATAAGTATATTGATAATTATATGGAAAAATATTAAGATAGTTCTACATAAATGTATGTCATTTTTTTAAATACAAAGGCACACGAACGGACGGCCCACCTGAAGGTAACGATACGAGGAGCACAACCTTTAGCCCCAAAGGGGTAGGCAGAGGCACATTTAGTGCTCTCATTTTTCATCAAACACGACTGACTTAATAATAAAATTACTCTAGAAACTTATGTAGGTAGATGCATAAATTTACACAGATGACTTGCGCTTATAGCCAGATATCATATTCTTATTAAGTTTGGCACCACCCAATCTTATTGTCTGAAAGTATAAGAAAGACCTCGATCATAACGGTTTTCAAATAATAAAAAAAAGTATCAAAATCGATCCATTTTATTGAGAGCTACGATGCCACAGACATATAGACACACTGATTGCGATCTTAAACTTATAACACCCCTCTTTTTCCGTCGGAGGTTTATAAATTCTTATGAAAAGAATCTGTTTACAGGAAAACTCAAATAATCATAAATTTGGCGACTATTGAATGCATTCTCTTAAGTCAATATTATAATTCAATACCAGTAATTGAAATAAAACTATTTTACGGACTTTATCGCGGTTATTTTTATTATTATTTTTTCCCGACGTTCGACCATTAAAGCAGTCTTGATATAAAATTCGTAAAATAGTTTTATTTCATTGCCTAACATTCGCGTAAACAGAAATCATCAGTCCTAGTAATTTTTGATTAAACTGAATGCACATTCACTTCACGGCTAAAATTATTATTCCGCGTCGCATGCTCCGTCACAGTGTCCAGTAAAAACAAAGGCCAATGATGCGCTGACGGCTCATCATTTTGACGCAAGGCAGTATCTGTTAATTACTCACTAGAATTATTCATAATTATCGTCATCCTACAAAAACCTAACACGTTGCTGTTAAAGGTTACTAATAATATTATCCCAATAAATTACTGCGTCAGGCGGCGTTCTAAAACGCGCGTGGTACCACATTAATCTGGCGTCGCGGTTTCGATTCCTAGGTCGAGCAAAGTGATATTGAGTTTTTTGTTCATATCAGTCCGGAGTCTAGAATTTGTACCGTCATGTTGGGGAATGAATAATTTTATATTCTACAGAACGTACTCAGTAATAAAACTGCTAAATGTGTGGTAAAATGTATTTTGAAGCCATGAGTATTTGAAATACTGACTATATAATACTTCATCGTCAGGTATTTGAAATTACATTCTTAGGAAGTCATTATAATAGAAATAGCAAATGCATATGTATTCATATTTCCTTTACATATTTGAATTACTTGTAATTAATTGACAATTTTGCTTTAAACATATTAACTTCGAAAGTATGAGAAACTCCCAGATGAAGGTTTCTTTGACGTTTTCCTTCGCCGTTAAAGCGAGGATAATTGACAATATATCCTTAATATTTTTATTTGACACATATTTTTCAAAGCCAGAGTCATTCTGAGTGGTAAATCTTCAGTGGAAATTAAGAATACCTTATAAAAGGATAAAATGGGGAGCAAACCTTAGGCAATAAAAGCATTCCCAACAAAACCTAAAACATATTGTTCGTACGTGAATGTTGAAAATATTTAAGCAAAACATAAAATGTTGAAACATCTCGTAAAAGGAAAAAGACCACTGTTTTTGCGACGTAAAGTTTGCACAATGCGTTATTACTTAACCGTCAAGTAACTACTTAAGCAACCTTGAAGATCCTACACGGATTGTGGCATGTATAAATTATGTTAGTACTGGCGACCTTATAGTGCACATCCATCTTATCTATACTTTTATACTATTATATAAAGCTGAAGTGTTTCTCTGTTTGAGCGCACTAATCTCGGATAGTGCTGCTTTGAATTGAAAACTTCTTTTAGGGTTGGATAGCTTATTTATCGAGTAAGGCTATAAGGCTATAAGATCACGCTATGACCAATAGAAGCGGAACATCAACGAAAAATATTACAAAGACGGAGAAAATGTATTCCTTTTGATAGCTTTTTTGTGTGCACTGCGTTATAACCCGTAGAACTGTATGTTTGTTAACCTCTGTTGAGTAGAGAACTGATATGAAGTTAGCAATAATAACCAAGATCCATATTATACTACAATTTGCAATAGAACCAGTTGACAAACGCACATTTTCCATAGGAATGAAACTCTACTACACCTGCTATGTGGAGTGGAGCCCAGAGAGTGCTAATTGACGAAAGATAGACCAATAATAATGTAAAAAATATGATTGAAGCGAATGAATCCACACACAAGAACAGGTTAAAAGGAACTATTAAGAATACCAATGAGTCAGTGGGCAATACAGCAGACCATAATGTAAAGGTCAATCAATGGACGCAGTATGTGCCCCGATATGAATAGCTCATAATTTATGACGTAGATTCAAGTCTCTGATAATGAAATAGGTTTCATATAAAATCTCTTTTATTTAAATATTACAAAATTTGTGGTTTGTGTGATACGTTGATGATCATCACTCGTTAATGTCAGCTAATGGAACTTCATTTATGGTTATACGTTGGCCTGTTGATAAGTCACTGCAGTTCTCGCATAGGTGAATCATAATCATCATCATCAGCTCATTGCAGTTCATTGCACATAGGCCTCTCCCAAGGTACGCCACATTGCCCATCTGCTGCTTTATGCATCTAGTAAGAGAGTCGATATTTTGTAATCTCAATCACTCGATTTTGACATCATTAATTCTTGCAGTCATTTGGTGTTTAAGCGACAAATCATGCAGGACTAAGCTGCATAGTGGTAAAATAATAAAAGCCAAATAACCTCGCATAAAACATCATAACCATTTTCTCAATTTACCCCACGGTTGATGTAATTTTGTCTACATGACTATCGTTATCGGTACAATTGCTATTGAGTAGTTTTTGTATCTATCTGCTTTCTTAGTTATATAACGTGGTTGGGTTCACCTATAATTAGGTGAGCAATATCATTTAGTATATAGGACTTGTTTGTACGTTAAATGTGTAAGCTAGGTATTATATCACCTGTTGCTTGATCAAACACTTGGCTGGCGGTAGGACATATATTCGCCCGAATAGCGACCATCGCACACAAGGTGTTAAAACCCACCAAAGTTAGTGTTGTGTGTGTTCCGGGATCAGCCTTTGTATATCCGATTCCAACAGACCGGCATAATTGTGTCAACTACCGAGGGGTAATCATCTCTCGTCAGTTCACATTCTATTGGACTTCACTCAATTACCATCAAGTTCAGTGGAGTCAAATAAAACAAAATGAAAAAATAAATAAATCAAAATATAGTTCAGTTCTATGCGTCTATAAACAATTTAAAACTAAGCCATACAATAAACGACGACAGGATGAATAACAACGATTCCGTCATCAATGTATATGACTACAATACTCCATTTTTGTACGAGTATTGGAATGATATATTGACAGATGACATAAGTGTTAATATTCATACCGTAGGAGTTCTTCCTGGAAGAACAATGGAGGCCTGGTAACTTAGTTGCATTGAAGTCATAGGACGAAGTGATTGATGCTTCATGCGTTGTGTATAAGGTTATAGACAATCTGTCTGCTAATATTGTATATATTTTATTAGGTCTACCTATATCTATTGTAGCTACTAGCTACTGTCGTTACTTTGTTATATATAAAATATTTGTACGTTTTTTTTTCTCGCAGCTCAAACCTCAAGACCTTCTTGGAATTAAATTCCTACTGAGCATTTTATTGCGATAATAAGTTTATAAATGTGTATCCAAAGACGTATTATAGCTATAGGTTTTTAAATTTACTTCTAACAAACAAACAACTTCTCCACAAATTTTCCCAACTAATTATTAGTAAGACAAGAAACTTACTTGATCAACTCCTAATGCGTCTAAAACCTCCAATACCTTAAATAAAATTCTATAATAATATAGGCTTCATTAAAACAAATCTACATGACCTAATTGATGACCTCACCAATGAACTTGCAACTGAATACACAATACGTTCCGATTTCCGAGTAACAAAGGTACATTCCAAAGTTATTGTTAAAATTAACTACAGGAAAAATCATAAGTCCATCGTGCAATATCAAGAGTGTAAGTAGAGATGCAAAACACAAATCTTTATAGTCTATAGTTGCAATAACTATTTCTTGAGAGTACGCCCTCGATTCTATGACGACGTTATTCTTATCGAAGTCTTGCTTAACAGTTATTGTTCCCCCATTCTAACGAATTCATGGCTCCCAAACATTATAATAGGATATGTAATCAAAACAAAATAAAACTCGTGTACTTTTACGGTCCAAAACATAACCTACATATTGTAGAAAATAGTTTATATGTGTGCCAAACAAATCCTTTATTTCACTCCATTCGCTCACTTATAACAAGCGGAAAGCATCTTAAACTTTCACATAAAGTAGTAAGGCATGAAGAATACACTCAAGTTTTTAATTTGTCTATTCCCCGTTGGTCAAAACCCAGACGGAAGCACGTGCTCCACGTAGCTGACTCAAATGACCACTTAGTCACTCCTCAGAGTCTCTTGAGACTGGTAGAGAGGTTATTTAGTATTCTTAGGCGAGTGAGGCGATAGGACAAGAAAAGTCTTTACAGGGCCCTTATTCTGTATGATAGTGTAAACGCGTAACGCGGCCGTGTCATGTTGTCTTCGAGAAATGTGCGTGAAATGGTATTCCGTACGCCAAATGTCTATAGTACTAAACATAATGCGTTGTGTTACGTGCTTGTTACACACTGTCATAATAACGTGCGGGATAGAGAATAAGTGCCCAGCTCAAACGTCAGTTAGATGCACTACTTTGTGCGTTTTAATCCACACTATAATATTTCAAGCTGAAGAGTTTGAACGCGCTAGTCTCGACAACTATTGATCCAAATTGAAAATTTTTTTTTAATGTTAAACAGCCCATTTATCGAAGCAGGCTATATAACATCCAGGTGTGACCATTAGGTTTGTTTGTTTGAATTCGCTAATTCAGGAACTATTGATTCGAATTAAAAAAAATATTTAGTGTTGGATAGCCCATTTATCGAAGAAGGCTATATAACATCACGCTATGACCAATAAGAGCGGAATGAATAATGTTGCAAAAACGGGTATATTTTTTCCTTTTGGGAATTTCCGTTGCGTGCGCTACGTAATATCAACTATGTATAATACACCTCATTGTTTTTGCTTCCCAGTCAGTGATAATTTATTTTTCTAAAATTCTATGTTACTGATCAATTTAAAATTCCAAATCGCCTTTAAACTTTTGTATCTGTATCTACAATAGTTTTTTCTTCAAAGGGTTTACTTTATTTTAGAAAAAAAAATCGATTGCAGTTACTGTGTAAAAGCGTATTGAAGTTTAAAGTAAGTTCAGCTACTTTTGTGTTTGATTTTACCTACCTATGATAGTTTCGCGTAAGAAATAAGTACCTACATATTTACAAAAACTCATATCACGATGTACAGTCAGGATTTTACCATTTTTTTCATACAATTAAATGACGTGATGAGTAATTCTCGATACCACATGATTTCCAAGTCCGTAAAGATCACAATTTCAAGTAATTACACGGGCCTTAATATCTTTCAAACAACACAATCACATCATTCGTTAGTGGCGGAGATCTACAAAAGAGCAATATTATATACTTATTTACATATTAATACTAGCTTATGCTCGCGACTTCGCATGCGTGAAAAAGTCTTGAAGCTAGAACTGTTGGTTCTTGTAAGATATAACAAATATTCAAGCGATCCAAACAGATAGTCTATGGTCCCCCACCGCTTATCATCAGATGCAGATGGGTCACTTTTCGCACACAACACAAAATATCTTTAAATACAATAAATTCAATGCATATGCTCTGACATCATACTCGGCACCGCCGAGTATACACCATACGCCGCCATGATGCTCTGGCATCATGGCGGCGTGACGTCATTCACGGTCATGATCATTAACCGGTTCTTTGTAAAGTGATTCATAAACTCACTTGCTTGCAAACGTTATTGCGCAATATTTGTGTATAGAAATATTTTGTTTTTAGTTTACCGCGCCTCTATGGAATTATTACTTATATACTGGTCCTGGGTTCAGCTCTCAAGCTAGGCGATTTGTGTAGTTCTTCCTGCACCCTCCTAAAAATTAAGTACACATCCTATATGCATATTGTTTTACTGCTCCCAGTAAATGCTGTCCACTAACAATCCTGGTTTACAGGAGTTGAAATGACATGCTTGGGCGGATAGTCAAATTTGTGTTGACTGCCGAGGGATAATCATCTCTCGTCAGTCGACATTCCATTGGACCCCACTCCACTTACAATCAGATGCAGTGCAGTCATGTTGGCGTGCCCGCATACATAAATTAAAAAAACAGTAGACGTGGCTTAAGGCCGCCACAATGAACCTTTTATATTGTAATACTTAAGATATGTTTGTTTAACTGTTTCAAACGAACTATGTATGTTTCTAGGAAACATCAATAACATATATTTGTGGTGTTTGTTCTAATTGGAGCCGCTTACTCATAAAGTTCGTATCGAAAATATTAAGTATTATTTCCTTGTATCTCAGTGCTGCGTGGAACGTGTTGCAATTGTAAAATATTGCAACGATGTGCTTTTTTTTGCTGTGAATGACGAGACGAGCTTGCCGTGCACCTGATGGTAAGCGATACGACCGCCTATAAACAGTAGAAACACAATCTAACACCTTGAACTATAAAGTATTGTTTGGTATTCCCCTGCGCTCGCCATCCTAAGACGTGAGATGTTAAGTCCCATTATGTCCAGTAGTTACACTGGCTACCCTTTGTAAAACTAAGTTACTACCCTAGTTACGTATCCAATAAATCCCTTATATGTCTGCCGAAAAAACTGTACAACACTCAGCAAATTCTTTTTTTTAAATCAGACTTACCTTTTTTAGCCCTACAAATGGCGGCTTATACACACACTAGACTTTTGGCAAAGCGCTTATAGGCGCTATCACCAATTTAGCCTTTTCGCAACGTTTATATGAACTAAACCTGTTCTCAATTCCCAAAATAGAAAAAGAAATAACTTGTTGAACTAATTTTCAAGAATTACAAAAATACTCTGTTATATTACACTGCATTTTCAACCATTGGAACAAATAATTAATACAAAACTCCAGTGGACCCTAGAGCCAGCTACAAAATAACTCTCGTAAATAATGGCGCTGGCAGAATGATTCACGTCACATGCCATTGCACATATGTTCAACTGGTCTTTTAATGGCTAGTACTTGTACACTGGATTTTACTAAATTATACGCAATGCCGGTCACCCATCTATATATATAAAAATGAATTGCTGTTCGTTAGTCTCGCTAAAACTCGAGAACGGCTGAACGGATTTATCTTATCTTGGTCTTGAATTATTCGTGGAGGTCTAGGGAAGGTTTAAAAGGTGAGAAAAATTCGAATAATTGCCGGGAAAATCCTGAAAACAGCATTTTTCTATTTCCCATACAAACGTTTTCTAACTAATACGTAGAGTCAATTTGAGCTTTATTGCTATTGTATAAAGTTCACTGTTGTCTAAGCAATGTAGGTGTGTTCCTAACATCAAAGCAGTGTGCGTTGGAACACAGAATATAATAATGTAATGTCGCGTTCTGAAACTCAACAAAAGTGATATCGCGGACCCGACTAAATTGAACAGTCACAAAATTTAATATATCATTAGTTATTTGGTTGGCTTCACGATATTATTTCTTTTGTTTTACTTTAAAATGCATGTTTTCGTTATGGACAATTTTTGAGCTACTTTTGCATATCTATACTTATAATAAATCTGTAGAGAGGTCAATTCTGTACATGAAATATATTTCCAAAATAACTGGGGGTGATTAGGGATCGATACTGATGCCAAAAATGCAATTAGTAAAATTTTTGTCTGTCTGTCTGTATAACCGTTATAGAAACAAAAACTACTCGACGGATTTTAACTTAACTTGGTACAATTATTTTTCATACTCCTGAGCTGGTTATAGTATACTTTTCATCACGCTACAATTAATAGGAGCATAGCAGTGATGGAAAATGTTGGGAAAACGGGAGAAGTTACTCCATTTTTTAAGCTTCCGTCATTTCGTGTGCAACCTTAATGGTTAAAAGTTCCTTCAATTTCACCAGGATCCCATCATCAGACCCTGACCGGACAATCGGACCACCTGCATACCACCATAAATTAAAAAAACATCCCGACAAATTGAGCACCTTCTCCATTTTTGAAACCCGAAATCCACGCGGGCGAAGCTGCGGGCGGAAGCTAGTCTGAAGATAAATATACCAGAAACAGTACCACAATCTGGATCTTTCGACCGACCAAAAATGGTCGGTAGGTACAGTCACATAATCAGTTTAAAAGATTTAAAATTTCATAATTGCTGTATAATTTTGTGTTCTTACCATCATATTTTTTCTTAACAAAAACAAAATAAAAAGGATTTACTTATTTCACTCAAAGAACACAAAATCAATTAAACTTAACGTGTAGAGATGACATAAAGTTTCGAATTTCATCACCTACCGTTGTGGCTGATTAATGATTACACATGATACTGCACTACACTGATTGAAATCTACGTAGTGATACTGAATCAGAATGCGGTATTCCAATAATTATATATTTACCAGCGCCCATCTTTCGTGATCCACTCTAAAACATAATAGGTACAAATTGTAAAGTGTGTGTTGTTATCTGAATAAAAAATGATGGTGCTCACTTCTTTCCCATAATATTTAAACTTAAAAATCCCCGAAGGAGTAGGACATAGGTGTATCAAGAGCACCCACTTTTCACCAAGTGTGTTCCGGCGCACAATATGGTAGAGGGCGAGCCTATCGCCATGGGGAACAAATTCTAGACACCAGTGTGATACTGAGCAGAAAAACACATAATCACTTTGCCCAGAATTTGAACCCAGGACCTGAGTCGTGTCGTACCGCGCATGCAATACAACAACGCCACCGAAGCAGTATTGGTTAACAAGTTTAACTTGACGGAATCGTACAAAACCTTTCATTTTCGAAAACAAAAACTGGTTTCTTTTAAATGGCAAAAGCGTGAACCATCGGAGTATATATTATTATTCATTCATTTTATTTTTACCGAGACCTAGCACGCCTTTTGCTAGTTCAAATACAGGCTACCTGAATTTTCGATCAGATCACACAATTGACCCCATTGCGGTCAGATGGAATCCTTTGTACGAAACCTACGGCAACTCTTAAACGTGAATATTCATTTTTAGTCTTTCTAATCGACAACATTTCATTTTTTCAACATACCCAAATGTTTATATTTTATGAAACTAGATCTAAAATTATGAGACCCATATTTTTTCTTTTTTCGAAATTCAGATATTTTCATTCATGATTTTCACTTTGAATTTTGTTTTATTCTAAAACGACGTAAGCACCAAATGACGTCAAATATACGGCTCAAAACGCAATGACCTTTGCTTTGCAGTAAAAAAGAAGTTAAGTGACAGATTTTTTGTTTCTCTCTCTCTCTCTTTGAAGCAATGATTAAAGAGTATAGAGGATGGGTAATATGGTCACGTGACATGCGGCACATTTAATGCATAAGATGGCGCCGACTCCGCCCCTTACAATAGTTATATGCTAGTACCGAAAATTTTGTATCGACATCGAAGAATTAAAAGAGAGACAAACAAGCCCTAAAAAGATCAAATACGAAAAGGGTTAGGTTCTACCATAATATAAATATAACAAACCATAATATAAACAAACAAACTGAAACTGATTTATAAGTAACAATTATTAAAGAAAGCAGTACCTGTTGTGACAAACATCCAGTTGTGTTTGATCTATATTTGTATGTTGCACTATTCCTTGCTAAAAATTTAAGTTACAGATTAACATATTTACTTAATACATGATAAATGGAATAAGATAGCGTAGTCAGCAATTATTTGGTTGGTTTTATTTTATTTTATTATTATGCTCTTTGATCGAGAAACATAACTATGTTTCAGCAAACTAAAATCAATGAGCGTAAAGATGGTGGTTAAAATAATCAATTATAATAATTATTTGCAATAACAACAATATGATTGATGATATGATGATGCTCTAACATTCTTTCAAAGGTAAAAACCGTAACTGATAAACGGGCGTCTGTTAAAATATCGATATCAATAATTTCTAAACAAATCCACCCATCCCTAAGCTCGTGTGTAAACAAACATAATGATTTTAATGTGTATAAATCACGCCTAAAAGGGTCCAAAGCTTAACAAACCAGATCCACATATCATTTTAATTGATAAAAACAAATCCAAAAAGTAAATATACAAAGATATTTGCTAATTCTCGGTAAAAACAGTTACTAACCTATGAAAAGATATTTCGGGGTCTTTCTTGCGTGAATTCGATTTGCATCCTTTCACACAACACTGAGTCATTTTCGAAACTTAACAAATACACTAATAAACACACTGAACAATTGAGAATATGATTATATTACTTTAAATTCAGTATTTATGAAGATTTGTTTACATCGTCTGACACTACATGTACTTGCTGACTGGCCTGCAATAAATGGCGTTTCTGCCGCAAGGCGGTCCCAGTGTGTTGAAGTAAACGAAATAGTCCCATATGCGAAGAAAGCAATTATTTTTGTCTTTTTTTGTTGCGTTCCAAATAAGCTTTGAGTAAAAGAGATAGACATATATATTGACAATTCTGCGTCGATTTCCCTGACATAAATATAACTTATTCATATAGCTAACTTTTGAGGCCTGTCCTCTTTATATTTAGTCATTGCTTTGAAGTAACAGTTGTGACGTATCTATTGTAATATTGACATTTGACGTTGACAAATGACGGTGTCTTAGTTTTTTAAAATAAATAGTAAGGTGGACCGAGGAACTATTTCATTCAACCGTATATGTGACGTCATCAAGCATTTTTCGGTTTTTAATTTTTTTCTTCGAAATTAAGTATTAAAAAAATATTAAAAATTCATAATCGAACTCAGAGTGGAAAAATTAAGAAACGGTATTTTTGTTTTAGGCACGTTTACATTTTAAAATGTTGTCAATTCCAAGTTTTGTTTTTCCCTGACACAGTAAAATGACAATACATTGGCAATCAAGGTCCAGATGTTATGATCAACAAGATATGCAGCATGCTGTCTCCTTAGATGTAAGATGCACATTATTCTATACCGTATTTTATTTTTATATTAAGAAGTAATTGATTTATGTGTTATGTTTGAAGAACTTATAAAAAATAATTCTGTTAAAAGAATAATAATGGCTTGACTTCTATATGTGTATCAGTTGATTGGAAAGCGACTGTTCATCTCCTTCCTCTTATTATTTACAAAAAGTGGCTTAAAGAAGAATTTTAGTAACAAAATAGAAATACATACCACACTAAAAGTTATCTAACAATTTTGTAAGATTCGCGTACAGATAAGACTTAATGCCAAGTTATTTTGAACTCTGACAGGTATAGTTTGAGTTTAAATTCATCTGATAAAAGATTTTCTGGGCTCAGTGAGCTCCCCACGCGCATGCATTGCGTTTAATGAGCGGTTCATTACGCGACATCCTCTATTCCACACCAGGGAACAATTTTCGTATCAGACGAACGAGTTTCAATGTCACATAGGCGATGGAATTTTAAACACTATTACATTGGTTGTGAATTATCAAAACTTACCGTCGTCGGAAAAAAGCGATATGAAATATCAGTTTGCTGTTTTTTTCCTATCTAGGCAAATATCTATGCATTAATACGTGAAGAAAACACTTTGTACTCCGTTTAAGTGCATTGCGCGCGCGCCGAGAAAGATTTGGTATAATTAGTTCATATAATGGAGTGTAGAATAAAAAGTATATGTGTGACCAATGTATTAAACTTGACGGTCGAATTGCGGCCAATGGACGACTAGTATTTATAGATTGAAACTATCATCGCATCTAAAAAGGTCAATACTACCACAAATTACATTACTTAAGTATAATTTAAACTAGAAAAATGCGTTGGCCGCAAAGACCTTGGCGTTTTAAACACAGAAACAAAGTTAGTGAAAATTACATTCAGCAGAAGGTTTTTATGTTTGGCCACGACCCTGGATCAAAATCGCTAAATTGAGCACGAAATTCTGTGGCCGCGAACGACTGTCGAGAGTGTTAAAAATGTCATGAATTAACACTGTTATATATTACAAACTGAAATATTTCATTTGACAATAACAGCACGTTATAAATAGTAGGGATATATAAAAAGAAACACGTGTTATTGGATTAATCATAACTATTTGATAAAAGTAAATAGTTTTATTTATATAATCTATATTATTATTGGCGGGAAACCACTACTGTATTCAATAAATGATGATGTAGCGCAAGAAAAAAGTTCATTGAACCTTGGAAGTCTTAACTGTACCTCTGGCCATTCCTCCGATGGTCCATACATCGTCGACCATTCACCACGTTATATAGAATCATCAAGATACATTACTTTACAAGTAATAACCAAAGCTTATGATTTTTTCTATCAGAGGCATTTGAGTCATATAAAAAATTTGCCAAATTCTGTCTACACTTGAAAAAGCTGCAACACTAACCCCAAATTGTATCCATTAGTTATTTGACGCACAAAGAAATTAAAAATGTAACTAAATCTTAAAGGTTTGCTTAGACTTGCAAGTTCTTGCATAATTACAATATCGCGCAAGAACTTGCAGATGTATTGACTCATACGACTCGCCGCAATACAATGCAACTATGAGAACATTCAGAAGTCACCTTGCCGTAATTGTTTACATGGTAATTATTTATTGCTTAGTCAACTTCTACAAATTTGCTTGATAATCATAAACTCTCTAAGTGGCTGTTCAAGTATTATGTAATGCAATTTTAACTTTTTTTCTCTTCTCACTTTAACTTTTTTTACTACCGTAAACTTTTTTTCTCTTCTCACTTTAACTTTTTTTGCTACTCTAAACTTTTTTTCTCTTCTCACTTTATCATGTACTGTAGTCTTTACCCTAAACTGATTGAAAGAGCAACACCAGAGTTTCTTGCCCTTTCTTCTCTGGTGAGAACTGCTTTCCGAACTGGTGGTAGAGTTAATATTGACGGAATCTAAATAATGTATAACATTTTACAGATTCAAATAAATCATTTCATTTCATTTCAATTTGGGGGGAGAGGGATCTTGTAAAATGTTACGATGCGTTACAGGGGCTTTCGTACAAAGCGTTATGTAACATTGTTTTTTTTTGTTTTTAAAACAATAAAAAAGGTATCTTAGCGACTTTTCGGTATTTTGCGTAAAATAATTGTGAATATAAGAAAAAAATTTAACTTTAGAGTTACATAACTTTTGGAGGGTGGGGCGTACAGAAATACGTTACGGCGCGTTACACGGGGGGGGGGGCTCAAAAATCTTCAAAAATTGCGTTACGTAATACTTGAACGGCCCCTAACACAAACTAGACTGAATCCAGATACGTACAGTAACGCACCGTTCGAGACATCTCGAACCACGCCCGATGACGCCATGCGTAACCGAACTAATCCAGAGCAAGGCTAGGAGTAGATATATCGCTTATGTGCGAATGGCACGCGTCTAATCGCTCCTTCAAGGGTTCCGTTGATCTCGAGGAAGTGTGAAGGCCAAGTCTTAAGGCAAAACAAATAAATGGAATCTTATTTATGGCAGCTGAGTAAAATTGTAACAGATTCAATATAAAAATTAATTAATGATTTGAAAAAAAAATAACGGAATCTTGATAACATGTCAAATATAAAAAATCAACTAAATTTACATTCATATTAATTTGAGAAAAAAAAATAACAGCATTTCGTCACGCTTAAAATATCCGTCCTCTCCTTCCCTGCTATACTCTTAAGCCTATCTGTTAGACTTTTAAAGACAATTTAACTTTTGAACTTTAATGGGTTATTTTCACAGGATGATGGTTGTGACAGATATGTTAAAAATAAAACCGACAAACAACGGGCCATATAATATTTACATATATTTAATTTTTGGAAATTACTCTCAACTGCCCATAATCACCCACAGATCCAAAAAGATCAGCGCAATATTACAGTAGGCACAATGCCAGAACAATTATGAATGCATTACCAACCATGAAGGAAATAAGGAATAAGAAAGGGGAACAGTGTGTGATTAATACGCATAACCGGAACAGATTTAAAGTGTAAATATTACGCGTGCAGTGACGTCATTTATTCGCGCGTTTCGCATCAGCGTATAAGCGACAGGGGCCGTAGACAAGATGCCTTTCTACAATCGTTAGCATATTATATATTAGAAAATAAAACATTATGTGACGATGATGATGCATTTAGAGAGGATGGATGATAAGAGACTAACAAAGAGGATTTATAAGGCGAATGTGGATGGAAGATCTGGTAGGGGTCGACCGCACCAAACCTTGGAATGTAGATAATGTCATTCTTAGTAAAGGCCAGGTCAAAAGTGCCCTGAACCGGCGGGAATGCATGAAAAGATTGATGGAGGTGGAGGAAGCGAGAGAAGTATGCCAGAATCGTAAAGACCTATTTATTTATTAAATAAATTGTTCGTAGTTCATTACATATTCCCGCCATAATTTGTGCGCTGTAAATGAATGCCACAAATACTCAAGGTCGTTTGACGATTACCATGTACATATATATTAGTATTTTAATTTATCTTAACTAAGTATAGTGCGCATTTAATAATTGAGCCTAGTTTAGGACTGCCTGGTTTACTGGAACGTATCCCGTAACTGCAGTTCGCCACAATTTTGAATATGGAATCTGTCAGTCCGCACTAGGCCACGGTTAAAACTGCGTACTATTCAGTTGTATTCCTATTTAAATACAAGTAGGTATCAGAATTTGTAAAGGACCAATGCACGCTAAATATAGGGCAAAGGGGTCGCGTTACTAAAGACGGCTTCAATTGACGCTACTGTGGTCATGTTTATGTATCAAAACCGGATGTTCCTTCTTATATTTTACGGTAATAAATGGGCGTCTGTATGCTGTATGTTTTCTACGAATATATCAATAGACTGTTCTTAGTTTTATACAAATTAAATAACAAAGATTCAATGGATGCCGTTGTTTCAATAAGGATCTATTCAAAACAATGTAACATTATAGTAAGATGAATGTATTCTTGGCTAAAAAAAACTTAATTTATAAAAGATGAATGAAACACGGGACGTTTACTATTTGTAGCATTGTAGTGTTCCACAAAAAAGAAGGTATTAGGTACTTCATTAAAACGTTGATGAAGTGTTCACGAGAAAAGTAGGTCTAAGTTTCTTCATTAAAACACGTTAATAAATGTGTTAAAATCGTTTTAAATCGATTATTTTTTAATTAGCATTGTTATATCGATAAATTTGTGTTTCCCCAGCGTGATACTGTTGTAAAGCAACGTTGTTCGATAAAGGCTGTTGTTTATTTCATTGTGTTTCTCTTATTATATTAGTAAGAACTAGTAACAATGTAAGTGTTTTGTTTTTAGAGATCCGTATTTCAAAAGAAACCCTTTAAAATATTTTTTTTTGTTTGTCAAGACTCCTTTCTCAAAAACGCATACAGGTATTAAGATGAAGTTTGTATTAAATACTCGGCTTTATGGCCTCTTTCAGCTGTAAAGAAATCAAATATATAAAAGGATAAAAAGATATGACCGTGTATGTCGCATATTTTGTGATTTATTTTATTTATTTATTAAAAGGAACAACTCACAACATACATCGATACATTATTAATACAAAGTTTCAAAGAAAAATCAAAATGTTGTTTCAATCAAGAGTCGTCACAGTACGCACATAATACAAAATGAGTGAAAGGATAAGACAGGGTAAAAGGGGGGGGGGGATAGATAATTATAATTACAATAACAGAAGGATTAATAACAACAGTAAACCATACAGACACGCGTGCAATAACTAACGCTAGCTTACTTTAAACTGTAATAGGTACTATTCAGCATTCTGATTTCGATTTCACAAGGGAATCGAAACGTGTAGGTTCCCTCTTGTTCTAGAATCATGACATTTAGCAAGTAGTCTTATAGGAGCTGTAAAGAAAAAATCTGACAACAGTAAATATGTATTCTAATAATAAAAAAACAATTTACCTTAACTACAAGTTTACGGAATCCTCGGTGCACGAGTTCAACTCGCACTTCTCCGGTTTTTTTATAATCCCATTTATAATTTCCGAACATTGCCGGTTTTACCGCAAGTCCGGAGGATGCTTATGCAATATAAAAATAAAATAATGCCTACAATGATATTCTTAAAATTACATTTTTACGTGGCGATCCTGAATAGTAGTCTTTATAACACGATTGCAACCTCCGAATTATATAATATCCAGTTACTAGCCGTGCCCGCGACTTCGCCCGCGTGGAAATCAGTGAGTCACAAAGTTTTGTTCGCGTAAATCCCGACACACTAGATTTTTACAACCATGCAACCTCTTCAACAGTAATTGTTATATTTCAGTCAATTTACACAAAACCCTTATGAAATTATTACCCTAAACCTTCCTCAAGAATTTTAGTAAAACCGTACAAAAATCGATCACATTAACAGGCAGCTTTTGGGGACTTTGTTTTATAATATGTATAGTTATTCCCCCTTATTCATAGACGTTTTTTATCTAAGGAGGGAGCAAAGCTGTGATAACAAGTCTGTTTCTCAGTGCTGACAGCATGGCAGCCTTCGCAGTGCGTAGACATAGGGCCGTTGAGACTGGCTAATATTGTTGTATCTCAATATAGATAAAAAACGTCTATGAATACGGACGAACAAATACACCGTTGCTATACCAACTCAAACTCACTCCTAATTCTACCAAGTACAGGTTGTTTTAAAACCAAGGTCCTTGTTTAGTCCGGCCGTTGTCTTATTCAGATTAATATAAGTGACATCATATCTCCGACGCAATCAAGACCAAGACAATTTGCTAGACGATACAAATAGCACTCAGACGTATTTATTTCGCTCTCAAATTTACACTTCCTCCAATTTAAAATAAATATTTGTTTTTATACGTGGACGGCAAAGTGAACCTTCTGTACCTAATGATAAGTGGAGTGACGAGAGATGATTACCCCTTGGCAGTCGACACAATTATGCCGGCCTGTTGGAACTGGATATACACAGGCTAATCCCGGAACGCGACACACTTACGTGGTCCACTGTGGTGGGTTTTAACACCTTGTTTACGGTGGTCGCTCTCCGTGCGTATATAAAATATATCCTACCACTAGTATGAATTCTCTACTGCATAACAGGCTCCTAACGGATTGTGAAAATGATAGGATAAAGAAAACATTCTTAAAGTGATGTATCTAAAGCTAGTTTTAGATTAGCAAGAAAACTTGTAGAAATTATTTTCTGCAAGTGACTTTTATCATATAAGTGACCAAGCATAGCAAACTGTTTATGCAAATTTTGTAGCTTGCGGTGAGTCGCTAAGGTAAACGAATCCGGAAGCTCTTGAGCAATATATTGCTGCAAGTACTTGCTAGTCTTAATTTAATTTATGAAGCCGCGTAAAAACTCTCCCAGATTCACAATAATGTATCACACTCGACAATAAACGGACAATCTCTGTACACCCCGTGCACCTATTTCATGAAGTTTGTTATTTTATTTATCCCGAAGCCGAAGAGCCGGTAAAAGATATCCCACCGAACAAACTTAAATAGTTACTACGCAAGATTTGTTGCAATCTGAAGGACATTGAAAGCAGCGTAATTACTAAGCATTTGTATCGATAATAAAGTGCATTTTCACGCAGCACTTGTTAAACTAAAGTTGTAATTTGTTTGCTTGTTAATTGGCAGGTTGCTTAACTGGTAAGCAAACTGTAGTAAGTTATAAACATTGACTTAGACTCAAACAATAACATTCACTGTAACAAAACCAATCATCCATAGCCCAGATACTCCATAAACATAGATTAAATAACAACGCAAATAGTAATCTTTGGCCAACGTACCAATATCAAAACCGATCCAACCGGTCACCGTAACAAAACCGCGGCGACGGTTATGCAATATTGTGAAAGCCATGCCTCGCCCACTGGTGGCCATATGAAGACCTCCACAACACCATGCAATCGCCCCCTTTCGCTTACTATTTCAAAAGATTTAACGAGGCATGGAAGGTCTACACATCTGGTTAGTACTAGTTTGAGATTGTAAAATTTGTTATTGATGCTTTATATGCAGTGAAAGTGTTTACATCTGTAATTCGCTGGTGTTATGCAGATTTGTGTCTAATGTGGTGTTTATAGGTCTATTGGAAACTTTAGTGTTCAAAATTGTATAACTATGTCGTAAATAATATTATGGAATCATATTGCGACAGTTTTAAATTGTAGTCGTTTTTGTGGAAACTAAAGAAACGCTTTTATTTTAGAAGGATTTTCTCATTCATTCATAGCAATAAATTTATTACATTAATAACGTAAGCTATAAGCCCTTAGTGGTCTTTGCGACTAGACCTTATTAATTTGTAGTAATGCGTGCTGGACAAGAATTATCTTCAGACCTGCTAGGGTCAATTACCAACTAAGAGAGGACTCATGTTAACTACCCCAGTATCCATAGGATTCCTATCAATATACCCCTAATCCCTAACTTAAAAAAAAATACTTTTTTCGATTTTTGGTAGTACGAAACCGTATCCCTAATTTCCCGTGTAAGGATTTGATTCAAATTGTTATTTTACATATAGTACTCAATTTCTAAGTCAAAAGTATTGTCCTGAACAAATACACTTGGTTGTTTACGCATTCAATAATACGTCAAAACCATATCATCACAAACAGCTCACTCATTATCCTCATTAAAAACTGCCACAGACTAAAAATAGTTGTTAAACTAATACGTACCAAAATTCACACAATTCGCATAGGCAATGTGTGTATTATCGCATTACTGTGATTTCGCAGTAAATATTTCGGGAAATGATTAAACGCGCTCCCCCAGAGGAGACCGTAACGTGTCCGAGCCGTGTCAGGAACGTGTAAATATTCAAAAGACAATACCCACGTGATTATTAGGAATGTTTTTAAATTTATCAGTTTTAGTTACTTAACGTAATAATACTCAAACCTACATATAAAATCCGTCAGCTTTTATGTGACGAGGAAGAAACTATGAAGCATAAATTTGTATTCATTAAAAGAGATATTTTGTTTAAATATTGAAGATTGGTTGACAACTCACAGCACACCGACTCGACACGCCACCCGGACACAGTCCGGCAATATGGGACCAAACCTTAAGTTGCACTGAGTAATGTTATTTGTATTGTTTTCGATAAAATGTCATGATTCATATTGATAAGAAGTAGCTACATATATATTTTTTTATTTTACATTTCCTACTTTTTAATATGTAAAAGTAGGCAGGGAGCCAAGCACTAGAAAGCGATAACCACAGACAGAATGACTTTAAAAAATAGTAGGAAATAATAATAGGTCCAAACACAAATAGTCATTTTGTGCTAGATTTTATTTTTATTCGAACTTTCTATGAGTGTGAGATCACTGATCAACATATCCACAGTCAACGACTTGGCATAAACGCCGGTAGAACTAATGAGCCTCGGCATCACCTCTGTTTATAAACACTAAACAAAAATAACGCCTACAATACGTACGCTGCATGCTATTAATAAAAATAGCATTAGAAAAAAATCGCACTTTAAAGCCCCGCGCTATTGTCTGAGCTGGAGACTAAAAGACTCAGTTAGGATTCTCTCATACTAACATTCTTTTCCTAGATCACATTAAGAAAGTTCTATAATTACATAAAAAATATCATCTGTTCTAGTGTATAGATGCCTTTATAGTTAATTAACATCATCGCGATAATAGCCTCTGTGTGCCAAAAGTGTATTTAGAGGCATTCAAAAAAAAAACAAAGTAAAATCATTTCCAACTCATTCTAAAAAAATCTTAAATGCAAGTAGCTCATGTGAAGTCCTACATCTACTTCAAACAGCGACGCGACATTGTGTAAAAACTGTTTTGAACAATGACACCAGGATTTACAAACAAGATAAAGTGCGTGAGGCGACAATAAATATTTGTTTTGTGTCATTTTCCTCGTACTTACAGTTTTATTCAATTCCCTTAACATATGAGTCAGATAATTAATTTGTCATCTTAGTAGGATGTTTAATTTACGCAATATTCATTACCAAGATAACAGAATTAATATAGACTTCTGAATTTGAATCTAACTGTAGAGTAACACTCTGGGCAATTCTATCAACGGCTTAATAAACCAGCTTCATTGGGTTGGTTGGTCACCACCGACTCATAGAAAATCATAGATGTATTTCATTTTGTTCAGTAAGTAAATTCCTCTCTTTCTCTGAGGCAAAAGCAATTGTATGTCCTCCAGCAATGTGAATATTAATGACAAATTATTATCTCTTACTAAATGATTCCTTTGCCTTCATTTAGCTATAAAGGATATAATACATTTCAATAAAATATACTTCATTGATGTCAGACAGACAGTTATATCTGTGTATATTACTTGCTTAGTTTTGGGACTTTATTTCAGTCTTGTGTTTTATTTATTTTAAATAAGCATTTATACTAATAAATTACGAAACGAGCTTAAATCGGTCCATCAATTTTAAAAACTACAACAGTTCAAGCGAATACTTTTTTAAAAGTCTAAACTGGGGATCCTTGGAGTCGTCAATAATTCAAAATGGCGGCGTAATGTCGCGCGCATGATCGACCTTTGCCTAAAACGATCCCACAGGGCCGCGACCTCCAACACACAATGCCACGTTGTACCTACTGAATAATAATTATTAATTATTGTCCTCTTTAAATTTTTATAATCATATGGCTGAATTTAAAAATGACATCACAGCTTATTTTAAATGTTTTGTGAGTTGAGATATAGTTTGGTAAATTATGACCAAAACTGGAGCTATTGTCTGAATTTTACAATGCAAACATAACTTCGAAAAGTCAAAGGTTAGTATTAAACCTGTGGACTTCCATCTCGGTACACCATTCCTTTGCCAACTAGGCTGTTGTATGTACAATGTATTTCCATATGTTACCTATATTGTAAACAAAGATTTGACTGGTCGTTAATCATACTTACCTACATCAAGAATTTTAAAATCAAGTATTTAAATAGATTTAGTGAAGAAGGTACCCTTTAAAATAAAAACTGCGAATAACTTGACATTTGAAAAAACCAAAGTAAAGATAACATAATTATTATAGTAAAAATATGACGTTTAATTATTTTTCTATATTCCATGTTAAAAATTCACGAATATCTTCTAAAAATACGGTTAAGGGGCCAGTTTGTTGAGCGCACTGCCTTATTGATTGAAAGCATTCTCGTCAGAGAGATTAAAATATATCATCTCAAACTGCTGTTTTAGACTATTGTACTTTTAGTGTTGTGATTCTATGGATAATCTTTATAACGCCCATTTTATCAAATAAAATAAAATTTAAAAATCTTATACTAAGCATGATTAGGGCTGCCATCGGTCCAGAATTCCTCGGATTTGTCCTAGTTTGAAGGGCGTCCGGGACCGTCCGGCAGAGGTTTTTAAAAAGTGTCCGACTGAAATCCATGTTTTTATTATGTTATTTCCGATGTGTTCGGAGAAAACCCATATTTCAACCAAATGTCCGGAATTTTTGCCGTGTTTATCCGGCGTCGGCAATTTAGGTGATGGCAGCCCTAAGCGTGATCAGTTAAAACAAGCCTAAAAGCTAAGTCCGTACCTGCAATATGGACGCGATGAGTGCAGTCATTGAGACTAATAGAAGCTGCTGTTTGGTGTACTCGTGGAGAGGTTTCCCGCAGCCTCGCTTGAACACCTGGCTGCACTCCGCCGCGTACGGCTTGTGGATGTCATCAAGTGGACCCTGGCCGCAGCAGGATAAAGGAATGTGGCCCAGAGATGAATAGTCGTGATGACCCGTCACACCACAGCATTGGAACTGTTGCGAATAAAAATATATTTATACTCTTCCATTGCCAGGAAATGGTTTCCACGAATAATATTGATATTTTTTCCATTAAGTATAACCATGCTAGTATTGTACGGATTCATAGACTACACCATGTAAATTTTAACTAAGGACTATAAAAATTAAATAAAAATGAAATATTTAATTAACTAACAATTAAGCTGATTATTTATTTCAATGAAAATGTGGAAATGCACCTATGGACATTTCGCATTGTTTTACTATAAGAGATTGATAAAAACAATGGTTTGGTAATCAGTAATCACTCATCCCAATACTATCAGATGGTTCTATGGTAGTGTACCTACACTGGCTCTAATAACACAATATAATTATCATTTCTCTCCACTCTACAACTTATTGTTGTTTTCATGATGGTTGATTTATACAGAATTTCGAGATATTAGGAGCGAAGTAGGCTATGATATGGCTAAAAAGTAACTAGCGAGCATCACTGGTCGGTGTCAAAAAGTAGAGTTGCAGAGTTTGGGCTTTAAAGAAACTATAATCTTGTTCGTTTCCATTATTAAAGAGCATCAATTCACCTTAACTTGTAACCTATCCCATCTCACAGCCTCTGCGGAGTTCGGTTCAGATCCCTTGGTATCTTCAAAATACTGCGTCATGGTAGTCTTCACATCAATTTCCACGTTGTCCCACACGACCATTGCCCAGACAAAACACGAAAACTCAATCGCCACCACCAAAACTAACAGGATGCCAGTCTGAAAAATATAAATGTACATTGAAGGCATTAAAATTTTTTAAAACTACTACTAGGTTTATATTCAGCGGTCCTTAAAAACCGTAAAACTTAGTATAACATTGAAAAAAACGAATCCAATTTTTATAAGTTTTTGTCTGAATTTAAATTGAATACCTATTGTAGCTTTGTATACTTTTCCATATTTTTTGTTACTAATTGTGACAAAAATCATCGCCATCTATACCTGGATGGCCAAACTAATATTGCAGTTTCCATGTAACTTGAACAGTATACTTACTATTATGACGTGTATTTGATGCATCGACATAGCCGTTCTCCATCCGATCCATGCTATTGAACAAGTAATAATAGCCATCATGAGAAGAAGTATCGCTGGATATTCCACATTCACGCCAATAAAGTGTCGGTACACGAAAAGTCTGTATAGCAAAAAGCCGCTAGCTCCAAACAGTACAACTGCTGACATCTGTCGACAACATTAACAAAGTATATTATAACCTTACTAAATTAAAATGTAAGGCAGTTGTTCGAAGATCGCCTTTACACTCGCATTTAAGATATAATACCATCTCAACTCAAGGTTTTCTATTGTGAACAATTTAAATTTCATTCGGTTACTTGATTGGGCGAATAAACACAATGCACTCATTCGCTTCTTGTAATTAAAATTTTTCGTGTCATGGCTTAATTGAAAAATTAATCCCAATTATCAATTAGACCTAATTAAATTTATTGTGTTTTCTTCTTTATAAGAATACTGTACAAGTTTTCGTTTCGTTGTTATGACTACCAAGTTCAAAGATTTGGTGAATCAAAATTATTAATAAATGTTGATTCTAAAAAGATAAACTACTCACTGCGAATAAAACATTGAACGTCAACACTAGATATTTCCAGCAATTCGTCGAGAGGCCCATGTTGACGGCGTTTTCACATGTCACGGATCTTGTTTGAAACACGACTCAAAACAAAGAGCCCGGTCGTTCCACTTCGGGGATTGTTTGTGTTTTGTGGTCCCGCGCGGTAGTGATGCAACCGAGCGACCGTACTCGGTACAAAATTAAACATAAGACATTTATCTATCGCTAAATACTTATCGGTTTATCTCTACGAAACTGTATAGAAACATTGAGGCGTGTCAATAAAGCGAAAATTCATGAAAATAGTTCCATGAATATGACACACTATATGTTGCGATGTTGATTGCTCATATCAGTTTATCATGCCGATAGCGAGGCATTATTGTGGTTGTCGTAATCTAACCTACTTTCTCAGGCAGCAAAGGTGAGACTAGACCCGCACTGTAAATAGATCAGTGACACTTCTATTTTTGTAGCACTGTGCGTTCCTCTCCGGCGAGTTCGTAACTGTAAACTTTCGGCCACATTGTGTTATTGCACTTCCCCACCAGCTACATAAAACAAGTTTGAAGCGTAACTGCTTTAAAGTAATTATGTAATATTAGCTCCAATATTAAATAAAGTACCTTTGCAAAGTAAACTCAATAATATTCACAGAAGCAGATATTCTTAACCAACGAGTCTGGCAAAGTTTCTAATTGCACTACATCCATTACTTTCCCCACTTCTTCGTCTATATCCTGACTGAGAGGACCGACCTGCCTCGCTGTACGCAACATCACTCTAGCTTTGTCTAAATTCTTCTCATACATTGCTAGCAAAGCTAATACTGCCCAGCCGTCGGACAGTTGAGGCTCTAACTTGACAGCAGCTGCTGCCCAACGTTCTGCCAATACTTCTTCGTTCAATCTTGCATAGATTCGGGCAATTATGAGCGCTGAATGTCCACTCGGTGCAGCTTTATGTGCGCGAGCCGCTCGTTGCAAAGCCGCTCTCGGATTCTTCTTAAAGCCATTGAGAGCTGCTTGCAATAGTATCGCGGGAGTAACTAAAGCCCCAGCTTTCTCAGCTTCTTTCAGTGCGAATGCACACTCGCCGTCCCAGCCCCGAGCACTCATTAGGCAACTTGTACGCATTTGCGACATCATGGGCGAAGGACCGAAATTCTTTATTCCTTGTATAGTAATATTCATAGCCTCATCATATTGTCGTTTTAAGAGAAAAGAAGCCGCTTTCAAATAATAAATATCGGAGGTCATTTTTAGCTGTGTGCCGTGACGACAACCCCGAGTTGCGCAGCCTTGTTCTACACACTGGAGAATTCTGTCCACGAATTTATAACACCGAAGGCAAAGAAAGAATGCTGCTGTTATCAACATAGGGTTATCAAAAGCAATTACTGACGGAATCCAGAACACCTCTTCCTCCCCACTTGTATCAATCCAACGTTGTAAAAACTTGTGCCAATCTCTTGGAAGTTCATATGATTTTCTCATTTTCTTAGATGATACAAAAGCTGCATGCGCGTTGTCCCAATGGTGGTATAGAGCGTGCAAAGCTGCCCAACCAATTGCGTTGCCAGTCCCATCAGAATAATCACCCTTCACAGCAATACGAAATGCTGCAGAAGTTGTTTCGGCACCTTCGGGACCTGCATCAAATTCTTGTGCTCCATAAGCCCACAATACAAATTTGTTCCTTGCTTGAGCACTTAAAGCTTCGAGCATGTAATTTTTAGCATCTATGTCATTTCTTTCTTCCAGGCAACGTAATGCTTTTGAAAGTAATACGCGAGGTTGATCCCCAGCTGCTTTAAGATTTTCTTCTGTATGTATTGCAGCTAGTCTATTGTCTCCTGCTATACGACATCTTGCTGCAGCTGATGGTGTCGTTTGGCGTACCGGAGGAGGTTGTGGAGCAAATGAAGAAGTTACTGCTCGTCTGCATGCGGCGTGTTGTGCAGTCACTGTATCCTGCCACTCTATTTCTGAACAGTCACCGGGAGGAAACTGCTTCAACATAGATCTTATTCGCATCAATAAACGGTTAGCAGCTGTGCGTTTAATTCCCTGATTCATTGGTACTGCGCCTCTACAAGCCAGCCCACCGAGTTCCTTATGTACAGCCAATGCTCCCCCTTCCTTCCTGATGCGTCTCACATCAATAGAAAGATCCTCTGGTGGCGCTATTCCTTCTAAACCGTCAAGAGGTGTCGCAATACCTTCAGGAGGAGAAAATCCTAACGTGTCAAAAAGAAATGACATTTTTTGTTTAGGTACCAAAGGTTCTGACAAATCAAATTTCATGACAATGTACGCGTTATGACCATATTCATCAAATATCATATCGCTCTCACGAGCGCTGGCTTTCGCGCTAGTAGGGGGAAGTTCCAATAAAGGATTAACGTTTTCAGGTAAATCAGCTTCATTAAAGAATAGTAATTTCGTGCAAGTCGTAACACTGTATTGCCCTGCTTCTAATAGTACACCAGCGTCAATCCATCCCATATAACGTCCTCTTACATCAATCTTACCAAATCTAGGAACCCCTGCTACTTCTATTAAAAGTGGAGTAGAAAGTCTATTTCTTAGTAATGTAGGGTCGACCAAAACTCTTCTCATGGAATTCCAATAAAATGAACGGCACATTTCATTATCCTTAGGTTCAAAGTCTTCTGGAATGAATTTATCATCGTGAGGGACATTGTAATGTGAATTTGCTGCCTGCCCCGCATTACTGACAGACGCCCAAACAATTTTCTCAGCTTGCGGAAAACTTATAGATGTGCTAAAATCAACAGCTGCACGATCTAGTACTTTGTCTAAACCTACAGCTGATAGATATACAGTTCCGTCCTTAGTATAAGGTAAGCAATGCGCAGAAAGCATCGTCATTGTCAAAGGGATCTTTTTTATTTCCGTAATGCCACATGATTCAGCCCGAACTTCTACACAACATCCACAAGGCTCTCCAGTGTTAATTAATAAAATTGGTACATTAATAAATATTTCTTCTTCTCCTAGTACCAAGGGGAACAAATCTACTGTAGCTCCAGCTCGATTGTCCAAGTTCAGTAATGGATCAGGATCCTTAGCACCTTTTCCTCCAATAATGCGCAAAATAAATATCAACGGCTTATCTGCTAACAAAACTTGAAAATAAGTTTCTTTGAGATTCATAGGCAATGCTTCTGAACTGATTCGTGCTCCATTTTGCCACTTTCCGTCTAGTATAACTTGACCGTTAAATATTACCAAAAATGCCCATTCTCCAGGCCCTGGAGATTCTCCTTGCAGTAATAAAGATAAACTCACACTACGTGGAGTAATGTAATATAAATCAGATTCTCCGCAAACACTGGACTTGTCCGTCATCTTTGATTTTTTTGGATTTGATGGCATTTCTAGGTTTTTAAAAATCTTTAAAAAACGTATAAGTTGTGAAAACTATTTTTGAAGTTTTTATATTCAGAAACACATGACAGCCAGTAAAATATTTTTAATGATTCATGAATGACACGAATACCTAATTTTAATAAACTGAACGCATTTTTTCTTCACTAGAAGTGTCAAAAGGTCTTTTGATAAGTTTGACATATAAGCAAAACGTCAGTAATATTACAGTTCCAGAATTTGTATATTGCACATTGTACTTCTTCTATCACTTACACACATCATAAAATAAAAAGGGACAACGAACGTTTGACAAACATTAAAATACAATATTTATTAATGACGTTGAAACGGAATGAATGAGTGTCATCCTTTTGATCGTTCATAATTTTGTTGTAATTTGTATTATAGTATAATTTATCCAAAAAGCCATATAATGCAATAAAATGTATACCCTATTACATGGTTTCTACAAATATATCATACAAAAAGACGAATATTTTGTTTTAATATTGGGTCTCGACAATGCAGGCAAAACGGTAAATCTGTTAACATTCATTTATTTTTTATTAAAGTTATTTGAAGACCAAAATTAATGAAACGTACAGTATGGTTAATATAAACAATACTATTTTTATTTCCAGACGTATTTGGAGGCTGCTAAAACGAAATTTACTAAAAAATATATAGCAATGAACCCCAGTAGAATAACAACAACAGTAGGTTTAAATATAGGCAAAATAGATGTAGACGGTGTTAGACTTAACTTCTGGGACCTTGGAGGACAGCTAGAACTGCAGTCTCTATGGGATAAGGTAATTATTGCTATTGAAAAAAAAATATCAACTTCATTACAAAGTTCTTGTAGTCAGTACAAAAACATTTGTTTCTGTTTGGGACTACTTTGCTAATATTAATGTATAAGTATGTGTGTGTTAGTTCAAGCTTCCATATTTAGTTTAGATATTAGTCTTCTGTTTCATCTTGGTTTAATAATATTGCAATTCTTATTTTGCTGGTTGTATAAAGATGGGATTTTTTTGTTAGTAGAGATGAACTTTGAGACTTCAGTGTTGTGAAAATATGTCATTTAGAGTTACATAGACATTAGATATTGTATTTAAAATTATGTTAAATGTGTTGATATGTGTAAATATTTTGCTCAATTTCACATTTTATTTCTAGTATGTATACAAATAGGGAGTTATATTTACTTATATATGATATTACTATCTTATCTCAAGATTGCATCAGGAACATATATTTTCAATTAACTTCATTGACATATCCATTGTCACCATCACCAAGTGAGACACATCTTGTTTCAGCCCTTTCATTAGAAAAATGATGTAAATGACACTAAATTATACATTTTATAATAATATTGTGTATAAATGTATATTTATAAAGCAATATATTTTATTTACAGTATTATGCAGAATGTCATGCAGTTATCTACATAGTAGACTCTTCAGACAGAGACAGAGTGTCTGAATCAAAAGAAACATTTGGTGAGTATTATATAGGCAAATCTGTATGTTTTATACACCTACTGTACAGAATTAGTGACTTGAAAAAAAGATATTATGTAAAATACATTAAGAATTTTGAAATATTGCCTATTAATACATGCACAAATAATCAATTATGTGCTTTACATAAGTTAAAATATATTTAAACAAATATTTAAAAAAAAATAATAGAATTTAATTCAGTTCAGTTTCAATAATTCTCATTATAAATTAATAGAAAAAAAATAAGGTATGTTGCATATTATTGTAACTACACTAATTTATAAACATATTGTGACAATATGTAAGTTGTTTATGAATGCAACACATTTAATTCTTATTCTATAATATTTAATTTTATACTTGAAATATTCTTATTTGTAACCAATTATTTCCTTCATGACTCTAAATACAAATTCTTTAGTTTTAATTTAATTTTCCACAATATCTGTTGGCATAACATTTGTATTTATCATACAATATTTCTTTTCCAGATAGAATGATAGCATCAGAACACCTCTCCGGTGTGCCATTGCTTGTATTAGCGAATAAACAAGACATTCCAGACTGCATGGGAGTTCACACAGTGAAGCCTATATTCAACCAAAACGCGCATCTTATTGGTGCCAGAGACATTATGCTCATGGCTACCTCGGCATTAACAGGGTGATTATAGTATTTGTTACTTAATAATTATTATGGTAAAGCAGGCTGTTGGTCTATTTTCAATCTTATTGTTAGTGTAATGTTACTGTAATTGACAACATTTTATTTTTTCAACATACTCAAATGTTTATATTTTATGAAAGTAGATCTAAAATTATGAGACCCATATTTATTCTTTTTTCAAAACTCAGATATTTTCATTCATGATTTTAAGTTTGAATTTTATTTTATTCTAAAACGACGTAAGCACCAAATGATACGTCATATATACATCAAGACGTAATGACCTTTGCTTTGCAGTAAAAAAGAAGTGAAGTGACAGTTTTTTTTTGTTTCTATCTCTCTCTCTCTATCTTTGAAAGTTACAGCCGTGATGGACCTATTGTAATATTGGCAAATGACGGTATCTTAGTTTTTTAAATAAATAGTAAGGTGGACCAAAGAACAACTTCATTCAACCGTATGTATGACGTCATCAAGTATTTTTCGGTTGTACATTTTTTTCTTCGAAATATAAAAGAATACATTAATCGAACTCAGAGTAGAAAAATTAAAATAGTATTTTTGTTTTAGGCTCGTTTACATTTTGAAAGGTTGTCAATTGCATACAAACATTAAGCCGTGATTGATTAGACAGATCATTTGCTAAAAGACGATGTCTTATTGTGTTCGAAAACACATTGTATGGAAACTGTATGCATTATAAATTATCTTATAATCAAGACTCTATCAGTTGTCTTATTTTTATTTATTTTTAAGTCGGATGCACGTTCGTCAATTTAAACAGGAAATAATCCGGCCAATGATAAAATAGTTTATACACGGTTTTAATAAGCCAGATTTTATCAACAGTATAAACCATATTCCAAAAACGGGCACAATATTTTTTATAAAAATAACTCGTTACCGACTAATTTGATAAGTAGAAAAAAATTTAATATGTATTATTTTTAAGACTAATACAAGTCGTTTTAGAATTAACATTTGAAACTAAAATACGAAATTTATGCAGTAATTTTTTCGTAATGTACAAACATTGGCAAACTTATTTATATTTTTTTTCACTAAGCATGACGTGTTGTCTATTATAATGATAATAATTAACGGTGATTTGAAAAAAATATATTTTTAATAATCCTAGTAATGTTAACTAGTGTCCAACCGATGGTCGATTTTAGGCCCCTATTGTTCGGCAATCGTCAAACCTTCAGTCGAAACCGAAGGCTTAAAAACCCTCAGAGATTTAGTCTAACATTGGTTACGAGCTATAATGCGTAATATAATAATTATATTATATTTTTGAAGTTTATTTAACTGTGTGATAAATAGAGGTAATTTTTAATCATAATCTACCTAGTCTTGCCATAAATATTGTAATAAAGAAAAAAGAAAATTGTTAACTGCAAATAACATTTATTACTTTTACAGTGTGTCAGTTTAATACATAAATATAAAACAATTAAAAATATAAAAAGCTTATTCGAAGTGGTCTCCATTGGCTGCAATACAGTCCTTTAAACGATGAGGCCAGTTATCAATAGAAGCACGCACTCTTTCCATGGGAAAATTCTTCACTGCCAATCGTATAGATTGTTTTAGGGACTCCAAATTATCATGGCGTTTAGAGCAAGCTGTACTCTCTAAAACTGACCACAAATCATAATCCAGCGGATTAAGATCGGGACTAGACGACGGCCAGTCTTCAGCTCTGATGAAGTCCGAAACGTTCGATTCCAACCAAGACTGCGTGGACCGAGCTTTATGACCCGGCGCCGAGTCTTGCTGGAAGGACCATACTTGGTTATTGAACATGGTGATGTTAAGGGGCTTAACTACCTTCTCAAGAATGGTATCTTGATACACTTGTGCCGATGTTTTGATACCTTTTTCACAAAAATATGGCTCAGTCACTCCTTCATAGCTAACACCCCACCAAACCATCACTGAAGTCGGATAATGTCCACGTTGCACTCTGTCGACTAATTGGGAAGCTTCCTTAGAGCTTTGAGCATAAATACGGTCATTTTGTTTGTTAAAATGTTGCTCAATTGTAAAAATTTTCTCATCCGTAAACAAAATTTTTCTGTGACCTCCCTTTGCGTACCGCTTCAGTAGTTGTTTCGATTTTACCACCCTATTCTTCTTTAAATTATCAGTTAAGAAATGGCCAGTGCGTCTCTTATAGGCTGCAAGTCCTAAGTCATCTTTTAAAATACGCGACATGGTTCTAGGTGCTATCTTCATTTCCCGAGATAAAATCTTTTGCTTTCGGACAGGATTTCTTCGAATTCTTTCCCTTACTGCTTTGACCACCTTTTTCGTACGAACACTACGTGGACGGCCAGATCTTTTTCTGTCACAAACAGAGGAGGTCTCATTGTACCTATTAATAGCCCGGTACACAAACATTTTACTAATACCAAGTGTATGGAGAGTTTTAAAAATTGCATTTGGCTCCATACCTACTTTGTGTAATGCTATCACAGCGATTCGGTTCTCTTTATCACCCCACACCATTTTAATATCGCAAAATATTTTACAATGTATTGGCGCCAAAATGAGAAAACACAATGAACAATCGTATAAAAATGACAGATTCGAAATTCAAATGTAATATTTTTTTATAATTAAGTGTAACAGTATTTATGGCCAGACTAAGTATACTTATGTGATGAACATTGCCTTACATTATGTAAAAAATAATATTTCGTTATTAATATGAATTACTTATAACATTTAAAAAGTTATTTATGTTGTTCGATTTGGGCGCTTGCTAGAAACCGTCGGCTCTTCGGCCATAGAAGCTGTCTTTCGGCCGAAAGTGGCGGAAACCGAAGCCGAAGCTTCGATTGGACACAAGTTATAAAATAACTATTTCTCAATCAAATCATTATCAATAATTGGTAAAATCATTAAGGCAATTGATTCGTTGTCAACTATTTTACATGAATATTTAATAAACTTAATGGATGAATGGATATGAGTATTTCAGTAACGTGGTGTTGTGTCTCAGTACCTACTCGGTTATGAATCGGAAGGCCGCAAATCGATTCCTGTATTTTAAATCCTTTATTATAAATACACGACTCAACATGTAAAAGATTTTAGTTGTAATATCCAATAAGCATACACTGTTGCATATATTTAAAAAATAGACCACTTGGCATCCAGGAAAAATGGAGGGCGCCAATGGAATTTTAAATCTGGGTACATTTAATTTGTAATTCATTAAATCGTGTATATTTTGTTGGGCCGAAAGTAAAATACATCCTTGATATTAATTATACATTTATGTTTTAAAAATATGTCATATAAGTAATGAAACGTGACGCGAGGACTCCTTAATGGAACCAGTATAGATTTTCTTTTCCTTGTATAAAAACATGTATTGAATAAAATCACAAACTTTTATTGATTTATCAAAAATGTGTAAAAACTTTAAATATTCTAAATTGAAAAATATCCCATAGTTCATTGAGCTCTGTTTTTTTTTTCTATTAGCGCAAAGGTATAATACCTTATTCTTCTACATGATAAAAAAATAGACCTACGTGATTAAGGCACCCGCATGAGTCGTAAAATTAACATAACCACATGATTTGGAATTAACATAATTATATGTTTTGCAACATTATTTTATTAATGTAACTTGTTAAAAAATCCTCTAATTGTACTTTATTAATGAGCATTCTATCACATTAGCTGATGACCTATACATATTTTTTAAATTTTCAGTGATGGTGTCGACGAAGGTATCAGATGGCTAGTGGACTGCATAAAACGTAACAGCGTCGACCGGCCGCCGCGCAACCACGACGACAATATATAAAGCCTCGCGATGCACAATACGCGTCCAAAGTCATACTAATACAATGAATAATAATTAGTTTTCCTATTAAGATAATGGATATGACTCGGTTGGCCCATTGTTTTGTACAGTATTGACATTTGAGAATAAAACATTACTAGAAGTGGTATTGCTATCCTTTTTTAGTGATAAATTGTACCTTTGATAAGAGATATGTTGTGACTGAATATTTGAGGAGTACCTGCACCTGATAAAACACCTCTGATAACAGTTCAGTTTGCACCGTCGTGAAATACTGTGGCATATATTGTGAAATGTTTTTATTAAAAAGTTTTTAGATATATTTTGTGTTATTTTACACCGTTATTATGGCGTATCCAATGTATGAAGTCGATTGGAGTGTTTTGCCGCCAGAACAGAACAGGAGGTAAGTGGACAATATTTAGCGTCCCTAATCAATCAACATATCTTTACAATGTGTGCAAATTTTTAACCTATTATTTTGCATTTTCGCAAGTTGGCATTATCAAGTTGTGATAACAAAACGGAAATAGTTTTCCCGTTTCCAAAAAGTTTTCCACGTAGCGTTCGTTTAGATTCGTACAGTTGTCACTTTCCCGGGATAATACATCCTGTATTTTTGTAAAAATATATTTATCAATGCCATTTTATAACAAATTTATCATCTTATATTTTAATACGTGTCACATTTTTATTTATTCAAAAACATGTTTGTATTACAAAATTAAAGAAAGTTATTTGATCAGAACGAATGGTAAACGTCATGTGCGAGTCACGGTAGCCATGTTGAATTTCTTGCAACGCACCACGGAAATGTCAGTTGGCGATTGTATTATTTCTGTGTAATTATTGTGATAAAACGTTAAATTCTATTAAGAATTTGATTCCTGTGATATAAAGTAAACATAATAATCAAGAAATGATAAAATTCTGTTGTAATTTGAAGTAAAAAATATGACCGAAGTTAGTCAGAGGTGGCACGAGATTTCACTTGCATTTCTATGGTTTGTGACGAAATAAAATGCTTGTCGAGTTGACTAAATACGTGTAAAATATTCCTAAGTTCCTTATAGTTATGTTTTTAAGAGCAATCAAGTGATACAGTGTTTATTGAAGTGTGTTTATTTTATTCAATATTTGACCCCTTGTTCTCTGTACCTGCCTAAATCAAGAACGTTTACCTGCGATTGTGAACGAGAACGAACATCTGTTTTGCATAAAAAGGATATTGTAACGATACAAGATGAACGGCTCCGAATCCGGGTAAAGACATTTATTATTTTCATAAAAGAGGTTATATTATAGGAGGTGTCTCAATTCGTCCATATAAGTATGTAGTGTTCAGTAATGGATCTTATGAGGCGTTCTGTAAACAATCAATCACTTATATGTGTCATAGTTATCTACTTCATTGCTTGCTGTTTTTATCTCATATTTGTTTAAAGCCTATTTTTTCAAACAATTAGTAACTATGTGTTAGTAGTTGGTCCACAGTATAGAATTTTTTTAAATTTTTGCACCTAATTATTTTTTCTGACCCAGCTTTTGTACATATAAATTTGAACATATTACTATATAAATCATACTAACCTAATCCTAAATTTATCTTACAATGGTAATCAGAATTTAAAAACTTAATAATTATTTTTATTTATTTAAACTTTATATACAGTAAATGTATAATTATATTGGTAGATTATAATAATAAACCTTTCATCTATGTTTCCAGTGTTATTAGGCAGTATATAACTCCTCTTAAGTAACACACAGTGTTGACATGAACAACATTTAGCTTTACTTGTGTTTACCTTATTAATATTGTAGTATATGCAAAGTAATAATATGTCAGACTATATTCATTTTACCATAGAAAATCAGTAATATTATAGTGTATAAAAATTAGAAAAACCATCTCAAAACCATTAACCAACCAACCGAGCTTAGGTAATTTAAATTTAATGATGTATTTTATAATTTGTAATTTAATCTCATTGCCTTGTTAGTCACTAGTAAACTCATCATATCAAAATAATTATGGAGTTATGAAATAGGATGGTACTGATAAAATTAATGTCTGGATTTCATACTACTTCACAAATTATCAAGTTTGGTGGTTTTTATAAAAAATTAAAACGCCTAATTCGTACTATACTGACTCTTGCCTTAAATAATTCTATACTATGAAATAGGGCAATTAGAAACGAAATAATAATCTTAATAGATATAAGTATCTGGATTTTAATGCCCATAATACAACTTAACTTTAATCTAAAGCAAAAATTTTGTTATGGATTTATAGGACAATATTTATTTCCAGTTAATTACACTTCAACCAAAATTTGGTTTCTTTTCTTCATATTATTTACCATGCACTTCATTCATAAACAATCAACCATTACCATTTTTTAAAAGCTTATTTAATGTACAAACTATACTCATTATAGATTATAATACAGCTTCATTCTCAACTAATACAATGCTAATGTCTGTTATTAAAATCATCCAGCATGACAGCAGACAGTATGGAATCTAGTCCTTTTGTTCATGCATCAAGTTTATGTAGTGGCGACCCAGAAAATGAAGAGTTTTATGTCTAATGTAATATATCCATTGTTGGGGTAAACAAAAGATGTTCCATCTAATGGAAAGGACATTGTAATTTAAGAATGAAGGTTAATTTATATTTGGTAGAGAGAATTCTGTTGAAATGTCTTTTGTGAAGTTTTTGTATGGGAAATTGTAAGGGAATGATAATTATGGAATATGGTTTACAAAAATTGTGATCGGGAAGTAAAATGTTTTGTTTGGAATATTTTGCTAAATTAAAACTTCTTTGAATCTAGTATTAATCATATAGTGGAATTCTTATTAATCGTGTTTTTTAATCTAGTTTTAGTATTAATCATATAGTGGAATTTCATTAATAAAAGTTTCAGCTTTTTTTTATGCCATACTTATATAAAAATAGAAATCAAAAATTAAACCTCATACGGCTTTTCATTCATATTGATGTCTGATCATAGATAATATTGGAATTGATCCTAATTGACCACAATGAATGTAATAAGAAGTGCCAATAGCCAATTGACAAATTGAATTATTGATCCTGTTACTAGAGATGAGTGAAAATATGCTTTATAGAAAAAATAAAATAATATAAAAGCTTGAAATGCTTATGTCAAAAAGATTACTTTTACAGAGTAAAATATATTTTTGAGTTTCAGAATGGAATAAAAAATTAGTTTGTTTGTTTGTTGAATTAGTTAGGATTAATTTATTTTCCATTAACACATTTTTAATCCAACCCTGATACTGTCATTATTTTCCTTTAGTTATATGTTAAAATTCTTATGATTGTCATGATACAACAGTTTTCTGTATTAACATTAAAATATACTTAATCATTGATTATATGGAAAATTCTCGTACTATGAGCCATATAGTATTTTTGTCTTAAATTATTTATTATGATAAAATTTTCTTAATTAAGTATGTGATCTTAATATGACTAAGTAATACATATGTAATAGGAAAATGTAATTAATTATTTTGTATAATTTTGTTCAGAAATTTTCCTTGTAGTGCATTTAAACTTATGAAATGTGCTTTAGAGCGCAGCATTTATTTAAAATTTACCCAACAATATCACTTGTACAGCCCTAACTCAGCATTTAAATGATTAATCTGAAATAGCTACTTGACGAAAATTTCAGTCTTACAACAACCAAACATACTAATCATATTTGCAAATCATGTCAAAATTGTCACAATTTTATCAAATATACTCATGTTATTAGTCCCTGATCACTTTATGATATCCAATGATATTTGAAAACTATCTAAGACATGTTTAATCAACTGGTATATTTAATCAGAATTTTAGATATTATTTAAAATGTTTTATTCTAATTTGTGCTGTTGTCATCCAAATCTGCAAATATATATTCCATACCATAATGCATTGATCCACAATTATTTTTATTATAAAAAATATATATGTAGTAAATCCCAAATGTAACACATTTTTTTTCTATTCCAGGTTCAATCCGGCTTTCAATATTGCCACCATAAAACAAGTTGTAAATGAGGCCATAGAACGAGGTGAGTACCTTTTTCATTATGTTGGTAATAGGCAAATATATCTAAGCAATTTTGTGACTTTATAGCCAATTTTGTTGTCAGTAGATTAGTTACGCTATGTTCTAACATTTGGGGTTGGTTTTTCAAATTGCAATCTCTATGTAGAATTTATTAAAAGTTAGTTTACCAATACATAACTGGAATTATTTTTTCAATGCCTTTATAACGAAAATGGAAATTGTCTATTATAATATTAAAAAAAAAATGTTTTTCATGATTATTTTTTGTTTAACTTTGGTGAATAGTTTAATAAAAAAAAAATTTATTAAGCACATTTTTGACTTCATAATATTGAATTTTTTATCCAATATTGGCGTAATCAAAATTTGAACTGTCAACCGAACAAACAAAGTGATACGAGTTGCAAATTGTTTTGTTTATTTACAAAACATGGGCAGACAACATATTCCGTTAAATTTACTAATTTAATATTAGCTTAACTGATTGTAGTAATCGCTAAAAAATAAATTGGTACTAAATGAATATATACTTCAAATCATAAGCGAAAATTTGAGAATTTTGACCCACAATACAACCGGATAAACCAGTTTATCGAGTTGGTAACTGCAATGTAGTTCAATAACGATGATGACCAACAATATACGTCTCTTGTTAGCCGCTTTGATCACGCCGCCAATAATAAATCGTGTTAAATAATAGTTAAAATCATGTTTACCATTAAAGTTTATTAATCGGAGTTTAGACTAAACACTAATTCTGTCTGGAGAGACAGAAACCTGGTTAAGGAAATTTTCTGGTTATTTAAATTACGGTCTTCTTCTTTTGACTTCCACATTTTGTCCACCATTGGTAGACAATGGGCAAAATAGTTCCGACATCCGCCACCGTGGGACTTTGCCACTAAATACTTCCCTCCTCCCTTTGGTGACAATGCAATTAAATTTTTCCGTTACCCTCCACTGGGGCACAGGGCAAGAATTTCTTCCCATTGTGTAAATCACGTATACTATTACATTTTTTTTTATACATATATTATTTAATTCATAATGAAATGTTGATTTATGTTAAATTTGTTGGATATATTTGCTATAAAAAAGCATGATACAAACATTAAATTAATCAGAATCTTGTGGGTTAGAATATATCCTTTCCCGCGAAATATGTATTTGTCCAAACAATATGGAGATCGAAATGAGGAAATCTAGATAGGACATGCTCAATGCTCATGTACTCTGTATCAATTTTAAACCCTTAAATCCTTTCCTAACTTCAATTCCATAATACGTTTATCATGCCAGATATTATCATATTTCGTGTCTTGAAAGGCTAGTGTTCGCCGTAGACTTAGTGAAAAACTCACCGTAATTGCAAGTTGCGAAGAGTAATTTTTCCATAGTACATAAAGTAGGAAAGTCTGGTATAATTCTAGCAACTGTGAAGAAACGCAAAGTCTGTCTTCGCCAGTATTATTTTAGGTTTATAATCAAATGCAATGTGTAGTCTCGTAAATGATTTTCCTTTCGTTTATTATTATACTGTTTGTAAGTTTATACAGATATGTATAAAAGTCAATTTTCCTATTAACCATAATAATAAAAAAAGTTTATTCAATATCAAAATGTCATTTACATTTACTGTCTACCTCGTCAACGCTAAATACGTTATTAATATACACGACGCAATTTGCAAACAGTTATGTGAATACAAATAATATTTTTTTTTTTGTTAGAATATGATGTCATTTTTTATACATCCTCAATTTTATGGTCTGCTTATCGAATGGTTTGTAAAGTTGGGTTAATTTTAGACGTATATTCGTTTGGTCGTTCTACTATAAAACCATAGATAAAGAATGAAAATTATTACTAATAAAATATGGATTTGTAGTTTAGTTATATTACTACAATACCGTCTATTTTCTATTCTTAGCTTCGCTTATTAGTTTTACTAACAAGGGACGAGGTTTTGTCGAACAAAATGTAAACATTTGCAAATAAAATATATACGTCTGATAATTTTTTTATCTTTGTGAAATCTTTTCTTGATATTCTTCTTGCGAGACTTGTTATTGATTTTCTGAAACCCCAGCTGTCTTATCAGATTTTATCTCTACCTCAGTCGTGGCTTACTCCAGTTGTAAAATACAATGTCATGCATATGTTAATTATAACGATTAAATGTTTATGTCTTCTTTGTATTAGAATTCATTAGGCTTCCTTACGTGGTTTTTCATATTACAACAGTATATGTAAAACTATATGAAGAATAATAACTATGCTATATACTCAAGGAGGCACCACGTAATATAATGCATCTACTTTTTACTAGAACTATTAATTTAATATCCTCTAGCCCACTGCATGTCTCAATAGTTCTTCAAAATTTACTTTTATGCATATTCTTCAATGCTGATTATTGGACCGCCAAGTTCATGCCATTTAGCTGGGTACACTTTGTGCAAGTGAATTTAGCTCTTATCTTAAAGATATTAGAACTCTATCCACCTCATATAACAAGTCCATTCACCCAATAGTTTATCTCATCCAACCCTCAAGAATCTACTAATTTGGCTGCAAGCAAAAAATCATTCGACATAAACTCGTCTCTATTCTATTAGTATTAACGCACTCTGTAACAATGCACTGATCAATGCTTGTATGTGTGTGTGCCGTCCGTAACAGTCGCGCCGGTTTCAGTACGGATGCCCACGCCGACTCGGCTCAGGGACCTTATCAGACAGATCAGGGCAGCCAGGACCGCCGCGGAGGAGCGCAGCGTGGTCAACAAGGAATGCGCTTACATACGGTCCACGTTTCGAGAGGAGGACAGCGTTTGGAGGTCAGTGGCGTCTGTTTTTAAAAAAGAAGAGACGGATTTTTGTTGAGAGTAAAAAAATGAAAAAAATAAATAAGATAAATTCAAGTAGATATTTGATTACGTGTCTTCTAAAAGGTTCGTGAGCCGTAAACTGCGAAATTACTTGTTCTTTTTGGTAAAATGGAAAGCAAAAGGACAATAAATCTAGGTAGATTTTTGTTTAGGTGTCTCCCAATAGATCCCTGAGCAATAAACTGCAAAATTACTTGTCATGTCCAATATTTTTATGCGTTCGTTGATGTAAATCAAAGTCACGGTATAGTTAACTAGTTAGACACGAGTTGAAAAAGAAAAACATTCTGTGGACTATGCCCCAATTGTAGACGTACCCTACCTATACGTGTAATATAAAATCCGAACCCAAACAATTTCGTGGGTTTATGGGTAATCCCGAGATCTTGTTTCCACAATACATCGACGTAGACCAAATATGTGCACTGACCTCTTCTGGTCACACACCGAGCCAAATCACCCATACAATCTGCAACAAACATAGTGTTGTTCAAAAGGTTATCGATACTCGTAAAAAGGCGAATTCTAATGTTGATAAAAAAAAACAGACAAATACGATTTGGACTCTCGTACCGAGCGTTTCATGCAAACTAGCGTTTTTTTGTTATTAATTTAAATAGTCAAACCTGAGTAAGTGAGAACTATACCAAGAGAGAGAGAATATACCAAGTCCCATCATTTTGCCCTTCTAGAGCCTTTATAAGTGAGTGTTTATATTGTTTTCTTGACACTCGTTTTCTTTTGTCATACTTCTTCTAGTATTGTGGGTGTTTATGGACTGTGAAGATCACCTAACAAAAGAAGGCCCTGTTGTGTATTTACCAAAACATTTACCTAAACTTGAGATCCGTTAAACATAAGATAAGCTTTAAACCAAGTTATGCTGTAATGGTGGGACCATTTCGAGAACCTACTTTATTAAATGAAACTGGAGTCACGCAAATTTACCTACAATTGTCGGTGTAATCAGTGTAAATACATGTTTAAAAGTACAAACATCAATTGAGACCTTCCTCCTTTTTTTGAAAGTCGGTTAACAACTTTGAGAAAGGTTAATATTATGTAATTACCTCGTCCTAACTAAAGTTAAAATTACTAATACTATTATCCTAAAAATGACCAACATAACATAAATACAGTTTTATTAAAAGACCAGTTTTGGAACAAATGGCTTGGTTGTCAAATATTTAACAATAGTACAAATGTTTGTTAATTTTATGCAAATAGGTGTTTGACATTGGGTCCAATACATATGGCGGACTGATTTTATTAACTTGTCAAATTAGGATAAGTGGCTGATGATGTCAAGCGCGAACTAGGGGGCCGTTCAAGTATTACGTAACGCAATTTGAGGGGGGGGTCAAAAATCTTTAAAAATTATCTTCTTAAATCGTTACGGCGAATACTTGAACGGCACCTAGTCCAATTCGTTATGAACCTAGTCCAATTCGTTTTCGAGTTCGGAACGGATGACTTTTTTAAACATGTTAATTATAGTAGGTAAAAAAAAATTATAGTGATTTTTGAACATGGAAATAAATAGCATTTATAAATGACAAACTAGGATAAAAAAGGCGTTGTTTTTTTAGAGCTGTGGCTGTCGCTTTGAATATTTTAATTTCTTGGAAAATAACAAATTATTTAATTCTGTTATAGAGTTTGAATTGAATATCCTAAATCGTTTTAAAACTGCCACTCGACTTTTTTGTTTCGAATATTTTAATCTTTCTGTTGCGTCAATGACTCGTATTATACATAGAGATATAATTCCATATTCATAGTATGAATAGTTCGTTCCGCACAAACTCTTCAGAAAACAAACTAAATATATCAAAATTCAACCACTCCATCGATATACATTTTCGAGATGTAATATCTATTACGTATTGTATTACAATATTGATATAATCGTTAATGTAAAAAACCTCATACTCCCAGTGATTGACGTCAGGTTTCAAATAAGTTGACGTGTAGCGTCGACTTTGAGATCCGAAGGTCGGTGGAAACCACAAAGTAAACCGCAAGCTGTACCGTATAGACAAAGTATTTAACATTGTAAGTAAAGATAATAGGATAGAGGAATAATTTACAGAAAATTTCTTGGCTAAAGATATTAATAGCCCGAATCTATATATATATATAAAAATGAACCCCTATTTCCCTTGGTCACGCCATCACGCGTGAACGGCTGGACCGATTTCACAATATTTTTTTTGTTGGTTATTGTCAGGAGAACCTTCTCCATTTTTTCTTTCATAAGAACGAATTTGAATTATGAAAGAAAAAAATAAAAAAAAAATGCGCTGATAATTAGAAAATTTAAGAAAACTTAACGAAAATATTAATTTTATATAACTGTCAATCGTTTGAAATAACTGTCAGCGATTGTCATAATGCGCGCTACAAATTCATAGTTAAGACGGACCAACGTCTGTCGGGTCAACCAGTCGTATTATACAAATAGCTGAGTCACTATTATAATGTTCTACGATATAATATTTTGAACTAATAGAATTATATTTATAACACATGTTTCTGTATTTTTTTTCAATAAAATTTTCCAGTGTTCCCGAAAGATAAATAAAGTGAGATCTAAGTTACCTTTTTCTATTTTTTAACGACGTGAAAAAATTTTATCTTATTGTTGCGACATAAGTTAAAATTACTATAGGACCTTGGAATAGTAAGCCAGCGAAATTTATGATAATAACAGCTAAAAATCAATATTGAGTGATTTTTTTAACATACATATTCAATAGTTGATATCGAAAAACACGTTTTGCCGTCTATTGTTCGAAAAACTGGTTCAAACTAAATAAACTTTGTCACTAATATTGTTTCAAGTTCCCGTCGTCGTATAAACTGGGACAAATTCAGTAAAATGGGAGATACTGGTGGATATTCCGTAAAACTGTGCCAGATAGCTCTCACACGTGGAAAACAAACTTATAAATCTGTATACATAGAATAAATACGTCACTAGTTCAGACTATGGCGCGTACAGAATGCAACAAACACATTAAAACCGCTTGATAATGGAACAAGGCCATAATTAAAATAAATGCACGTAGAGATCAAGTCTAAGAACCTAATATAGAAATATCTGTTATGTATTATAATACTGAACCCAATATAGTATTCACTGAGCAGAAAAATGAATTCTGAGTCATAAGAAATAAAAGATTGTCGGTTGGAAACACCCTGAATCCTGATGGAATGTATAACCATATTCAGCGAACGAAAAAATTATGTAATCAAAGATCTACCCTCCTTCAATCATTTTATTGTATTCGGTAAAATTGTTAGACCTGAACAAATAAAATAAAAGGTATTCTTTCATTCAGTTTTTCCTCCGTGAATATTGGTATAGAAATAAGTCTGTTTCTGTATGTATAAGTATGTATGTGGTAATGGAAATTAATTCACAATCTTCGGATTCTTTCTCTGCATTTTAATCTAGTTAGTCATTTGTATCATATTAGAAAATTCCAACTTCGCCTTCAATGTATTTGAGCTGTGCGTTTCATAAATTAAAGCATCTGCGAAACAATTTAATTACAAGATCTGTGTCCACTCAAACATTACTGTAATAACCTCACGAACTCTAATTACGTTAGTGTACACTTTCCCTTAACCGTCGATTGTCATGGCAACTCTACGCACTTCCAAACCCAAGTCAACATCCATAAAAATTTAGGTATTCCTGTAAATTGGGGGTCGATGTAACTATAAAAGAGCAAATCGCACCCTTAGCACTAACTCTCAGTAAGGTCGCGTGATTAAGTAAGTGCTAATCAATTCAGTTGAAACATAAGTGCAGGTAATGAGTTAGCACGTGACAAAATTATTGAGAAGCTAATTAGTGATTTCATGGTTTTGCGGTACAAAATAAGCTATTTACACAATCATGTGCTTACAGATATTAAAGGTAACAATAAAGAAGATCGAACAGGAATAATTGTTAAAATTTATGTCACTAATGTCAGATTGTAGGTCCCTCGTATGTGGTAAATATTAAAGTTGATCTGGAACAAAGCGATTTTATGATTCGCGATCATAATCTTAAATTTTATAATGCCTTGTAACCAAACGAAGTGGTTAAAACGAGAAATTGACCTATTCTTCTAATTTTAAAATCCGTCAGTTTCGCTTAATCGTTATCCGTTGACAGTCATCTGTAAACTAAAATATGCAAGTATAAATAGCACCAAACATTGAACAATACACGACATTTAACCAATGAATCGCCTTTACAGTGTCATTACCTCGTCCCCTTCGGAAAATATCGGTGTTGTACGGAAGATTTCCGCAACATTTACCCCCGGCGTCTTCTTGTTTAGGAGACGATGTCATTACGTTCCGCTTTCAATGGCACAGTAGGGCTTATTTAACTCAAATACCGGCGAATACGAATTGTACCTTCCCAATATATAGTGTAATATTCTCAATTGTACACGTAGATCGCAATTGGGGCGCTGCGTAGCTCATTTTGTTTTCATTTACTAGCATCCGCTTTCAATAAACAATTTCAATCGCTTTTTCCAATCCATCGTGAAAATTGACCAATCAGAACAATGTATTTTTGACATGCCTACAAATGACATTCTGATTGGTGTATTTTGGCATTGGATAGAAGATTAACATCACTTATTGAGACAACTATAAATACTGAAACAGAATAGTCGAAAGCAAGTATTTCCCATATTGACGCACACAACCCAACTTGACGTATTAAAATGGACCATTCACAATTCGGCTACAAGGCAAGGTGAAATTTATCGATCGTCAAAAGTCGTGAACTTTGCCTCGTCGACTTCGGCCCACCTTCCATTGTGTCGGATTTATGGGCCAGAACAAGGCTATACACTGTCCCATTTATAATGGACTACACGTTTGATAAATCGACTGCATACTGGTGTACGAAATTAAGTGAATTTATTACTAACTAGCAACCCGCCCTGGCTTCACACGGGTGCAATGCTGACTATTTAATGGATGTTATTATTATATATATAAACCTTCCTCTTGAATCACTCTATCTATTAAAAAAACCGCATCAAAATCCGTTGCGTAGTTTTAAAGATTTAAGCACACATAGGGACACAGAAAGCGACTTTGTTTTATACTATGTAGTGATACTGGTGTTGAAAACATGAATACAATATTTGGGACCGTTTTCGTAAACTTGCCAATTTGGATAGTTTCTTTACTTGAATGCAAGGAAATTGTGTTAAAAATCTAATTTGACAATTCACCTTGATGTACTGATCTTGCATTCTGTAGGAAGTATGCAGACAGGAATTACATTAACAACTTAATTTGATCATAAAATATGTAGTGCAGCCCGGTTAATAAATGTCGGCCAACGAGAGACATTGTTTAGATTGTTAGTGCCAGATGCACCAGGCGTAACATGCAATTTTAGACCACGAGCTAAAAGGTATTGTAGGTGTATTTCGTGCATAGACATATTATATTCTATAGACACGAACGTCCATATAAACTATTTGTTCAAAATCTGGATCAATCGTCTAACCAAACTTATTAAACATACAGTGCTAAAGCGCTTTAAACAGAGTATAAGTAAAATGGCAACCAATTCTGGATTGCAGTATACTTCATTTGAACACAGTGAGTGTTCGGAACGCCAGATCTAGTACGTAGTACATAATATACATCAATGATTTCGTGACTCCCATTCTCATCGGATACTGGACTTTATTCTTTACGGAATGAGAAGTAAATTAAAATAAAAACACCGTTGACCGGTAACATAAAAAATGTCTGGCGTTCACAAGGGTGGCACTATTTAAATGTCTCGAATGAGTCAGACGGCCTTTAATAATACTAATATGATTGAAATTTTGTGTGTCCGCTGTCCAATATCCAAGGGTATATACGTAACACAGAACTTTTTCGGTGTAGACTGTAGAGGTCGCACGATCGATTTTCAATTGACACAAATTTGATGGGTTTTATTTGTTGCACGACAACTTTTCGTCTTGGTTGTTCAACCTAGTCCAAGAATTTTAAAACTGACAGTACAAAAAATTCTTCCCATTCCTAGTGTTGTGTACTTGTCATATTTTAGGGAACGAAAAAATAAATGAAAACAAAATATCGATTTTAACCCCTTATTCATAGACATTATATATCTAAGCTCTATCTTTGCTGTGATAACAAGTCTGTTTCTCAGTGTTGACGGCATGGCAGTCTTCGTAATGCGTAGACATAGGGCCGTTGTGATTGGCTAATATTGAAATACAACTTGAATCTAGTTGGCTGTCAGATAAACAAAGCTAGGAAACAGACTTATCACACCAATTCTTCGTCCTTAGATAAATAACGTCTATGAATAAGGGGGTAAATTTTCAATTATTTTTATATATTTAAGTGACAGATCTGAACAGAGCACTTATTTTAAAAATAAGGTATTATTGCATTTATTTTATTTCTTTCTTCTCTGATTATATTACCAAACTAATAGGCTATAAACTCTGTGAGGTTCTAGATACGATCTTTTTCGCTTCGAAGAAACAGAATTGCCTGACATTGGAATTCGTGTTGTTGGACGATCGACTCGCTTCGCGTCACATGATTGGAATTAGGCTCGGCGGAGCGTGGGTGCGCTGTTGTGCCTCTCCTTTAAATTCAGGCATTATTATAGACTGTGAGACCGCTCATCTGACGGTCAGTTTTGTCTTTAATACCATCAGTTACAATTCCTAGTCAGAAACTAGTCGATTTGTACTGCGCTCGACAATTTGAGACTTCAGTCTAATATAGCCTGTATTGCAAGGGTTTTCGAAACAAGACAATAGTGCTTCCAGAATACTAATAATGGGGATGAATCAAGGGCAGAAAATATCAATCACACAATAAACAAACAAGAAACAAAGATAATCATGATGTTGATAATGGGCGAGTCCACCGCGAAATTGAGCACACATTCCAGACTCCGAGCTTATACTGAGCAGTAAAACCATATCCCGACCCAAGATTCGAAGCCGGGAATTCAGATTGATTTCGTTCCGCGCACGCAATGACGACGCCACCGAGACACGAAAATAAATCTATAAATAAGATAATGTTTGTAATCGCGCTTATATCTAAGTCAATCTAGATCTCAGATTTAAAATCCTTCGACCACGGCATACTTATGGTCTACTCAACCCGTCGCACTAATGGCTCGAATGATAAACGCGAACGTAAATTTTTCACTCCGATAACATCTGCGTGTAAAACATAGCACTTGCATAAACATTATGCAGATTGTATCGTCGACGTATCTACCTAGGGGCTATTCAATATCAATCGAGTATTAATGCTACAATTGTCTGTTTGCATATATCAATTGCTTTGTCTCGTGTGTCGAGCATTGTATTAATAAATTAAAATAACATCAGCCTTAAATCATTACTTTGCTAATGCGTCTTAATTGAAGTTCGTTAAATTGGTGGACAATTTCTATGGGATACCGTTTAAAAAGTTCTTCAAAATCCGCAGATCTCAATAAAATTCAAAATTAAATAAGTATGCGCACGCGCAGCGCAGTTTTTCTAACGAATGAGTTTTTAATGATTGATTTCAATATTTAATGGACCATGCTATTTATCCAACAATAAAAGATTTTCTACTTGATATATATTTTTTACTAAACCTACTACTCCTCAACAGATGTCGGAACATAGCCAAGTTGCTGTACATCCATATGCTCGGCTACCCGGCGCACTTCGGCCAGCTGGAGTGTCTGAAGCTGATCGCGAGTCCGCGGTTCACGGACAAGCGGGTGGGCTACCTTGGCGCCATGCTGCTGCTGGATGAGCGCCAGGACGTGCACCTGCTTATCACCAACTGTTTGAAGAAGTAAGTGCTTGTTTTATAAATAAACATCTAGGTGTTTCTCACGTCTTCGCACTCATGAAAAAGCTTATATCCCACTATGTAATTTTGCGGAATGAGAAACCTATGGTACAGGCATACTCTGCACCAAATTACGATTGTTATTGTTGTTTAGCCGTGAAAGCGTAACAAACTGATGGAGTTGCTTTTGCATTTATGATATTTAATGGATTTGGGGATTTGAAAAAGGGAAGCTGTTGAAATTACATTATTAATAAAAGTTGTATAAGCTGATCTTATGGTATACAAAAACAATTATATGTATTAAAAACATTTTTTTTATTCTATTTAGAATTCGATAGGAATCGTGTTATATCGGCCCTTAGCAATTAAAACAAAAAGTATCTTAGACAGTTCTTAAAATTGTTTATCTGATTAGGGGTTAATGACTTGATTAGGAATACGTATCGGCTTGTTTAGTCCAAAGATGGTGCTGATGCAATCCTTGATCTTGATGCGGATTTGATTAGTGCTATAAAACATTTTTACATAGTCTAACAAACTACCACGAAACATATATTTTATTATTATTATATTTTATTTATTTACATACGTTATAGTTAGTATGACGCAGTTTCATAACACAGTATAAAAATCGTTGTTGTGTTTCGGACAGATGCGAACTAAAAGCCGGTTACAAGCACACTGATTTATTGGCGCTGCGTCTCACGCAGTACACACTGCACGCATGTACCTATGGCCTACGCACATATAATAATAAATAACACATAACAATCAATATAATAAGAAACCCAATTTCCGTAAATTCATGAGAAATTTGAATACCAAAACCATTAAATATAAATTTACTTTTACACATTCGTGTTTTTGTGGTATCAGCCCGGCTTGATTGCGCGAATCTCCCAATGATCGTTCTGAGCCGAGGTTCGTAAGTCGTTTGTGGGTTGCCCACAGCATGGTCTTTTTTTTTCTCGATTGTGTTTTCCTGAGTGATTTGTTGAGAGTCGCTGTTGGGAGCAGTGTGTTTGTCTGTGGGGGTGTAGCTTCGGCGGACAGTAGAGGCCTCTGTACAGCATGGTCGCTTAACTTTCAAAGGTTGCGAGCGCCCAAAGCACTCATCCAAAAGACCCTTGCCAGGTCCTTTAAAAAAAAATGTGAGTAACATTCTCGAAATAACTTGGTTAAACATCAATCTCTTTAATGAGCACACTGCACATCGCATGCTGTGATTTATCGTGCACGCGGGATTACTGGCGCGGTTAAGCATTTAATGAAATTTTAGCTATACTATTCCCATTTCTACGGTGAAATAATTAAATGGAAACATTCAGTGTTAAAAATCCTTTATTAATAAAACTTGTATTTGATTTTGTAATTTTTTTCTTCCCCTGGCGTGGGGGTAAACTTCATCCGTTGAGAAGTTAAGCGTCTAATGCGGTAAGCTTAAAGTATACCTGATTCTCCAGTCAGATACTCATCGGCTTGCATTGCAATAGAACATTTCTGACAATCGCTATCGAGCTTGGCATGAATAATAATTTAAAATTGCAACGAAACAAAGATAAAAGAAACATTAGGTAAGGAATAATTTGCATAATGTTATCAAAGGTTCTCGAACTAGGCCATGCTGTCTTAAGGTAATTCGCCGTGTACCTCCCCACAAGTTATTTTACGTTTATTTATGGAAGAGAAAAGAAGGCTCTTGTTGCGAACGTAACGAACCGGTTACCTCACTGACATACTAAATTTGCATGTCAAACGTCGACGAATATGTACGGGGAATTTTACATGCGGGCACGCTTGCTTGATCTAGCTTATTCGACCCTTTTAGGGAATTAATGATGAAAGGGTTTCTGTATAAAGTTATTTTTATTTTATTTTTTAATTTCTTCTTCTTCCTTTAAAAAAAAAATGGCTCCACCGTTTTATCGGTGATTTTGCCAATGTCGAGTAAGTAGGAGTTTAAAATTATGACATGAGTTAAAATCACTTTCGACCCGAAGTTAACCGAACGAAAAGACTTTTTAAATTTCATTCTACGGGGAACCGGCTAAGGTCAGAGACCATGCTGCCATGTCATAAGTATAAAGTTCTTTACAATATTGAAAATCAACCGCAAAAGGAATTAAATACATTTAAAACGTTAAAGCATGCATATAGCTTAAGTTTTCTGCAGCAAAATCGTTTTTAATTTATTAAAGAAAAAATGTTGTTTGAAAACCAAAATTATATAGGCGATTAGAAGTGTATAGCAAATTTTTTTTTTGTGAAATAAAATCTTTTTGAATTCATAAAAACAAATGTTAAGAACAAAATTATATACTTAGGTGATAGGTATTTTGTTCAGTTATTAATGTCGTTATCATTGTCAATATTTTTTTGGTAAAAAGGTTGAATGAGTTAAATTATATTAGCGGACAAGTATTGAATGACTGAGCTTATCGCTCGTTTGTTGTGAACCAAAGCCGTAAACAGTAACAATGGCAAATACCTCACATAAATAGGAATTGCCATGTACTGCATGACACTTCACTGTGCATTAGTTTAGTGAGTTATGGTTAAAACTAGGGATATTTAGTAAAATATTCAATAAGAATCGATATTTGGATAGATAGACTATCGTTCATAAATCGGTCAATGTGTTCGAACAAATTTTGGCATCAAATATGTACTATAACCAAGTAATAGTTTTGACAATCGAATTATTGAAAACGTTATACGACAATGAGAATCAGACAAACAATTAGGATAAAATATATTAATTAGTGAGGAAACCTACACATCTGAGAAGTTCTCTATAAGAATTTCGAAGGTGTGTGAAGTCTACCAATCCGCACTAGGCCAGCGTGGTGGACTAAGGCCTAATCCCTCTCAGTAGTAGAGGAGGCCCGTGCTCAGCAGTGGGCAAGTATATAATACATACATAATACAGGGCTGCTATTTTTTTTTTATATTAATTAGTAATGGATAAAATCACCTTGGCACCAATTCCTATGAAGCATAATAATGTCCCAAGTGCCAACTAATAATTGTTTTCATATTTACCCGAATTATTTCCATATAACAATAGTGACGAAACAGTGTCGCGTGTGCGGCAGGAAACATCGGATTACAGTCAGGTGAACGCCTATGAATGCCGTAATCCGGACATAGCTCGTAACGCTAATGCTCTGTCAACCGCCTCCATGATGTCAAATCAACACAAATATTGGGCTGGGACGATAAAACAAATGAGTGAGAGCAGATGCTAGAACATTGTTTGTAAACTACCGTACCGTACTGTCTTCCGTATTCATAAACAATATATTTAAAAATGAATCCCTATTTACCTTGGTCGCGCCATCGCGCGTGAGCGGCTGGACCGATTTCACTATTTTTTTTTGTGTTTGTTATTGTTAGAAGAAGGTTCTTGTGAAAGAAAAAATTCAAAAAATTGCGCGGAAAATTAGAAAATTTAAGAAAATCTTAACGACAATATTAATTTTACATAACTGTCAGCGATCGACAGAATGCGCGCGTGCATACATAGTTAAGACAGGACAACGTCTTTCGATTCAGCTAGTAAACAATACTATGAAGACGCACAGTGCGACCGAACGCATAGTCTTTGCAATTTCATAGTGTTCTTTGGCTTTTTTTTTAAGAGAGATGATTACCCCGTGACAGTCGACATCATTATGCCGGCCTGTTTGAACCAGATAGACACAGTCTGATCCCGGAACGCGACACACTTACACGGGCCACTATGGCGGGTTTTAACACCTTGTGTACGGTGGTCGCTATCCGGGCGGATATAAAATGTATCCTACTACTAGCGAAACCGGCATTTATCTGACAGCCAGCTGAAGTAAAGTTTTATGTGAATTTTAGCCAATCACAGCTCCCCTATGCCTACGGATTATCGAACTGTCATATCAAAAGCACTGAAAAACAGGCTTATTTGTGTGCTATGCTGTGATCGGCATTGGCTTGTAAATAGTTTTGGCGGGCAAGAGTGTAGGATTGATTTATCCATCGAAGGTCGTGCCAATGAGAAAATATTTAGTGTCATAACAACAAAATAAAGAAATATGTACTCATATTATAGACACTTTCATCAAGACAACGCTGAATCCAGCATATTGTTTATCTCGAAAGGCAATAAATTTTATAGTAGTTTCGTTTACAGAGAACAATACAGCTTTTTATAATTTTTATTACTATCATTAATCGTCGGTATTAAAATATGACTAGATTAGTTAGACCAAATTTATTTCAAGAAGCGTACTTCAAAATAAATTGATCTAGGTTTTTTTTTTTATATTTTAGGTAAGGTCAGGGGGTCTTATTCCGTCTATAGGGCTAATCCGTCTTTTTGCAAATACGGGCATCCTGTTCTAAGGACAGCTTCGATAGTCGCATTGGGAAGAGTAAAAAAACCCTCTATTTACCTATACGGTTATCAAAGCTGTCCTTGATTAGAACGCCCGTATTTGAAAAAAGACGGATATGCCCCCGCAGACGGAATAGGACCCCCTCACCTTAAATAAATAAAAATTTCTAGATCAGGTTATTCAAAACTGCGATTCGTCACTCGTGTTTGATGATTATCTATAATTTACACAAGCCAGTGTAACTACAGGATACAACAAGACCTAACATCTCATGTCTCATGATGGCGAGCGCACATATAATTATATATTATAATTATATGTTTGGTATTCCACTATTAATATTATAAACAATTCAAGGTGTTGGATGATGTTTCTACTGTTTATGAGCGGTCGTATCGCTTACAGTCACTTTACTTATTTTTTTGTATCTATGCCAAACGGATTAATTATAGATCGCGTGTAATATTTTCGTGGATACAGTAATTATTCAAGCGGATGCATTCTGCGCTCACTTTCGCGTTTCTTGATATTTTATTTAATGCCGTGTTAAAGCTGTTCTGAAAATTGTTTTTATAAAACAATACTGTTTAACCTGAAAATGGTTTTTATAAAACAATAGGCAAAGATAATTATATTGTTTTGACGTTAACGTATTGCAAAAATCAATGCTGACATAATTATTTATAATTTAATGGTGTTTGATTCTTTTAAACTGAATAGGAACGTAATAAAATCTTTTAGCATTTTAACAGTATAAGCATTGTTTATTAGACCTATGTACAAATAGTTACATAATTCAAGTCTTAAGAGTAAATTTTTTTGATAAACTTACTTCTGAAGATAAAATAATAATGAAAGTGTTAGAGCTATCTCAATTATTGGTCGCAAAAACTTATTAATAACAAATACCTTATTTCATGATCATTAAAGTCGCTCCCCAAAGTGCCTGCAGCCGCTTATCAGTGACAGTTGTGATGTAAATACAAATTGTATCTATACTAATATTATATAGCTAATCTCAGCACGTACATAACCGATTTTGATTACATTGCTACATTACTTCAAAGTGCTATTCACTAGTTTTTATATCGAAAAAACTTCACGCGGGCAGAGCAAATAGCAAAAGCTAGTCTCTTTTTACATTATACCACTAGCATATCTGATGAGATTACGAGATTGTATACACATCCTGCACTAACAAATTAAAAAGTTAAGTCTTGCTCCATTTTTTGTAAATTATGAATGCACATAATCAGCTCATTGTGTCCGCATTACTACTGATAACGCGTCACCTGTCAAGCTTGGGGTTTATTCTCTATGTGTGTGAATTCGTAACATGCTCGTTATCTTGGTGAAATTTGCTTGAAATATTATTCCGTTTTGACGTATATTTTATAGATACGAACGTCCATATAAACTAGTTGTTCAAAACCTGGAGGTAATTAAATTTCGCTGTAGCGCTAAAACATCAATCGTCTAACCAAACTTTTTAAACATGCAGTGCCAAAGCGCTTTAAATAGAGTATAAGTAAAATGACAACCGGATTGCGATACACTTCAGTTGAACACAGAGACTGTTCATAACGACAGATCTAGAACGTAGTACGTTTATCGATGTCTGTATGCCAATTTCTATTGTCTTAAACGCGACGAGATGCGTTATGAGATCGTAACGAACTGTCAAAATAACGTGTGGCGTAGAGAATAAGGCTCCTGTACGGTTATCGTGTAATTAGAAGCGGTGTCAACGACCACCACGCGTTTGTGGGCCGCCACACGCCACGTTTGGCATAGCTCACCGGTAATGGTACAATTTCGGCTAATAATTAGTAATGGAGTTTATTGGAAATTTTGTGGCCTTGTTTGTTTAATGAAGTTCTTGACTTGTATTTTTTGAGTTAGGATACGATTCTTACCAAAATCGTTTTTGGACGGAAAACATCCAGTCATTTTATACAGTCAACCAATAACAGAGATCGCTCTATGTACACATGCCCTCGCACGCATTAGTGTCCTTATAAGAACTCTAACCCGTCTAAGCCATCCATAGAACTCAGTTCAAGTGCCCCCCTTAAAGGGGTGAGCTTCGTATCATATAGCAGAATCTCGTCCTCCACCAACTTTAGACAAAACCAAGAACTTTACTCAAAAATAAAAAAACTTTGTGTAATCATATAAAAAAAAAAAACCGGCAAAGTATGAGCTAAATATCTTAACGGACAACGGTAGCTCTTGGATTGTACCAGAATTATACATACTTATAAATATTTGAGTATAATCTGCTAACAGCCTACATCACTTTCGATTCTGATGCAGTAGGAATCAATACGCGCTGTGCAGTCTACGTATCTATATTTATATAGTTGATACCGACCTTGCAGTTTCGTATCGCTATTCGGATCACATCTAGTTACATGTCATAATAGATTGCGCAATTCTAATTCATATATAAACGGAGGCTTGTAAAGATGTTTGTAAGAAATAAACTTAGAAACCGGCTGAACGGATTGGAAAGAAATTGTGGACACTAGACGTCTGGTATTAATATAGCCGATGTTTTAATGTTTTAGAAGTTGATAACCCTATGAATAGACGTGGATGGTATTTGGCAATCATAATTTTCATACTCTTGATTAATGTATAAGATAATTTTAAATCCTAAAAACGTACACCAATAAAGGTGTTAATATTATCTATAAATAAACCAATAACATGTATTGTTTGAAGACCGCAATGTGTCAACATTACTTTCCCGTCCACAGTGACCTGAACAGCAACACGCAGTTCGTGGTGGGCCTGGCGCTGTGCACGCTAGGGGCCATCGCGTCGCCGGAGATGGCGCGCGACCTCGCTTCCGAAGTGGAGCGCCTCATCAAGTCGCCCAACGCGTACATCAAGAAGAAGGCGGCGCTGTGCGCCTTCCGCATCATAAGGAGAGTCCCCGATCTCATGGAGATGTTCCTGCCGGCCACCAGGAGTCTGCTCACTGAGAAGAATCATGGTGAGTTCTTTGTAATCAGCAATTTATTGATACTGCTGTAGTGTTATCTGTATCATGACATTCCTTTCATTAAAAGGTGGACAATTCATCTTGTTTTTGTCTTATTATTTTTATTAACCGACTTCAAAAAAATATTGTTAAATTAGTGCCAACAGATGTCACTGAAATACATTTAAAAAAAAGTCCGTATTATTAAAATTTACATAGATATTACAGTCAAAAATAATCATCATTAAACAAATATCGATGCATAAACACAATAAGAAATTCACAAAGAAGTTTCAAAAACTAAAAATACTTATTTTTTTCATTACACAATCATTATCGCGTTAATTAATAATGCTCATACATCAAACCGCATTAAATATTCCCTTAGCGTAATGAATAACGCATGATGTCGCAGGTGTGCTCATCACTGGGGTGACCCTGATCACGGAGATGTGTGAGAACAGTCCGGACACTCTCAACCACTTTAAAAAGGTAAATATTTACTAAATTATTCAGTTTTTTTAGTTTTTTTTTGCATATATTTTTGTATTTTGTAAAAAAAAATGTTCGATATCGATCAGAGAGCTAAAAATGCTTTAGTTGAATCGTTTAACATTTTTTTGTGAAACAAAAAAAAATATGCTGAAGGTAAAGCTTGCATTGGTGGCATTTTTTTTTTTATAAAAACGAGTCAGTTATGATTCTGAAGGGGCCTTTTTGGACTCTCTGGTTGTGTATATTTGGTTTTAGTAGCGCAGCTTTGATTCTCGTATTTAGTTTATAATTAAAGCTTTTGATTAAATATTTTTCGACAATATGTACTGAAGGATATAAGGAGCTAATGAAGGATATAAGTGATATCCGAGACATAAAAAACATAGAACTATACGTACTTAATAATAAAAACATATTTATGAAAATGATGATTTCTGGGAAAGTGATTTTTTTTTTATATAAAAATCAAACTTTAGGAATGGTTTTCCTAATTTACAGTTGATGTTATAATATAGAATTCCGTTTTAAATTCAAGTGAAATTAGCTACGCTCTATAATGCTCTCAAACTAATTGACATTTTAACTACGAACTAAACTTTCTTAGTTGACGTCCACGCATCTCGTTTAAGAGTCCACAATATCTGAATATTATTAAAATGAAAAAGTAAATTATAATCTAAAATACGATTTTTTTTTAATTTGAAAATCTTAATTTTATTTATTGCAAAGCAATCAGATAGTCCTAGACGTTAAACTTAAAATTCTCAAAACCAGTGCAAGTTCCTCCAATTTAAAAACACACGTGAGTGGCGCAGAATTAGCATTTAAATTTTAAATTCTTTTCATATAATCTTCATCGTATTATGGGACGAAATTACTTAACTTTATTTTTTACTAACCTTTTGGACCATATACGTAAACTATATTCAGTTTTAATTAAATAGGTACTAAAATATATATTATTACTATATAATTAATTCCGTTTGAAATATCGTGACTGGAAATACTTATTTTACGAAACTCTATTACACGTGTTATATGGCTATGAAACAATGACTACATAAAATAGCAGGTGATAAACTAAATACAATGCATACATCAATAATAATAATATAATAACATCAGCCCTGTATTATATACTTGCCCACTGCTGAGCACGGGCCTCCTCTACTACTGAGAGGGATTAGGCCTTAGTCCACCACGCTGGCCTAGTGCGGGTTGGTAGACTTCACACACCTTCGAAATTCCCATAGAGAACTTCTCAGATGTGCAGGTTTCCTCACGATGTTTTCCTTCACCGTTAAAGCGAACGATAATTCACAAATAATACGCACATGATTTTAGAAAAGTCAGAGGTGTGTGCCCTTGGGATTTGAACCTGCAGACATTCGTCTCGGCAGTCCGTATAAATCAGTAATCGTATAAATCGTATACAGTCGGCATCAATACATAGTACATATATAAATAATAAATATAATTATTTATTGCATATTGTTAACACACACCACACAAATAAACTGTCCATTACCTTGATTCATACTTGTTTTATGTGTCTTAAAACATCCTTAATAATAAGGAAAATTAAATTGCATACACCTTATTTGCATAGCAGTTTTCTAAATATTCAGTAATTAAAATTAACTTATCAGAATTAAATTATTGTTGCAAGTCTATTTTTAGGTAATTAAACTATAATTTATAGTAGGAAATACTTACATATGTAAAATTTTTTGCAATTCATATTTCTAAATGGCAAAACTCCAATAGCATTATGATTATTTACAAATCAGAAAAGTAGTAAGATTTTTGGTGAAAATATTCAATTTATTAATTGATGATTTTTGGCCAATTATTAGCAAAGGTAAAGAAAACTATGCTGCTTCATTTATTAACGCAATGTCAAAATAACCCTGAACAATCTACTTAATTCCCTCTTCTTGATCTGAAGTGGCATAAAGAAAAAGGAGACAGAGTGTTTAGGAAAACAAAATTAAGACCATCAAATATCGCTTAGAGTTGAGGGCAGTGACCTTCAACCAAATATTTAAGCTGTAAATGCTTGATAATTATATTATTCTTAACAATAATAAATACTAAATCAACTCTACAAAATGAAGTTTTAAAAAAATCCTCATAAAATAGTAAATGCTACTATATGAATTACTTTCTATTAAGTGGTCTATAATAAGATCTCTGCACACGTCGATAACAGAAAAGGACAGGTATATGCAATGATTTGCTGCTAATTTTAACTTTATCGATAAACAACCATTGAAATGGACAAACCGAGCGATAAAATTGTTTATTTATATAGACATTATTCCTCGGTATTGTTGTTTTTATAATGCAAAATGAAGTATTTAATTTTTCAAAATTATCTAAGATATTATCATCATGCCGTTCATAGCCAATCTGCGTATTGGCCATTAATGGTGATAAGAATACAGTAAAATTCGATTACATTTATACAAATTTTAATCAAATCGCGGTCTGATAAACCAATGATATCTCGCAACTCTGTACGAAGTAAAAGTAAATAAAACGAGGGCTGGAAAATAGGAACACGCTGTATACGAGAATGTAGTTCGAAGTAATCCATAAAAAAAAACTTTCGTATTAGCAAACGGTATTGAATTCTACAATATAGCTTTAAGTATTCTATTGAACTCTTTAACTAAGAAAAATGATGTTCACGATCATGTACAAAATTATTATGTGTGAAGTATCAAAATACGAAAGTCCACCGCCGGACCATGAAGGTTGCAGTCTTCGAAACGTTGGTAGAAAATTATAATATAAAAAATCTCGATAAAATCCAAATAATTATTTTATTTCAAAACATATAATGTAAATATCCAAGCGTTATCCCTTATCATGCCTTAAGTGTTTGGAATCGAATGGAACACCTGCCTTATCAAATGCAAATACTGAGTAATGTGGGTATAGTTGCCAATAATGTGTTTAAATAATGCCTACTTTTGTATTTTATGTTATCCATGTTTTATAGATTAAGATGTTCAGTATTACTTTATTAGCAAAGGCTGTATCGATGGATATATTTATTATGAATGTATTCTGCTAATTTATTTTAGTTTATGATTTATGCTTGTAAAGATATATTTTAAACCATTTAAACCCCTAAATCAATTTTAATATTTATAAAGAGTGTATTATGTTTGATAATGCAAAAATCTGGTAATAATTTATCAGTTGTGCTAGAGAATATTGAACCTTCTTGCATATAATTTCGATAGTTTGTAAAGTGTAAATATTGTAAAACAAAATCATTAATGATATTATGTTTGTGTTGTCTCGTAGGAGAGCGGACAGCGCGAGGTAACACACAAACGCTCCATGCACTTTGACATATACCATTATGTATTCTAATGACAATGACATAATATAATGACTTGTTCAATTAACGTACGCGTACGTTCAGATTACGCACGCGTCCGTAATCAAGAACGTTGCGGGAAAGTATTTAAAAAATCATATATCCAGTCTACAACTGATTTTAATTACATATTTGTAATTACGTACATAAATATTGATTTTGTGCCTACAATGTTGTCTGTTTGTAACATAAGTATAATGTTCAATGTCAATAGAGTACATAATAAGCATGAATGCAATGTTGTGTTGATTATATACGTATACATGGGTACATTTACCGTCAGCCTTACGTAGATTAGGTATTGCAAAGCTGGTACCGCTTTGACAACTCGAGGCTTTGAGATTTTTGAGGGCTTCTTCAGACTTTTCTATGATAGGACTTTCTGTAGTTAGAATAACTCATGTCGGGGTAGCACTTGGTAAATGTGAGCTGTGTGAAGGTAGTGATTTAAAATTACTTAGACTTTATTTTTTACGCCATAAAAACTATGTAAAGTGCAATTAACTTTGTTACAAAAAATTTTTAAACCTTATCCATTGCAAGGTACTGTCGTGTTTTTGATATTTGAGTTTTCCTAATTGCTTCAATGTTGTAAAAACTATTGAAAATAATAATTGTGTAAAATGTAGAAAAATTATATTTGTGTTTAATTTTAATTTATTACCTTCGAAAATAGTACACGTATGAAATAGGTAGAATAGTTTCTCTTCTACGAATAGACGGTAGTCAACTTTCATTGCAAAAAGTATAAAAAATACTCTACTTCGGGTTCATACGTCCAACGTCCATACAGTTACTAACACGAGCAAACCATTAGATTGGACAGCACAGTGATTTTACTAATTTGACGGTGTTAGTACAGTCGCGCGCTATTGCTAGTCTATGGTATGTCAGTAGTACAGTCAGTGCGCGAAGTGATTCAAAGGAGGCGCGTCATTGATCTCCCTCCTTTTTTGCGGAAAGTTAGGTATAAACTCCTCTTGTAGAGGCGGTTTTGTCGACTACGCCATACCGGCTTTATCTTCAGGTCCTCAACTCCGGAGTACCTGAGACAATACCTCTTATTGCAACCGAACCTTAATAACATCATAAGAATGAGGGACCACAATGAAGGACCCTGGCATCTACGATGGCAATAACGCCGTCTATTCCCCCTTAAGCCCCTCCCCTATTCACATACCATAGACTAGCATTTGCGCGCGGATTAAGGTATTTGATAAGTAATATGTCGCCCCGTCCCATGTATTTGCTGTTGTTTCTATGTACTTGCCTTGTAACATGTAAAACTATCAGAATCCAATCGTGAAGTATATAGTATTGCCGATTGCCTGGTACTGGTTGTAAATTGTTTTTTTTTTTTATACGCTTTTTGCAAATTGTCTCTGTGCATTTGGGCGATATGTTGTGTTGTCTATGGTTTTTACATGACTGATGCGCGTTATTTGTTTCTAGATTGTTCCGAATCTGGTGAGGATATTGAAGAACTTGATACTGGCCGGATATTCGCCGGAACACGACGTCAGCGGCGTGTCGGATCCGTTCCTCCAGGTAAGAGAAATATCAGCTTCAAATCGAAATTTAAGCTATGTCAGCTTACTTTGACGTTGCATAACTGAAAAAATTACGTATACATAACGAAATTAATGGTTTATGATTTTGACATAAGTATAAATAAAAATCTCTGCTATGCGAGCTAAATTAGCTTTCGGTCTGCAACCCGCGTAAACAGTAAAAAAAATATATATTAAATATTAGACGTAATGGTAAGTTTGTGAAAATATAAAAAGACCTAGTTAAAATATTAATATAATTAAATAGAAGATGAGGATATTTGTGACGTGACCTGGATTTTTTACTATACAATGTTTCTAACACTTGCAGTAAATCACAACTTACAAACAAAGCACTTATCATCTTTTTACCTGCCCAATTAAATAAACCGGTATAATTTGTACGACCGGCAAAATTCTCCGAGATTACATTTGAATATCATTTTGCCTTTCGAATATATGTTTTTGTAATGTTTTTTTTTATATCTATATAAAAAAAAACAAATTTGTTAAAACATAATTAAAATTGCAGGTGAAAATCCTCCGCCTCCTGAGGATACTCGGCAAGAACGACGCCGAAGCGTCCGAAGCGATGAACGACATCCTCGCGCAGGTCGCCACCAACACGGAAACCAGCAAGAACGTCGGCAACACCATACTGTACGAAACTGTACTCTCCATCATGGACATAAAGTCCGAATCGAGTCTGCGAGTGCTCGCCGTCAATATACTGGGCAGGTTTCTGTTGAACAACGACAAGAACATACGATACGTGGCGTTGAACACGTTGTTGAGGACCGTGCACGTCGACACTTCGGCCGTACAAAGGCATCGGACTACTATTTTGGAGTGTTTGAAGGTGAGATTTTTGTAAAAATCCTTGTGGTGCCTTTATTGTCTAGTGGCTATGTATTGTCGAATAAGAATCTATCTGAACGTAATATTAGTTAAGCCAGTCAAGTTATTGGTGTGATTCCCAGATCAAAGTAGTGATGGTCATTGTGGGTAGATAAAGAACAAAATGAAACATACTTTTATGACTTCAATAATGATCCAGCGTATATTAATTAATCTGTTATTATTATCGAAAAAGCATTTGGTGCTAAATATTATATACAGATATTTTGAACAGTAAACACATACACAGTACATGATCGTTCCCAAAGGGGTTGGCAATACTGTCAATCACCATAGTCCATTTTGGCAAGTCACAACCCAGTACCAACCAATGTATAAGTCCAGTAAGATAATAATGATTTAAAATCATAACTGCATGGTATTTTATAGTTCCAGAATAAAACCAGCTAGACAATTATTTGTTATTATTTTATCCCACATTATAACCAGCTGACAATATTGTTTCTCGCAGGACCCTGACGTGTCGATCCGCCGCCGCGCCATGGAGCTGTCGTTCGCGCTGATCAACGGCCAGAACATCCGCAGCATGATGAAGGAGCTGCTGTCGTTCCTGGAGCGCTCCGACGCGGAGTTCAAGGCGCACTGCTCCAGCGCCATGGTGCTCGCCGCCGAGAGGCACGCGCCCTCCAACAAGTGGCATCTCGACACGCTCTTCAGAGTACTGCTCAAGGTGACCCTCTAGAATGTGCTTGACTGGAATTGGAGACTTGTTCTTGTGAAATGTTAGATGCAAGAAATGTATAAGTCGGCTGAGGATTGTCTTTATAAGTGAAATAAAATGTTACTAAAATCCATTACTTAAAAACCATTCAATAATGGATTTGTAATAATATTTTATTGGTAAAAAACAGTGAAAATGCCGGTCGGCATTATCATAGTAATTAAGGCAGAAGACCTAACATTAACTCAGGTTTCGTTGCAACAAACTTTAAAACTTCGACATCATACAACTGTATCATAAGCGAGAATTTCATGTGTTTTTAATTGCAGGCGGGTAACTACCTGCGCGACGACACGGTGTCCAACACGATCCAGATCGTGTCGTCTGCGCCGGCGGAGCGGCAGGCGTACGCCGCCATGAGGCTGTGGAGCTCGCTCGAGCGTTCCGCCGTGTCCGGGGACGCCACCGAGAAACAGCCGCTCATACAGGTTACTGAACTAGTCATATTGATTCATTACTAGCTGTGCCCGCGATTTCGCCCGCGTAGAACTCAGTGTGTCTCAAAGATTTCCCCGCGTAAATCCGAGCCGAGATTTTTTACAACCACGCGACCTCTTCAATAGTAATCGTTATATTTCAGTCACTTTACATAAAACCGTAATGTACTATTAACGTAAACCTTCCTCAGGAATTGCACTATATTTTAGTAACAAACGTACAAAAATCCGTTTAGTAGATTTTGAGAAAATCGATCACATACAGATAACTTTTGGGGACTTTGTTTTATAATATCTATAGATGCAATATAGAGTATGTAATATAAATAAACGGATATAAAAGACGCAATTGACATTATTGAACACTTAAGTCTGTTAGTGACATTGATGTCTTTGAACACACTGAATCTTGTTTTAAAAATAAAATTATGAAACATACAATGCTGTGTTTATTTTAGGGGATTTCTTTGACTCTCACCTATACGGCTATAGAAGCTGCCTGTACAGAACGCCCGTAATTGAAAAGACGGATTCGTCCCTATAGAGGAAATAAGGCTTACTGACCTTAATTATATTATAGCATTCATAAAAATCACGCAGCTATATCAACTATGCTTCTATAAGGGTAAAATATTTATGTGACAGGTGGCTGCGTGGACTATTGGCGAATACGGAGACTTGCTGGTGTCGGAGGCCAGCAACGCCATATCCATGGTCGATGAAGACGGAGTGGGTGAGTCGATTTCGTAGTCGATATTCGACATTTTAACAATGTATTAGTAGCAGAGTCTGCCCGTGTGTGATTTGCTTGTAGTATAGATATGAGTGATAGAGGTCTTTTTAAATTACTTGGGACGTAATTAGAGTATTGTCAGCCTTATGTGAATTAGCTTAGGGTACATATAATTAACTAAGATAAAATTGGACACAGTTATGCCAAAAGGTACCAACCCACAAGTTACCCAACAATTATTTATTAATATTTAACAGGCCATTAATCCAAATGTGATATTTTACAGTGGTTCACACATAATATGTGTGAACCAACCCACCCATTTTTTTAATACATACAAAAATCCAGTTGTCGTAAACAATCCACAAAAGTTGTTGATACAATTAGCCTAACTCACTAAACTAAAATCTCTACACCCTACTTACATTCCAGACGACTTCGTCCGCCCGTCAGAGGAATACGTGATCGACATATACCAGAAGCTGTTGTGGTCGACGCAGCTGTCCATCACCACCAAGGAGTACCTGCTGCTGTCGCTCGCGAAGCTCTCCACCAGGTTCACCACGCAGCCGAGTCAGGAGTGAGTAGCTTTGCAGTTTCATCATAGCTTGCTAATAAACGATGTATGTATATTTATGGGAAATATTGTATCCATGCTTTAAGATGGTCTACACTTTTACAATAGTCCTATAGAAGGGATGGCGAACCAATGGAACCCTGTGGCACGCGACGAAATAATTCGGGTACGCGAGTAAAATGCCAAACGCGGTATATGTCCTTCTTTGGGCTTCACTTTGCTAAATATCTGGTGTAGTGAAGCCACTATGCCGAGCCTCGGTAAAAAACTAAAACTTTTGGACCATAAAAAAGTCGCTAAAAAGGGCACTTGGATACAAAAAACTGGTCTTGGATGCATCAAATGCCATTTTTTTTTAGTATAAATATGGCACCGTACCATTAAAGGTTTGCCATCCCTGTCCTATAGGAATCAAAAGATTTTTTTTATTGAAATTAAAGACTTACATTGCACAATGGTGGTCAATACTATGTAATAGTAGATGGCGCGAAATGGGATATAATTATACAGTTTATAGTTAAGTAATAATTACCTGTGTTAATTTTACAGCAAAATCCGAGTAATCATAGACACGTTTGGATCTCACATTCACATTGAGCTCCAACAGCGAGGAGTGGAGTTATCTCAGCTCTACAGGCAAGTGCTCTCTCGGTCACTAAATCAGTTTAATTAATTTTCTTTGAAATTATTTTTGACATTATCAATTTATATAAATAATACTTTAAAATATTCCATAATATTACTATAATTATGTGGCATTTAACTTCGACTACTACAAAGCAGTGTTCTAACAAAAATGATTTTTTTATTTATGTGCGTACTTATAGGCCTAATATTCAGAGCCGTAAAATAATATTTTTTTATCGTGTTGCAGACAACACGCGCACCTGCGGCCCGCGCTGCTGGAGCGCATGCCGGCGCTGGAGCCCGCCGCCGACGCGCCCGACCGCGCGCCCGACGCCAGCCCCGTGCACAAGCCGGAACAGGTACGCAGTACGCACATCTATACTATCATATGAAACTGCGGAGCTTGTTTCAACGTGCTAATCACGTGTTGAATAGCCCATTTATCAAGGAACACTATAGGCTATATAACATCACGCTATGTCTAATAGAAGCGGAGCTTGAATGAAAAATAATGCAATAACGGGAGAAATTTATATCTTATGAGATTCCGTTGCGTGCGCTGCATAAATGGTTAAAGTTACGCAGTAAATATTTATGACGGAAAAGTCTCCCTAAAAAGTGCTAAAAAATATATTATAAAACAAATTCACTCACCACATCTGTGGGCCTGTTTGAACTCGATAAACTTAAAAACTACCCAACAGATTTCGATGAAATTTAGTATGGAGGTAGTTTGAAACGCTGAGTAGAACAGATATATTTATAAAATCATCATTTATATGTACAGGATGCGTTGTTGGACCTAATCATCGGGTCGGACCCTCTGACGAACGGCGACGTGGAGCACAAACCGGCACCCGCGCCGAACAACAACACTAGCAATGTGAGTAAATGTCGATTACAATTTACATTTTCTTTTGTTTTTGTTAATGATGAGATTGGTTCTAAGTAGTGAAGATAAAAATATATTATGTGCCTGAACTAGTAGTTAAATACTAGTGCTACTCAAATGTATCTGAGCCGGGTCGAAAATTTTGATTATGGCTTTAAAAATATGATGCACCTAAAGCCTTACTAAATTTACGAACTAATTTCTACATATTTAGTTTCCATGTATGCTAATTTATGTTCACCTGTATACAGTGGGGTAGAGTATAGTAACAAGTCATGAATACAGATAAACAGTGGCGGGGACAAGCTCGTGTACAAAAATTTTTTACCCAAGTATACAGTAGTAACATGGCTCATATTAGCCGCATGGGACATGTAAGCCAATAGACAACGAACATCCACTGAGGAACCAATCGCTCGAAAGGCGCGTTGGACGCCACACCGGCCAGTCACGTGTGCTCACGATTCGTACCTTCATCAAACAATATTTTTAATGACTGCATATTACAGGATATCTTGGACTTGCTAAGCGGCCTGGAGCTATCTGGTGGCGGCGGGGCGCCGAGCCTGCTCAACGCGGTGTCGGACGCGCCTGCCCCCGCGCCGGTCGTCTCCGCTGCGCCTGCGCTGTTACTCGACGGATTATTTGGCTCAGCACCAACACCACAGGCACCCGCTATCACGCAAGGTAAATCACTGTACCTCTCCGAAAAGAAATTATTTCATTCAAATTCCGTTCACTGATTTCATTCCCATAAATAACGTTAGAGATAACGGTTGTAGAAAGGCATATTGGCTATGGCCCGTGTTATCAACTATTCAGAATATTCAATCTAAATATTTACTTCCCACATCGCTTCCTCCTCAATTAGCGAATAAAAAAACATTTACCTCAATTTGATAACTTCAATCACAGACCTGCCGACGGTGACAGCGCTGGACAAGAACGGCGTGCGCATAGTATTCGGCATATCGCGCGGAGGAGACACCGTCACGCTCACCATGCGCGCCACCTCCAGCGAACACCTCACCGAGTTCCTCTTCCAGGCCGCCGTGCCCAGGGTAAATATCCAATAAATATACAGTTTGTGTCTCTTTACACGAATCAAACGTGTGAAATTTGCGCAAATATATAAGAAAGACTGCGTACTTTTCAAACGGCTATAGTTAAATGTGCGGTGCTATTTCAACACACTAAATACCGATACTTACGTATACTTCTTATTATTGTATCATTTGAGTTTTATCATTTATTTATGCCAAAGTAAGCAAGTTATTGTAAATCAATATGTATAATAAATGTTATCATCCTAATATATTTGAATAATACTTCTCCGTTCCAGACGTTCCAGCTGGACATGATGTCGCCGTCGGGCACGGTATTGTCCCCCCAGGGAGAGATCACGCAAGTTTTGAAAATCACCAATCCATCCAGGGTATGACTATCGCCACAATAAACCTATTATAAATTTTATGTTTGTAGTCCTTGTTCCAAGAACGAATTCGATCCAAGCTAAATGAAAAGTTTGAAAGATCCCCAAAAAGCGTGCATATATTATTTATTTAAATCAATAATATAATTATAATTCCCCAGACCCCGCTGAGATTACGGATACGAGTGTCGTACAACATAGACGGAACCCCGGTCTTGGAACAGACAGAAGTGAACAACTTCCCGCCCGACCTGTTCAACTGACGAGTGGCCAACCCGCCCGGCTACTGTCTATAGCCACTACACTACGGTCGAATCGACCGACCGGTCGTAAATCACTTGGTCGACACCGATCGACCGGTCGAATATCACTCGTTCTAAATATTTTCTACATGTGACAAGTGCGCACGCAATCGAATTCTTAATCGATCATCGATTGCCCTCGGTTCCGATTTTGAAGTTACCACACTGATAAAAAAATGTCCACTGCCCGCAAATTGAGTAATCGATGATCGATCAAAATTGACACATCTCTAGAGCAATGATGGCATTTTCTTTATTTCTTTCTCATTGAAGACTGACCACAGGATATATATTTCGACCTGAATACTAAAATCCTCCGTAGCCGTCACTGTAGAGATGATTCAAGCTTGTAGATTCGTTTTTATAGAGATTTGAAACATTCCACGTTGTTTAGATATTAATTGCTCGTTCAGTCTGATAGGGCCCAAATACGCGCGTAAGGTCAACGTTTGTGTGACCAAAAGGAGTAAATTATTATTATGTACCGATAGATGGCGCTAAAATATATTTGCGAGTTATAAAAACTGACTACCCGCTATCCATAGAAATTTATAGTAATCTGTACAGCTTGTAATAATTTTTAAATTTGCACATTTCATTTTATATTGTATTTTTATCTCTCTGGCTATAGTGTCAGTATTATTACAACCTCGAAGATCACCATTATACCAGTGTGAATTTATCTAGTTATAAATCAACTCTGCGACTAGAAATAACTGTTGTTTTGAATTACAAATAATTATTTTTGCTCATTTGTACACAAATACTATGAACGTAAATTTAGTGAAATATATTATAATATAATAAAATTGGTTTTATCTGTAAACATATTTGCTTTGAAAGTTGTAAGTCAATTTTTTATTTATTTAATAGTATCTACAAAAATCTTGGAAATTTTGTGTTGAAAATTATGCCATCTATAAAATGACGATGCAATCAGCTCAGCACAACAGCATTGTCCCTAACATTCCCTAGCTACTACCGAAGCATAGGCAATTCAATTATCGCTGCATTGCGACGCAATTTAGCCGCCAATCCTTCTCAATTTATAAACAACAAATACACCACTGACATTCGGTCAAGAAAGCAGTATGCATGAAGTTATGGGTCGGCGACATAAATGACGTCATAAAGTAGCTAGATATAAAAATATAAGTTTACGCCGTTCGCATTGTACATAAAAAATGAGATTGTGAAACTAACATAGGGTATATTGTAAGTTATTGTGAAGGAGGGCTGTACGGGATGTACTTAATTAATATATGAAATCACTATTACGATAATCTTTGTGATAAGCACATAGTGCGGGCCGGTGTACGAACGGCCTGAGACGGCACGCGCTCGAGCGATACAGTGACGTCACAGGACATGCAAAACCACGAGATGAGAAAATCCGGAGTTCTAGCTCGATTATTCATCTATGAATCTAAAGCCTTCCTATTTAAGTTTGTCTCGTTTATTGGTAAATCGAGTCATATAATTATTTGAAATGTCAAATATATAGGATTTTGTCGGCAGCTAATATACGCATAATAATCAATTGAATTTACTGACAATTGGCCTGTATGGCAGTTGTATTGAACTTATAAATTGGAGTTATTACTGAAGAATATGTATTGTAAATACTAAAATTATTGTCCGAAATTGTGAATAGTGTAAAATCATTGCAAAAATATCATATTTTTATTGGATACTAAATAGTTTCAATACATTCACATATCACAGCTCGATGGTTGTGGTAAATATAAAACGAAATATCAGCACATTCGCTCGAGAGCGTCCCGTCGACGCGTCATTTTATTTTCGGATAGCGAATGTTTGATGTGAATCTAGTTTGTCCGTAGTTTATTCCCTATGCATTTCGTTAGTAGTTATTTGCGTATGAGATTTGTTGCTTTACACTAGTTGATACGAATGCGAGCGCCGTTCGGAGCAGGTTCGCGGTTTTATACTTGACGACCATGTAAATATTCTCGTCTTGATGCAGTAGGTATACAATGTTTATTCTACGATATTTTCGATAATTTTTAACAGTTAGTAATTAGTTTTATGTATTTTATTTTTATCCTATTTATGTTGGTTTATACTGCACGTTCTAATGGTAACGTAGGTATTTAAATGTAGTTGTAATTGAATTTAAATGATCCGCGTAAAGGAGACGCATTGCTCCGTACCGGGAGTATATTATTTTACATTATGTAAAGAGCTTGGCAGAATATATTATATATCGTGATTTGGTGCTTCGTTTTACTATATCTGATTAATAGAAGGCCCTCCACGTTGTGAGATGTTATGATTTTGTGTATAACTAAAGCTGTGTGAGAGATGTACATAACAATTATAATGATTTTATGTAAATTGGTTAATAAATATTTGAGAATGTTTATATAATCGATTTGCTTGTTTTATTTTAATTTAAACCCAAAGATTATTTCTGTGTTCAAGGAAGGTAAAACAGAAGACGTCTATGTCTATGATCGGGCATTTATTCCCAAAGAGTTATACGGAAGCGCAACTAGTCAATGCATATCACACCGAATTTATATCCCTCTTTCAATATGATAAAGGGCGAGCTATCTCATACTAACTACTAGTATCAAATAACGACCTGAGCATAATTCTATATGACAGTTAAACAGTGTAAATTGTAAGATTAATTGTACCCGCTGGATGCAAGCCACTTCTAGCAGCTTAGTCTACACAACTTTGGATTAGGCCTATGTACAACAGTGAACTCGGCTGAGGAAGAATAATACAAAACTAATTAGGGTATCAGCTCATTTATTTAACACCTTAAATGGCTTACAGCAAGGTTTTTACAATATCACCAATATAGCGGCAATAACTAAATCACTCCAACAACATTGCTGGAACATTTACGAACACCAAAACTGCCAGTCACATGCATGGTTGCTTGATAAACTGACTAATCAATAATCACATTAGAAAAACTTAAATTATTCTATCATGGGTGTGGGTGGCGCAGGCCGTCCGGATACGCTGTTGAAGAGTCTGTCTTTGATCATCTGCGCCATCAGGCCGTGGATTACCTCGATGGTGGTCTTGCACGCATCCTTTGTGGCCTTGCCCAGCTTGTCTTCAGTGCGCTTCTCATGAGGATCTGTGCCGGCGACTATGAACCCGCCGCGACCTGAAAAATCAAAAATGGTTAAAATTAGGATTTTAAAAGTTACTTATAACGACAATAAAAAGGATATCGCAATTTGCTGCAATTATGATGGAGAACATTATCATAGTATTTTTTCCTTACATGCATGTTAAATGTATAAAAATGTTGGTACCTAATTTACTAATATTAGGAATAGAAAAGGATATTGTCTCACTGCAACTATGATGGAGAACAATAGTATTGCTTTCTTACATGCATGTTATGTTTAAAAATAGGCAGTACCATTATTCCCAATTCTGTTTGTGATTAAAGTTGTAACGCAATATGCATTATAGTATCATTTAGAATCCACAAATATTGATATATTATTTTACACTCACCCAAACAAACTTCACTCTGCTCCAACTTGTCAGATAGATCAAATATCTGTCCCGCTGTGTACTCAGCATTTGTGATCAAGCTGGAACTGCTGAGGGTGTTGACCCAATATTTGTTCCATAGCGAGTCAAGCAGCCTCCTGTCTAGGGATGATTTGAAGTACGACACTTCCAGAGAGTAGTATTGTTTGCAATGAACACCAAAATCTTCGATCTTGTTCAATGGGATTGTCTGGTATTCAGAAGGCTCTTCATTTGCAGGTTTGTAACCCTGTAAAACAGAAAAGATATTTTGTATTTTGTTTAAAAAAGGCGTAATGTAAATAAAAATTGCGTTAAAAGTAAATTCAACTACAATACAAAAGGAGATTAAAAGGAGTTTTATAAATGGATAATATGATTTTTTTATATAAAAATCGATGTTTGAATATTCAAGGCTACTGTAGTACTAAAATCTAAAATGTGCTGAATAATTCACAAACCTTAGGATATGTCCTAAAAGCACCGAGACACACTTTCCCAGCAGAAATAGTCCTGACGGGGTCAATGACAATTGCCACAAATGGCTCTTGGAAGTTTTGGTTAAGCATCTGTGTGGAGACATCAATGCCTGACAACCAGCACCCATAGCCTGGGTGACTGTGGTACCAACCTATGGCATTTTCATGACGGCCAACCTGTAAACAAATTGGTAATTTAAATTAAAAATAACTGTCATTCATTGAAAACTATTCATATTAAATATGTATGTTTGACACGGTTGTGTTTACCAGGGAGTGCAAAAAGTGCAAAATTCTCTAGAAAAAACAGGTCCACCTTTATTTTCCCAACCTTTGTAAAAAATTTACATAAAAAATTTAAAAATGTAACATTAGTTTGGCGCTGTAGTTTAAAGTTTTATGCAAAGGATCCACTATAATTATTAATGTTTAAATGAGTTACATGTGATCAACAAACAATGAATTTGCAGATTACATGTACTGTTTAAAACTATCATATTACCAGAAATTGGTATAATATATAAATATAATTAGGATAGATCAATTACATTATAATGGTTAAGGTATTATGTACATTTTACCTGTTTGGCGGCTTCTATGTATGCAGTCATGTATTCATAGGCCTGTGCCTGAGCATTCACTCGGGTCTCTGTGCCTTCTACTGGCAGTGCAAATGAGTCCATCACTATCATTGTGTTTGCATCTACTTTACCTGAAACACAACGTTTTAATATTAACAACATGTTTACATAATTATTTAAAAAATTCTTTCTGTAATACAAGTAAACAATTAAATAACAAAATACAAAAAAAATTTATACGATATTTGCAATACCGCTCAGGCAATTATTTTAATGACTATTTTACTCGATGTAAGAAATTTCATATTCTTCCATTGCAGGAGCGTAGGCGAATAGCCGATCTAGCATATCTTCTCAATATTCTCAATAGCACGGTTGATAGCCCTGAACTATTAAGCAAAATCGGACTGCGCACACCTTGTACTACGGTTAGAAAACCGAACCTCTTGTATGTTCCATTTGCTAAATCAGCATATCGGCAGAACTCGTACCTAATAAGAGCGTGCAGATCATTCAATGATGTTTCCTCTAATGTTGATATTGATCTCTTTAACTTCAACTGTACTAAATTAAAGAAAACTTTGTGCAATGCATTTTTTCACATATCGTAATGTACATTTAAAATATGTAGGTCTCTAGGCTGGTTATCTGCCTATTATTGTTCTATATTATTGTATTGTATTTGTGAAAACTTTTAATTGACCTTTATCTTTTTTGTTATATTTACTACTTTTTGTTATGCTAGTTGTAAGTTTTCCTTAAATAAATAAATAAATAAATAAATTTGGTTAGGGTCAAGATGTATAAATGTTTCTTAATTCTTCATTCATAAACATAGAAATAATTCCATAATAAAGAGCTTTTAGCCTCTAACCACTGCAACTGACTTTGTATTCATGCCATTGTTTGACATTTCCATAGAAAGAAAATTATCTCAAATGGATGTTTTTACCTAAGAGAAGTCCCATGACTTCCAAAGTGCCTCCAGACCGTGCGTGCATCACCATTTTTAGCAGCGCTAATGCGGATATTTTGATGTCTTTGAAGAAATGTGGACTGTAAAAAATGTATACGTATTTGGTTATTTATTTAACGAGCATGGATATGTAGAATTTGTAGATTAAAACTTACTCCTTCTCCCATGGCTTAGCGGCGAGAATGTCTTGTTGTTGCTTTTTATCGTATCTGTAAATATCGTCTACACTACAAACGGTTTCTATATTGTTCGCCATTGCCCACGTCTTTTGGGCAATATTGGACTGCGAGTCCGCACTGGTAGAAGCCATTTTTTCCTTAAGTATCAACGGATACAATATAACACCGTGGATTTATTACCTACTCCTATTTTATTATTTTTTGATTTTTACAATGACTTGAATTTGAGGCATCAGACATCTGACAAATTTACCAAATGGAAAATCAACAATGGCCGCTTGACAGTTTTGCATTTGACGGATAGCAAATACTTTATGCTTATGGATACAAGTCGTTTAGCCACGTACATGTTTATAACATGCATAGTCATCAAGGGTCGTGAAAATATTTTAGAATACTTTATACTAGATATATCGTTCCGTGGATCGGGCACCAAATTCCATACATAATATGCCCTGCCTATAATCATCATCATAGAGGTGCTTAATTAATAAGGGGCCAACGAAGGATCTATCTTACCATCCGTAATTATTTCTTTGTGTACCTTTAAAACAGTCTTTGAGATGACGGTAATATGGGGTGGCTGGGGCTCATAAGTAAATAATATTACCTCCAATACAATCACGTAGTTTTAGAAAATTTCCGCAATTTTGTTGTTATGGGGTAACTACCTAGCCCGACTGAGTCAATCAAGCCGTCTTATCATGCTGTATGGTAGATAGAGTGCAGATTATTTTCAGGTTGTTACTACCACTTTACAATAAATAGGGATTTACCTAAAGTGGCAGATAATCTACGGATGTAATTTTTTTATTCAAATTTACTTAATTTATAATTTAGACTTAAAGATATTATACTTATATATTAAAAATATGTTGATTTACATATTAAGTTTAGATTGTTGTAAACATTGCGAAATACATGTATTGCAATAGTCGTTGTCTCTTACCGGTACTATAAAAATATTACGTCAGAAAGGAAGCCGGTGATTCATTCGTCGAAATTAAGCATAATTATATTTCCTTTATCACGATAATAATATGTTTCTCATATAAGTCCTTGTCCGTTAGGCCTTGATACATAATGAAAGGGGTGAAATAAGTCTGGGTTAAATATCGATCAAAATAATATTGCTTTTACCAGACTGATGTTCTACTTTCTCTCTCTTACTCATGGTGCCATTTCGTGGAATTCCTAATACGTCGTCAAATCAACTATCTCTTTTTAATGTACTGTATTCATATATTTGTCTCTTTTAGTCCCGCAATCAGCTAGTGACGTATCCACCTACTGATAATACCGGCCAATCAGAAATGACCACATACGCGGTCTAGAGTCCCCTGAAAACAATTTATTATTCATCTTGAGGTTGAATATGAACGACGCAATCGTACGTTGTCTACGCGCGGAGGACTATCGTATAGAACTCTAGCGAATAACTATAGAAAAAGCAAGGTAGCATGATAAAGGAACATTAGTCAATTGTTTTCAAGTGCGCGGAGTGTTTACAAACGGCAAAATGAGTGCTCCGATCATAATAACGGTGCCCAACAACTACCTGGTGGATGATGGAGACTCCAAAGTCATGGTCGACGTTGCGTCGCCGGCTCCGTCGCGGAAACGGCGGCTGGACCACCTGACATGGGAGGAAAAAATGCAAAGAAAGTAAGTATCTCATTGAACTTGTATTTAATTGCTTGCGTGTCATGTATTTATTTTAGGTTATTTGACTTAATTCCATTGACTGTTCGATCGTCTTGCCACATATTCAAAATTTCATTAAAAGTAAATCGCTTATAAATAAACCGAAGTCTTTGTAAAATTTAATTCTCATTCAGTAATGTGTAATGACCTCTAACTTCCAACATAATCACCGTTTATTGAACTCTACTGCCGTTATGCACAGTTACCGATGCTCATATATTTAGAGACTTTCTATTAGCATCTATTTACACTATCACACAAATTGTTTTATTGTGTAGTCTCGTTTATGTCGTGCATGTGAGTTTTGTATGTTATGCTGCAGTTATTCCATTGTATCTGCAACTTTGAATATGTCTCTAGACACAATGATGCAATGTCGTGATTTGATGAATCGCGAACATTCCGACGGCTCTGGAATATTCCGCGTTTTGTCTTAATTGCATTCTACTTATTGAAAGGAGATTGTATTAATATAGAAAGAGACAAACGAAAATATGTGACCTTGATATTAATTATTGACAACATAGTGTTGCTTAATTATTACCTATGATTAACTTCTATAAACAGTTTTAAATATATTAGAAAGATTTCTTTTTACTTTTTAGAGGTTTTGTACCTAAACAAAACGTAAAATACATTCGCATTCTTGTTTTACCAGGAAATTAAAAAATCGTGTGGCGGCGCAAACCTCGCGAGACAGAAAGAAAGCCAGAATGGATGAAATGGAAATACAAATTAAGCAGTTCAAGGAAATTAATGACAAACTTATCAGTGAAATAGAGAGCTTAAAGGCGTTGAACGAGCGACTATTAAGCGAGAACACAGCGCTTCGCAGCGAGGCCGCGACGCGGACCGTCCCGGATGCCCAGAGACCAGCAGAGTCAACTCCTCAGCAGAAGGAGGGGCATCCGGCGGCGATCCGCGTGGCGCGCCTGCTGATGGCGATGTGTCTCCTCTCGCAGACATCCTCGCTCACCTCGACTCCGAAGAATACCTGGACACACTCCATCAACTTGCAGACTCCCTCCTCCAAGAAATTGATGCAGGTGCTACAGGAGCGGCTCAAAATGTAAGTTTATCATGAATCCAAGCAGAATCCATTTTAATTTATGAAAAGCTCCATCTATAAATCGTTTTTGGAATTATTTTGATTTTTAATCCAATCATGTCAATACTTTACGGCCCGGGTTTTCGTTGATTTACACATCGCCATGTGTTTCAATTACATTAAAACGCCTAAAAAAACATTTCGAAAACACGGCTGGTGGGCCATCTGAGTCACCTGGGTGCTCAAACTATTCAATATTTTGTAGGTATCTTAAGAGACGAATATACGAGATAGTAAATATATGTAGAACTCAACAGGAAATCCCAGCCTACTTTACAAGTGGCCTGATGCAACTGTTGTTCTGTATTACGTCATTGTGCTAGTTTCCTTAAATGTATGTTGTACAGTTTGCTGATTGTTATAATGTAGTAGATTTGTGAAGGGTTTTTACTTGTTGCTAACGCAGAAGTTATTCGTTTATTTTTGTCTTTATCGCCGTGTTAATGAGGTTTTATTTGTCAGATTTGTTATCGGCCTGGGTTTACCGATATCGTTTTCATAACGGGAAGTCTTAATATTCTTAGAAGTTACTGGAAATTTAAACACATTAATATATTATTTGAATTTAATGAATATGTTACCTGAACAAGATTTGTCATTTCATATACTTACGTAGTAGACTATTAAATTAAGTTGTGGGAATAGTTAAAAAAAGATAAACTCAATATTATTTATGTTTGTCAATAGGTCACAGTCAGGGACACTAGAGAGTGCCCTAAAGGAGCTGAAGTGGTGGGGCCCGCAGCAAAGCAACTGGAATCCGGTGAAGGTGTTGTAGTTGACATCAAACATGACGTCGACAGGATATTGTCGCAGCATTCCTACGCGCATCCCTTCCCGAGCATACTCGTCACTGAGCCGCAGGACACAGTACAAATCAAAGAAGAAAATAATGATAAAGGAGACATGTTCTACGCGAGTTGCGACGAAGCCAACGACTGTATCACAATAGAAGTGCCGTGCGAAGAACAAATAGTGGAAGAAGTAACACCAGTGCAAATTGAGACAGACTTTAATCACCTTACGGACAATTGTTCCGGCATTACACTGGAGTGCGACATGAAGATGCTGTCGCCCATGTGTCTCTCACCGAAATCGGTGGAGGAAAACCTCCTTTCTCCCACGCACACGAGCCTAAGCTCCGATCTTGGTTACGAGTCGTTGTCGTCGCCCCTCAGTGAATCTGACTCCATGGACTTGTCAGATTTTTGGTGCGAATCATTCTCAGAACTGTTCCCCGGACTTGCTTAAAACGCGGGCGTTCTGTACAATTATTCCCACCAAAGACTGATTAGGTTAGGTTAGGTTATGAATCTAATTGTAAATGACAAATTAATATATGACAATTTGTATTTGTATAAGTGGTTAAATAAGTTCATCGTAGGGATGTAAGTAAGTGCTGTAAATAAACAATATTCTGTCAAATTATGTCGTTTCATTTGATTAATTTAGGTATTAACTATCAATCAAATCAAAAATATACCTAGAAGCATAAAAATCCCGTTCATAAGAATAATAATGGGTTTATGACTGCAGATAACAATAATAGCTCGATAACGCACTAAGATATGAGCTGGGAAGTAAGTATTTATATCCAAGTATGGAAGTGATAAAATTAGTTGTTTCTAACTATACTCTTTATTCAATAAAGGTTTCTTATCGTTCCACTCGCTTTACGTAATTGTTTTATTGTAAATATGATTAGTTTGAATCAATTCGATATGACACGGTAAATTTAGCTCATTGTAAATTATTTACAGCCTTGATATGCTTTAGAATGAATCATAAAGGCAGGAACAAGATTTCTCTTTTTGATACTTACTTCTTTTCACTTTTATTATTAGTCATCAAATATAGCAAAAACACGGAAGTATATAAATTGATGTTTTACTTTCAATTCAACTAAACGAACAATATCTAACATCGACATTACCTACTTTTATATTTACTTTGACAAAGATATAGATGTCGCCAAATAACTTGACCTAGTAAGGGGGACTTGAGTCGAGTGTGGGAGATGAAAATTGCCATATTTACCAATCGTTTGGCGGATAATGCTGCTCCCACGCGCGCTTCCCCGCGGACTTCTACGAGCGATGGGTCAAGTTGTTCGCCGACAGCTGTATTGTCAAAATTTAATCACAAGCATAGTATCAGAAATAAGAAAAGTAAAAACATCACCTGGGTTCCTCATTGAAAATCAGCACTGCAGTATCAGTCATGCTGGTACTGCAGCAAGGAGCTGAATGAGGGTTCCCATTGTTGACACAATGGGCATAATATTTCTTTATATATTTTGTTTTTCTCTCCTTTATTGTATATGTTATACTGTTATTATCCCAATAATAAAATCTAAAATTTATGTCTTTCTTAAATTAATCTACTATTTTCCAAATATCTTAGGACCATTCTATACTGTCGTCCTAACACAACTGTTTCTGTAAACTATGGTATTCTATAACAGAAAACCTATTTACTTAAGTAAGTATATATATTTAAAACATACTTTTAAGTGTCACTTATGTATCTTTAAATTTTTATCATCATTTGTAAATATGATTGTAGAAAAACAAGTTCTAGAATATAATATCTTACGAGTGGTACCTAACTGGTGTCTTATAATAAAAATGATAATGCAAAGAAGCAAATATTTAATGTTTGGAATAAATGAGACTTTAAAAGGAAATCTAGAATTTTCATAAGTATTGCAAATAGAGATCATTTTAAATTATATAAACTGGACAAAAATGTTTTAGCCAGACGATAAAAATAAATGCCATACCATATTGTACCAACAAAATATATAGGTTCCATTTATACTATAAAATACTGTATATACTTAGTATAGATAGCAATATTGAATATTCGTATAATCATACAGTATTTCAGTGGCTACAATAAATATACCGACAATAATTATAGATAATAAATGATGGATGAACGCGGCTGCCATAAATAATTATCATTCTGGCCGACATTATCATAATAATATGCAATTTCCAGTGTTTTCGTTTTAAAAATTATAAAGCTCTAGATTTTTAAGCCACAAATATGATTACCTACTTTACATTCCTTTTGCATGCGATAAATGGCTACCGTGAAGTCTAATTCTTAATGATTTTTTGAAAGGCCACGGGTTCGATTCTCTGGTCTTTACCAGCTTTTGCTTTCAATAACTATGCCACGAAATGGCGTCTCTATCTAAACTGTTGGTATGGTTTTGGGAAATCTATGAATATTAATTGTCAAAAGTAGTCTCGTTTCATTAAGATGTGCTCCAAAACTCTACAAGGTGGGTCTACAAGTATATGGAATCATATTTTTCAGCTGGTAAGTATAATTAGGTGGGTAAGTAGCTATCTATTTTCTTATTAATATATTATGATTCTATAGTCTAAATACAGATAACTGAATGGTGTATGCTTTGTTGGTTGTTCAAATAAAATAAATAAACTTCTTAGATAGAGCTAATTTATTTTTCTGTTAAACTTTTTAACTAAGTATTTCTAAAACTACTCTCATTCTGAATACTTATATGAAGCTAAAATCTCTGATTGCTATAGGCTACTTTTATCCCAGTAGCGGGCGGAGACACGAGTATGGGCTAGTGACAGCTTTTACACAGCTGCATTGCGACATCTGTTATAACATGAAACGGTCACATGAAAGTCACACGATTGACTTGATTACACAGCAACTAGACCAGAAAATCGTGGTCACGCACTGTCTTCATTCCTATAATAGCACTCGTGGATAATGTAGCTTGCTTTAGCACAGGATAATGGTACTTTGTTTTTACGTGCAAATAATGTATCTACCTATTAGAGAGAGATTTTTAAACCGGATTTTTTTATGTTTTATGATATTTATTATTGGTAAAAATATTGCGTCGGCGTTAAGTGCTGAATAGTTAATTCGCATTCAAAATTAATACAATAAAATTACTTTATATCTATAGCAACAAATAAAACAAGTCCTCCTTAACCAAATGGATCGTCCATTTGACTCAGATCACTATTATTGAATTTTTATTCCGGGCACAGCCAAGAGCTAAAGCTAGTGTTTGAATATCATTATGATCGCGTGTCATATTCAAGTCACATTATCATGGCCTTTGCACACTAGACAGGTTTAATGACATCATCAAAGGTGTGCTCCTTATTGCATCAGAATCGTGACATTTAATATTCATTCAAGCTGAACTTTAAGGATTGTTTCCGGTTCTGCCTTACCTTTAAGAAAAGTTCATGTGAGAACCCGCCCGCAACTAATATTTTATTCTGTCGACAAATATTGTGCAATAGCTTTTCCGATCCAATTAGAGGTAACCTAGGTGTTGCAATTAATGGAAGTAACATTACGAGATTTATTGACAGGTTGATAGAAGAAAGAAAGAATATTTATAGTCGCAGCAGTGACCAAAGAATTGAAAACACAAAATATAATTATAATGATATAACTACTTAAATTTAAAACCTATCAACCACATTCATCATCTCACCACCGTGACAGTTAGGTAACCAACTCAGTATAAGCTGTATTAATGATTTAAGTCAAAATACAGCACTGTTTTTCATTTATTTTGTAATTTCAAGTTGGGGGTAGTTTATTATAGTCAATTATCGGTGGTTGCAGCGCGCTTTCTCTATCGATAATATATAACAATTGAATTATCTCTTAGAAATTAATACCAATAAAACAAATATGAGGATTGAAGATCTTATTAATTGCTTGTAAACGATATAGATGTAATATTTTGAAATACATATTATCGTTGCATCTGTATCAACACACCATTAATTTAAATTTCAAATTATATTAATACAGTTTGCAGATGTATTACATGAGTGACCTATCATGATGTTTGCACAAATTTGACATCGATGGAAATCGTGTTAGGTGTTGTTTCAATTAGTTATTATCTTATTTTCCTCTTCATCTTTCCTTATCCCACTCCCCAGTGGCGTTTTGTGAATGATCACCTGCGACGTACTCTAAATTTGTTGCCACAAGGCAAGGCGAAAGCAAAAAAATACGCGATTTTCAAATTTCAATTGAACAAAAAAAGGTTACACGCTTTCATGCATGCTGCAATATTTGCTTTCGCTATTATGGTCGACCGCCATTAACATTACTCCCATATGGGACATCTAGACTTGTGGAACTCGTAATAAGTAATAAAACAAAGAATTGCTTAATCTGAGAGTCGAACCCAGGCGCTCAGGTCTCTGGTCAGGCCTTAAGCAAACTAAACCAAGAATGGGAAAGTTTTGGTAATTTGTGAAATCAATTTGTTTGATTGCAAAATCCCGCATAATTGGTGACTAGATCAAAGTGGCAAAGAATGGCATCAGTGGCATCCTAAACAAAAATATCGAAAAAATAAAACTGCATATTAAAAAAACATTAAATATATTTGTTAAAATATTACAGATTCAATAAAATCGTTTTAATTTAGACGTGCATGCGTTTACGGTCTTATCTCACGATAAAGCGACCCATACACAATGTTAACTAGTACAACTGATAATATAAATGGGCGGCCGATCACGAACACTCAGATACCACTACGTAGAGGAAACCAATTCAAAAAACGAAGTATATATACTTCGTTTCTGGTTGTCTGGAAGAGATCGCTCTTAGCCATAAGACCGCCTATTGTTGCAGTTGTTATAGTTATTTTGTTTATAGGTTTTATTTTTTTCTTTTATTTATGTGGTGTTCAATAAAGAATTATCTATCTATCTATATATAACTGGAAAAAACGTCTTAGCCAACAGGAAAATTATTTCTCCGTTATTACTATATGCGCTGTACGTGTTAACTGCGCATAAAAACGCGGTGTTGGCAATATGATGTAAACGTTGCGCAACATCGGTTAATGTTGCGTGCAACATGTTGGCGTCAATCGTGTAGTGCGTTGTATAACTAGGTCACATAATACTAAGAGACTTTACTGTCCTCACACCTCCCACTACAACTCCTGTAAGCCAGGATCAAAGGCACGCATTTAGGACACCGAGGGGGAAGCTCGGCGAGTCTCGGGCAATTTGTCCCACGAGTAATTTAAAAGAATTCAACTATTATGTAAAAACAATAAGTATTTTATCATAGATATCAATCTTTAAAATACCTTCATGTAACTTATGCAATGTTATAAACACATTTTATAATGATTTTATTTATTTTGTTTTTTTAACTTCACTTGTTTTTAGTTCTTTAAAAAATTGCCAGATGTGATATTTATAATGTTTAGACACGAATTTTAACTGCGCTGCGTCGAACTGAAAATGTTCAGGTAATCGGCTTCAGGTTTGAGTATTTTCAGAACTGATTTTATAAAACTTTACACACACTTGCATAACATGAGGTCGATACAGTGTGACCATTTTTTTTAAATTGCCTAATAATTACTTTAAATCAAATATTGCTTATATTATTATTATAGGCAGGTATATCCGTCCGTCGGTCCGTTTGAAAATCTGGGAGAGGCCTATGTTTAGCACTGGACTTTATGTGTCTGATGATGATGAATATTGCCAGTATCAATTCATAATAAATAACAGGAAATGTTGAGTACACTTAACTAATTCCCATAATTAATATAACAGTAAATTTATGAGTTTATTTATTTGTAAAACTCGTTCGTGATCGGCTGCTATAACGTTTGGCACTTAAAGCGATAACACAAATTGTAATAAAAATATAAACGGTACATAACAATAGCGATGACTGTACAGCGTTTACTCTAATGGAAGATAAAGTTCAACTATTCACGTTGTTCAAGCTTATACCAGTGGCGAAGGGCCGATACAACATATATTTATTTATTTATGGACCTTTAACGAAGGATACACAAGACATATTAAAAAAAAGCATAAAAAATATATATGTATAAAAACGGTTTGCAGACGGAAAACGAACCGGGAGACGCAGCGTAGGCAGGTCCCCAAGATGGACCGACGATCTGGCGAGGGTCGCCGGAGTCCGATGGATGGAGGACGGCTCAGAGCCGGTCCCTGTGGCGCTCAATGGGGCAGGCCTATGTCCAGCAGTGGACGATTCCCGGCTGACATGATGATGACGGTGTGTAGAAATTTAATAATTTTACATAAATTAAGGGAATCGGGTTATGTGGACTCTTCGCCACTGACGTATGGTATAAATAAAAATGCAAGTATGAGCTAGCGATGCAGGGGTATAGAACGTTCTAGAACTTACGATACATTTGAGTCTTTAAGGCCTTAGTTTATTTAGATCTTTTTGGATTTTAATTATTTAATACATATGGTTCCGTGAGGGTCTGTGCAGGCTATCCGTTTTGGCTGCAAGTTGTCTACTTTTTATTGCAGTATAATGCAATAAAACTTGCATGAACCGAATTCCGCAATTTTTTTATTATCAAGTTTGCAATATTTGCGGAAAGTCTCACGTGTATAGAACTTGAAATATATCCTCTAGTATAAACAAATCTGGAAGTTCTTAGGCAATATATTGCTGCAAGAACTTGTTAGTTAAACTAGTATAAGAACTACATATCGATAGCAAAGAGACTACGTAGTTGATACAGTTTTAATTCATTTAAACCGTATATTTTACATAAAAATCTCGGTCTAATAGTATACCGAATACTATGCGGATTAAATTATTATAGATTAGAGTAATATTTGCATTTGTATATCGTGGCAGCATTAGACTAATCAAAATGCGATTGTTCAGAACGAACCATAGTAGCGAGTTTCTCACCAGTATGGTTGGTCACCTAGTCGACATATGAGTGCAACATATCGCCGGCTCACCATCACAAGATCTAAGATACAGATTCCAGGAACAACACGTTATTTTTTATTGATGTTGAATAATGTGATTTATAATTTCATGTTGGCAAAAATTAGAAGACATTAATTAATGGGTCCCTTTTATTTCTTATTCAGGATTATTGATTGCTTTTACAAAAAACAAAATCCATATAATTTTATGATATCCATATTATTCAATTTATGTAAAAAATATAATATAGAACCTTGTAATAGTGAGCCAGCAATATGTCTGCATAAAATAACTTCAGCTAAATGTAGATAGCCTGCATGTACCAACTATGAACATTAATTCGTAAAATCCATCTCAGAACCAACTTTATTGTTTAGTATGCTACTAGATGGCGCTAGCTCCGTCTACATACAACATACCCTTATCATTCTTCGTAAAATTTCCAAAATTTCTCCACCATCGGACAATTAATATATTTCGCTTAAGCCTAAAATATTAACAACGTGTGTGACACCCCTAGCGATAATTTTCAAGAGAAACATTAATCTATCTAATTTAGTGTAAATATCATATAATTAGTAATCACATGCACTACATTCTACGTTTAAAACTAGATTTTTTCGAAGCTGTCCGTACCACGTACTTTATCATTCGTTCTTCTCGTTCCCTCATTCGGTCAATGCGAGTAACGTTGCGAATGTAGCCTTAATTGGCGGTTAAATTTTAAATATTAATCACAGTGGCTACATGACTCAGAGACAATATCGCGTACAAATTACTTATGATCGATTTAAATAAAACATTACAAATGGAAGTGTTTACAGGTGGAGTTAGCTGTCAGACTTCGTTCGCGATGTTCGGTAATTACGCCTGTTTATCGACAAATATATGTCGAATTGACATGTCGAAATATTTTCGAGTGCTTTATCACGTTCTGGTGTTGATAAAATATGTCTGTCATTATTAAAGGTGGATAAGTGAACACATTGAGTTATCCGCAAATGTTTTATAGGAAGTAACGCTGTGTCCTTCAAATATCGATACTCGATAATGGGAAATGGGACAACTGGCGTTGCATGAACTCGATTATATTTATTTTCGGTAGTCTTTTATCGACTTCAATAATCGATAAACACCTTAAAATTTTGAGCCTAAACGATCAAGTAATTAACATCTCAAAGTCCATAAACTGCAATCACGTGACGTTCGCCATCTTGTCCGTCATCTTGCCGCCGCCATTTTATCCGAACAATTTATCAAAGCATGTATGACAGTACGGCTTGTCGTTTTGCTCTTTGAACGTTCCTTTATTGAGTTGTCGAAGGCAGAACGCGCAGACGAAGTGCTCCGGATGGAACTTCCTGAACATGGCGGTGATGCAGCGTCCGGCGATGGGTTTGTGGCAGCCGGCACAGAGGGAGCCACGCTTGCCGTGGTAGTGGGTCTCACAGTACGGCTGACCTTCATGCTCGAAGAACGAGCCACCGTGGAATGGTTCGCGGCATTCCTGGAATGGACAATATGGTATATTAATAAAAAAAAATATAACTATTTCACGATGAGTAATAAGTTGACTGATAATATAATATTCATGTGAGAAGTAGATTTATTGGAAGTAGTCTTACGATGAAATAAGTGAAAAAAAATTAATCGCTTTGATACTTGTAGATACTAATTTACATATTATATGTCAAGAATCTAAAGATGAATGAGATGAAGGAATCTATTTGCTTATTAAATATTTCGTTTATAAGAAATAGTAACATATAATTCTTTGTGGTATGTGTAAGTATGCAAGAGAAAGAATTACAAGGTTTATTTTAGTCTTCAAAATCTAAATTATAGAATAAAATAAATTTAATTAAGGAACTATAAACAGCCGGAACAATAACACAATAAAATATAAGTATTATAATATAAACATATAAAAAATATACAATAAAGGGATATATTATTTATACGGATGTTTTTATATTTGCGTTGTCGGTGTCTCTTTGATCGTCATATCAAAGTGACTATCGTAAACTATCTATTTTGGTAGATAATGTTTAGACAAACGCCTCCGTCCTTGCGCGTTGTACATATGGCCGATCTGTGCACTGTTAGCTTCAGTGTTTAGTAGACCGCTGTATTTGATTTAGGTCATATGTGTGTAGACCTACCATTATTTTTAGAAGGTATTTTGATTTTGTGAACACTATAGGAATAATACATACATACATACATAACATCACGCATTTATCCCTGAAGGGGTATGCAGAGGCGCAACTAGGGCTCCCACTTTTCGCCAAGTATGTTCCGTCCCATGATGTGATAGGGGGCGAGCCTATCGCCATACCGGGCACAAATTCCAGACTCCGGGCTGATACTGAGCAGAAAAACCCAAATATCACTTTGCCCGACCCGGGATTCGAACCCAGGGCCTCAGAGCACTATTGTACCGGACATGCAATACAACTACGCCACCGAGGCAGTCTAATGCATACAGGAATAATGACATAGAATATATAAAACACGGTCGTAATTCGTCAGAAAATATTTCAAATATGTAACATCTGGCTATCTCCCTCGCACGCTCGCAACATAACCGCAATGACGTCACGCAGCGCCTATACAAAATCATTGTTAATTGATAATCATCTATACAAAAGTTTCTTAGTTAAATTTCTTTCTAGTGGATTTATAAAAATATTTTTATTTTAGACAAACAGTCTTACTAAACTTAATCTTTGATCCGTTCTCAAGAATAAACCAATCAGAGAAGTCATTTGTAATCATGTCAAAAATAACATTGTTCTGATTGGTCAATATTCAAAAAAGCGTTTGAGATCGTATTTTTAAACAGCGATAAATTGATCCATTTGATTTAATTAGGTCCAGTACAATTACTGATGCAGGAAATCGTTGGTGCTGCGTTCACTAATATATTCAAAATACATCTCGCCAGTATATTATCAACTAGCTTTTGCTTGCGGCTTCGCCTGTGAAAAAGTTTTTCCGGGATAAAAGTCCCGGTTTATAATTTCCCGGGATAAAAGCCTATAGCGCTCAGGAGTAATGTAGCTTCCTATTAGTGAAACAATTTTTAAAATCGGTTAAGTAGTTCCAGAGATTTGACGCTACATACAAATTCACAAACTTGTACTTCTTTATAATTTTAGTATAGATAATAATAACTAAGTTGCAAAAATACGGCTACAAATAATCAAATAAACCATTTGTAAATCAATTATTCCCAATTTATATTATAAACAACTTCATTGGAGAATTTGTTGGAAAATTGTTATTATACTTGATTTCACATTTGTTGGACAATTATTGTTTGGACGATGTCCACGGAGACGTCTCATTTGTGGAAAATATATACAACATTTCGCGCAGTGTTTTAATTTTGTGTCAATTTTAAATTCATACACTACTGATTCATTGTCTAGAGCTAATTAAAAAATTAGACTCCAAGCAAACTCCAAATAAATTTGGGTTTGAGCCGCGTTGCTGACTACTGAATTAGGCTCTAAAGTTTTTACATTTAAAAAAAGTTATTCTGGAGTGGAAAAGCAAACATGTTTTTGATGAGTTGAACCTTAGTTTTTTTCGAATTCTAATTATCATACAAAATCTTCTATCCACAAAGTCCATCCCTAAAAGGGTTAGCAGAGTGGCAATTTATGCGTCTATGATGCATCAAACATTTTTCTATTACAACAAGTGACGAGGCGAATGTATCGTCACATTCGGTACAAAATCAATTAAAACCTCGCTACGGAGGGACTCTCTATAGATGTCAAAAAACTGTTTTAACTTCGTTAGGTTAGATTAAAATGTGTGTTGTATGAGGTTTAGATGTTTTGATCATAACTATGGCAATAATTTTTATTAAGGGGCGTTGCTCACAAATGATGGTCGCCGTTGACCTTAAATTGCTTAACGACAGCATAATATTAGCGAATTAAAAATAAAGTCCAATCTAATGGCCCATAAACATGGCGGCCTGATTACGAGCAGCCGGTGTGACGCCCGTGACGTCACCCGGATATAAATAGCCGACCGACTTCGGCAGTCGAACGGGAAACCCTATATGCCTAGCACTTGACCTCCTATACAATTTTGTTGCATTTTTCATGCGTCCTTCAACCATAACATTGCAAATGATAAGAGGTCATTGCCACGCGTCACGTGACCTTGAGCCGCGACCCGTGAGGGCGCGGCCGCGGTCTCGCGACGTTCTATTTTCAAAATTATGTTTGATATTTTTTTGTTTGTTTTTGTTTATGTTTTCATTTTTTTATTTTTTTCATTTTTTTCATTTTTGTTCTCTTTATTATAAATCTTATAATTACAATAACTTTACAAAAATATATTACAATAATTTTTTCCCTAAGTAAGCTAGTTTGTGTGTTTGTCATGTGTGTGTTTAAGAGTATAACATCTGTGTTTGTGTCATGTTTACGATTCATTCCTTCATCTCACTCGGCGAGCATAGCTGTAAAATAAAATGGGGGGAGGGCATCCGTTTTGAGAGTGGTATAGGGGGTCATATTGGTCATCCCTTAATCTTCCTCGTCGACTCCTGCGCATTGGGGGCATACTGGTTTTCCTTCCATGGCATAGAATGATTTACCTTTGACGGGATTTTGGCAGTCCTGTGTGATTGAAATTAACCATAAATAAACTTACCAAATGCACATTATCCCTTAACACGGTTAGTAAGACCTCCATTACCTGACGTATTTTCGGGTTAATTCACATATTGTATAGACACAGCGATTGCTCATTGATACAAACCTTGCAGACGAAGCAATCTGGATGCCACTGTGTATTGAGCGCGGATATGTAGTTCTCCATGATGGGTTTGTTGCAGCCGCCGCACTTGGGCGCGAACATGTCGAAGTAGTCGGCGCGGCAGTACGGCTTGCCGTCCCTCTCGTGGAACCCATCCTCACCAAACTGCTGCCCACATTGCGCACAGAAGAAGTGCTCTGTATGCCACGTCTTCTCCAACGCTGTCACGCATTTCTGCAAAGGAAATTATGCTTTAACCCTAACACTTTTAGTATTATTTGAGTTAATTATTGTCCGGCAACTAACGTCGAGGATCGGGCCGTTGCAGTAGGCGCATCGCGGCGAGAACAGGTTGTGGTAGTCCGGCTCGCAGTACGGCCTGCCGTCGCGCTCGAAGAAGTTCCTGGTGCCGAGCTCCTGGTTGCAGTGGGCGCAGGTGAAGTGCTCAGGGTGCCATGTGCGACCCAACGCGGTGATCACCTGCAGCACAACACACATAAGATCACAAACTCGAATCCAAATTGCACTGAATCGCTAAACTTGGGGTTTCATGTTTTTTGATCCCCATAAGTCCAGTTAATCGTATGCACCTGTCCGACGATGGGCTTCTCGCACGCGTTGCAGCATCCCTTCTGGGGGGTCTGTACTCCTTGACGGCTCATGTCTGCCCGAAGAGATCCGAGCATATGCTCCAGAGAGGCGGATTCTGGTTGGCGCGGGTTGCTGCGGTAGTGTTCCTGCCAGGCACGCTTCTCGCGATGCACGTAGGTCTCGCCTTCGCCGCCTGTGCCACTGACCTGCACAAAAAACAATTATGGTACCACTGCTTTGCCTTTTCCTTCGAGTCGACGGCAAAAACAAAACAGTAAAGTGCGGTTTCGACCTTCCACGCAGACTTGCACCCGAGCCCGAGCGGCAAGCCGGAGTGAAGGATCGCCACCCCACGCGAACGTACAGAAGCTATGCTCTCGGTCGCGGTGGTTCGGAACGAATGCCGTCCGAGTGAAATGTTTTTCTATGTACTCTAATATTATAAGCTCGCGTCGTCCCCTCCACGGTTGTGATGTAACGCTCGGGACTATCTTTAGCCGAGTGGCGGCGTGTGCGCGCGAACAGGACGGCCGTAGCGCTGGAGCGTCGGCTTCTGCCGCGGCTGGAAATAGCCGTGGACCAAGAAAGGCGAGTTGTAAATATTATAATAAACGGGAAAGAGTTTGGTGTAGTGCAGTGTGCCGAGGTGGCCGTGACAGCTGCCCGTCCGCGGCCACTGGGCGTAGGGCGCGCCGCGTCACGATTCACGATCACCTCGCGGTACTACGGGCGCAGGTCGCCGTAAACTCGCGCCGAGCCGCACCGCATTATAAATATACTTTATTCATTAGACACGCGGATCATGAATGAAAGAAAAAAAAAAACATCTGATACAAATCGGCTGGTATAAACACTGGGATGAGACGGTAGTCGGCACAGACGTTAGCTATCAGGTCAAGTGTCGTTTTGGCAAGTCCGCAGCGACCGCGATCTCTTCACCTATCGCACACTTCGCTGATAACCTTGTTCTACAAAATCCATACACAAGTAAACATACAATAAATCACCCACCGAAACACATATCCATTACGTTGAAACCGCGAACCGTTACACCACCAGTCCAAACACTGTACTAATAAAATTGATTTTTGATTGGAATATCGAAGACTAAACAGACAGGTTCAGGAAAGTTTCGATACAAACCACGATTATAACCTGATTTCGCAGTTATTTATATTGGTGTAATGAAAACATTATTAGTTGAAGCTGAAGAGATGAAAGCAAATGAATCGATCGAAAGTCAATAACTTTTGGTTTATATGACCTAATACCAGAATTCCCAGAGTTCTCGAATGAAAGGTGTTAATTTCGGTATCATATAGATTGTTTAGAACTACATAAACACTCTGATAGAACTGAGGCCTTATTCTCTATGCCACACGTTAGTTTGACGGTACCTAACGAGCACCTAACGCATCGCGTCGCGTTTAAGACAATAGAAACTAGAATACAGAATACTATTCCACGCTAATTTTACGAAGATAACGTAACACGACCGCATTACGAATTTCCATTGTAGAGAATAAAGCGTCTATATTACTCTAAAGATGCGGCAAGAAGTTTTAAAACAGATCACAAATTCCATCCCTACAAGATATTTTTCTCGTTTTGAACTTCAACATTGTCAGAGAACTCTTCACTTGTACTAAGTTTTACATTTCTAAACAGAGAAGCAATTAGTGATAGCCGTCTGTTCATATTTGGCAGAAATTTTAAAGCAAAAGCCCTTTGTGTGGGTGCGATTTGGCAGGATATTGTACACCTTTAAAGCCCCGTCAACTCGTATTAAACATGGCGTCATTTTCACTAATGAGTGCTATTTGGCAAGAGTGGAGACTGGCGCTACGTGCTTCCGAGACGCGAAGACTACAGGTTTGAAATACAAAACTCATCTAAGATTCAAAAACTTACAGTGTAATTTAGCTATCAGCTAACAGTACATGTACTTTTTAACCACTAGTCTTGAGTATGCGAGACACAAATAACTTTCCCAAACAAATGTTAGCAAAATATATTTTCTTTTTGTTCCAAGATCGAATCTTTAAATCCGTAGCCTTTTTCACTACGGGACAATTGCCTGTCGTGTCAAAAAGAATTGTGCAATAAGAACTTCAGTTCAACGTATGAACAATTCATGAGTTACTCGTTGATTTCCATTTGTAATAATATATATTATATTCTGTAAACAGACTCCATTAACAATTCAAACATCCGTCACAGAATATAACAGACAATCTAAATCGGTACCGTTCGTTATGTTACGTCCAGAATCCAGTCAAGATCAAGGTAAGTCAAGTTTTACACAATAACAATAGTTTCAAACAAATTTCTTGACGTCGCGTCCGTCTGTGCATTGTACGAAACGATTCCAGGTTTGATGATTAAAAGGTGACCGACATTGAACATTTTGGGATGTTCAGCTTGGGCTCTGAATCAGTACTCGGTATGCTACATTAGTTTCTTTTCGCAAGCTGTGTCATGGACTTCATCCATAGATTTTTTGATGTATTAAGAAATATGGATGGCGACCTTAGCCGGGAGGAGAGGGGTTGTGAGGACCGAACCAAATAAGGCCCAGGGCCACGACAGGGCGAGGGTGCCTTAGCTAAAGACTTTTAAGACTCCTACGAAATTGTTGAAATCGGGGCCCTTTTTTTAGCCTTGCGATGGTTAAGACCGCCACTGCGTCCAATCGTCTCCAGACCTATATAAAATTTGCTACCATACGAATAACATTATATGCTAACCTGATTCCGCATCCTTTATACGACAAACCTTTCCTTCAAACTCCAAGAGTGGAGTGAGACAACACCAAAAACCAACAGAATCTTAAAAACTTACCTTAAAATCAGAGAGCGACGCCATCAAATCATCCAGCTCTTTGGTGGCGCTGGAGGCGTGGTGATGGTGGCGTACCACCGCGACCGTCGGCGGCGGCTGCTGCTGAGCCTGCGCCGGCTCCACCACCGTCTCCTGGACGGTCACCGTCACCTGCTTGGTGCCAGGGCGGGGTAGAGTACCGCCTGTCGACGGTGGCGGGATCGGCGATGTTGATTGACGACTGATGGTTAAAGAAAAAGACATAGCACAGTTATAATCTATTCAGTTAAATATATGAAGTTACGTAGTTTGGAATGTTAGGCTTTGTATGGCACGGCGCACGACCATGTCGACATGAAATGAAGAGTTTCAGAAAACCAGTAATGACACTGGTTAGATCGTTTTAATGCAAGGACTGTAGCCGAAATGCCTTTTTAGCATCGTTGAAGCTAATAAAGTATAGAAATAATATGGGAATGACAAATCCAATCGATAATTTTATCGCTAGGATTTTGAATTCTCATACACAACGTAAGCATTAACGATTGTGGAAAGGCATCTCGGCTACAGCCCCAGGAATACAACAGTGTATCGGCACTGCTGTTGTGGGTGCTTAAGAGCAGAAATGAAATCAGTAGCAGATTTTTCAATAGGTATTATTACGTCTACATGATTGAGACAATAGACTAGTACAAAGGTAAAGCAATAAGTCACATTAAACTATATCGGACGGTCTGATTAATTAAAAGAGGACAATAAAAATATAGCTGAATGGATATTTTATTGGCTTCTATCAATTATAAGCGAAGGCGTACCTTGATTGTATCATTATTGCCTATCTTGTTACATCTAACAGACGCCGTCTCATTAAGGTAAATATCATAGGACATGGGACTCATCAACTTGCTTAATCTTTAAATACAGTTTGGATTTTTATCATTATCAGCAAGAGGTCCATGAATTCTTCCTTCCATGAGTCCTTCTGTTAAATTTAGATCTCAAAGATTAAAATATTACTGTTGATTAACCACTGCGTCGCAATTTTCTATAAACGATCATGAACAAAATCATATATAAGCGTGACACAATTCGCGCAGCTCTGGAGCAAATTATTGCGATCTACAATCAACAATAAATAATATAACAGATGTACCTTGTAAATACAATAACAGGTGCTACACACGCGCATAAATACTAATTAGCGTGAGGAAACGTGCGCAACGTTACCGTCCATGCCAAGAACAATATTTTTACAAACGCATCATATAGATATTGCGGTTCAACTCTAGATCTGTAACAATAAACCACGGATTGCATGAGATAAGAGGCAATCGTGTGGAAGAATGTTACGTGAGAATCCTGATGTAATTAACGAAATGCTGACAGATGTTTTAGAGAACGTCGTAGAAGTACATGAGAAACCTGATGGTACACCACCAACCGATCAAAACACGTAAGTCGACACAATAACGATTACTTATAATAGCAATCGATTCATAGAATAATCGATTAAATAACCCGTACAAAACGATACAAGGAGCACATTACTGTGAAACTGTAATGTCAGCATGTAAAAATATATCCCACAAGACATGGGACGTAATGGATCGTTGCCAGAATTTCGATCATGAAAAATTACCCTTCCGAATAGAGAATTACTGTCGTAGGGTGGTTTAGATGTTGTAAATCTCTGTGACTGAATTGTATAATATATATTTTTATTTTTTAACCCTGGCAATGCGTTCGTCAGCTGACATGTCAGATCAGGCCTAGTTGATATGTTTAACCGTTGGGCCGATACATTAATTTGAATAGTATAATATATAACAATTGTTTTGTTCTAAAACAAGGGTTTAGATTTTAGGTAGGTGATTTGATTAGTAGCCAAAAAACATAAAATATTTTTTATCAATAAACTTACTATGTTATAGTACTATCAAATCCAAATTAATCCCTATAATTGTTCTCGCGGCTCATTCAATGTTTGCATATTTAAAAAATCATTCAAATTTGAACTTTATTCCGGCGCAATCATTGTAATATTTAAATTAAGAAAATTGTGCACGCTGAACCTTTCTTATTATCATTTCCATCAACTCTATCTAATTCGATGAATAATTCTTAGACCACTACTAAAGTATTTCAGCTCCAAAATAATTAGATTTATCAAGACATTTTGTTCAAATCTAAAATATACACACATTCAAAACCCAAAACGGATAATGAACAAGATTCAACCGAAACTGCAAATCAAACTATCGTAAATGTCAGAGCGGAGCAGTAAAGACGCCAATACGAAAAGTAAATATTTGAACGGAAAATTGTCATGTGGTATAAATACTTGCTGACTAACTGCACAACGGGGGATAAAACAAAAGCAATGAAACCGAACCTAAAGATCACATGCAATGGAATTAGTTCCAGTGTTTACTCCACCGGCCCCGCTACTTAGGGATATTATTTCAGGACTATTGCTCAACGGTTGGATTCCGAACCGCAAGTGACAGATAGATGGTTTGTTAGGGAAGATATTTCTGGGTTTCTGTTAGCATAATCGTAATTTTAACTAGTAACATCTATATATATATACAAAAAATAAATCCCTATTTCCCTTGGTCGCGCCATCACGCGTGAACGGTTGGGCCGATTTTTTTTTTGTTGTGTTTGTTATTGTCAAGAGAAGGTTCTTATGAAAGAAAAAAATCAAGAAATTGCGTGGAAAATTAGATTTAAGAAAACTTAACGAAAATATTAATTTTATGTAACTGCCAATTGTTTGAAATAACTGTTAGCGATTGACAGAATGCGCGCTGCAAATTCATAGTTAAGACGGGACAATGTCTGTCGGGTCAGCTAGTTATATGATAAAATTTAGAAAGATTTGAGATCAAAATCGGAATGTATCGTTACTGACACACTGCCAAATTGTATTTTGATAAACGAAAAACATCTTTTATTTAGGAACGATACGTGAAGTTTTATTTACTTTCGGTAATTTGAGCAACTCCTAGAAATATTGTAGATGATTTGTCCAGAACGTAGTCTCTAAGAACTAGTACAATGTCTATTTGTTTCTGTCGTTTAATCGCGTACATCTTCTTCGATTTCTGTTATCTTTCAATATTCTTATTTTAAATTCAGATTCAAAAAAATTGATCTAGATGCCGAATTAAACAAAGCAGATAACACGTGACTGTCTGGCGCCCATCGCGGGGGCGGGAAACAAAAGAGAGAATACTTTCCGAATTGTTTGTTTAAAATCGCTAGCGTGTGCAGTCATGTGAATACCTTGTAAATAAAGAAGTGGTATATTGCTAGCTTTTATTTCAATCTATATGGTATAATTCTTAATTCTACTCTTGAATTATGAAGAGATATATTGGAACCTATGTGTTAGTTTGTGGAGATGTCTAAAATATCTGCACAGATTCAAAAAAAATCACTAATAGAAAGTTTTTGGCCCACATATCAACTACATTTTATTTTCAATTGATCTCAAGTTGGTTGCTAGCATTTCACAGAGTTCAATAGAAACATCTAAGGTTCATACTAAAGGCATCATTATATTTCAGTACTCAATAAATATAAAATAGGAAACAACTACATCAAACAGATTTACATTGTTAAACTTATTTAATATTCCGACACTCCCGATCGACCGTAACGAAATCTAGGAAGCCAGACCTTGACACAAATGGGACATCGGGCAGAAAAAAGAAAAATATTAATGAGTTTTGACAGGCGCAGCGTGGCTATCCCAACTCGTAGTTATAACAACGGCGCGGCAGTGACGTCACGGGTTATTTGCGGGCGGGTTACAAAAATACGCCCGATTTTCACACGGCCCTGTAGTCGGAGCGGTCGACGCACACAGTGTTGCTGGCTGGACGTATAACTCGGATGATTTGTTGTGTACATAGTACGTGACAATGTGTGAAACGGGAATCGTGTTTCCAGATTGTCTCCTGTGGGCGGGGCGCGGTCGGAGTTGGGTTGTTTCGTGTTTGGGTTTTGAGTATGGTAGAATTGCTTGTACATTCACTCCTTGATCCTAGAGTTAGGCAGAAGATATTGCACCATTTCCTCGAGCTTACATGAGAAGTGGGAATAAACCTATTTTGATGGAGACGAATTCTAATCTCAAGCAATTTAAGCTCGTTTTCCGAATAGAAAAACACACACATGTTGCAGGATTTGGGAATCGATCCCAGAACACTACAGTCTGCAGCCCAACCAATGAATTGAAGATACAAGAAGCATTGTAAATTTTTATGCTTAGCATACTTGCTTGCAAACGTTACACCCCCATAGAATACGGCAGCCAAGGTCTGAATTTAATATATCCGAGTAGATAGTTGAGTAAGTACATTCTAGAATTGTTAGGGGTGAAGGATTCACGGAGTTTGCCAATTATCTACCTATGCTAGTTGAAGAGGTAACTAATTAATGGATGTAATGAAATTTCTAATTTGTAGTAAATGATACCACTACAACAAAGAAAAATCAAACTTCGAAAAACAGAGCGAATGTACAACAATTCTTTTGTAAAGGTGTCAGTTATCATCAGACCGTTACAGTTCACTGCCGGACATAGGGCTCTCCCAAGATACGACACAGAGCTCGTTCTTCTGCTTTATGCATCCAGTCGCTGCCGGCCCTCTAGTGTAAATGCAACAAGTGAAAATGCGGGTATATATTTTTTTGGTTTGACTATCAAATTCTGAGTACGGCCCGCATTATGTCAACTTTAATATTTCGGCAACGTTAAAATAAAGCTTTTAGAAAAGTAAACGAGATTTATATATCGCGTGTCATTGCAGAGGTGAAAAAAAACATTTTGTGTCGCCGATGATTTGTTACAGCTCCAGCGTGCGGTGTCGACAATATTTTAATTTGAAGATTTTTTTCATAAAATTTTCCTAATATTAAAGTATTTAGATAACACGACGATGAACAATTATGACTGCCCATAATCTGTAGCAACTATCACCGCTTCTCTGAACCTTGGATTATAAATCTTTGTACTTGAAAATTGAATCTATTTTTGCATAAACACGTGGTTTTCGGATTTTGGAAATTATTTAATATGAATTCGTGAACTACAGTATGCACGAAAGTACCATTATACTTATTCTTATAGACATTGCTTTAAACACATTTGTTACTTCTTGGAAACAATCCCACATTTATCATCATCAAACTTAGCACTGATTAAAATTAGCACATAAATTATGCGAAACTGACTTTCGCTTCCGACTCTGCTTGCCTATTCAACCTTATTATAAGGCATTTATTATTTATACATGTAAATTACATTTAACTGTATTTGGGAGGTATTATATCAGTGTTATAGCGACATTTTAAAAGAAAATGGTTAGATTGTAATTAATGCAGGCCCTATAACACCAATAAGTTGCGGGCCAGGGACTATTGATAGAAGCTAGAATTATGCCGACCGGCCTCTGTTAATGCTAACTGTACGTATGCCAGCTGATCTACATGTGGTTTTGCCGTAACAAGCAAATATGGCGGGTTCGATTTTGACATTCGATTGATGACATTCACTTGATTAATAAAAACTCCCCACAAACCTGATCGGTGAACAAATATCCACACAAAAAAACTTTCACAATTACAATATTAGCGAGATATTATAAATAGTGTTATCTGTCAATGTGCCAATACATATTTATTATTTGAGCTATGGTGCCAAATGTTTGACATATATGCAGGTCAATCGACGGGCGTTCGTTACGAGAAAATGCGACGTTTAGAGTGTTGATATCGAGGAATGATGTACGCAAGTGCTACATACATACATACATAACATCACGCATTTATCCCCGAAGGGGTATGCAGAGGCGCAACTAAGGCACCCACTTTTCGCCAAGTATGTTCCGTCCCATGATGTGATAGGGGGCGAGCCTATCGCCATATCGGGCACTAATTCCAGACTCCGGGCTGATACTGAGCAGAAAAATCCAAATATCACTTTGCCCGACCCGGGATTCGAACCCAGGACCTCAGAGCGCTATTGTACCGGACATGCAATACAACTACGCCACCGAGGCAGTCGCAAGTGCTAATGGGAGGAAATAGATTTTGACAAACTTCTAGAATGAAATAATAACATCAGGTATATAGGGTAGATTTCTAGAATATTTGTGGACGAGCGTGTTTCTTGTAATAACTTAAGTTTATCAGCTCCAAATTAGTTAGTAATTAGCAAGTGTTGCACGCGGTTTCGCCTACGTAAAAAGCATTTCTGGCTACAAAAGTCCCTAAAACACTTTTCGAAGCCTACGCCTTTTATTTCAAAATTTCATTATTTTCTAGAAGCAAATTACCGGGATAAAATTTTAATCATGTGCCGTGAGCCAAAATCCATCTAAATCCGTTAATTTGATTCTGCGTTTACTTCTAATAAACATATAAAACATCCAATCTTTCAAATTTATAATATTAAAAAGAATACGAAAAAAGATAGTAAGATTGTATATCTACTAATCAAATTGCGTAAAAATCTACAAAAACCCCCTACAATTAAACCTCGAAGTTGAAAACACAAACACTTACAGCCGTTTTCAATAAATGATCCCAATCGCTTTTTTGAATCTATCTCTAAAATGGACCATTCAGAACAAAGCTTTTTTGACATGCTTACTAATGAGTTATTTTGATTGGTTCATTCTCGGAATCACATTGAAGATTGAGATTGGTATCGTTTATTGGAAATGGCCGTTTTGGTTTTGTTTTCAACTTCGAATATTCCAGATATACAATATGTGACCTTAAGCCTTATAAATCACGGCTGCACTTCCAATACTTTTATTACACTCTCGAATAGTTACAGTGTACCGCAAACAACTATTTCCGTTTCGTATAGAGAAACACATCAAAGAACACATAAACCTTGTTTTTATCCGGTTGGATATTCATTTTATATTGAGCTAGATACGCAAACAGCGTGAGAAACTTGGGACAGCGCGGTTGTATGAGTAAAAGAAAAGTGATATTTATGTTCTTTTATTGCTTTTAATGATGAGACGAGCTTGCCGTTCGCCTGATGGTAAGCGATACGACCGCCCATAAACAGTAGAAGCACTATTCAAACCTTGAATTACAAACTATTGTTTGGTGTTACACTGCGCTCGCCATCCTGAGACATGAGATGTTAAGTCTTAATATATCCAGTTATTACACTGGCTACTATGTAATGTAACATTTAATTTTCTGTATTATTAAATAAAATATAATGTGTTTTTTCATCAAGAACTAAAAATCGTGTCTGTTCAGGGCAAAAGTTTGTGGTCGGTATGGCGATGGATTTTAGTTACACGGGAAAGTGACCTCTGCACCTGATGGTAAGCGGAGTGGGGTCGATGAAGTATTGACTGACCAGATATGATTATCTCTTACGAGTTGCCACAATAAGGTAGTTTCCTATGTTCGATTTAGTTTATTATTTTATATGTAACAGAAAATTGCGTATAAAAGAAATTGTTCTGTGAAATCAGCATCAAAATTGTTAAAAAATTAAACCGGTAACTTCATATTTGAAATATTGTTGTGAGCAAAAGTGGGGGCGTAGTGGGGTTATCGCGCTGTCCTTTTCTCACTCACTCAGCTTTGTGGCCGGTGGCACTGAGTGACGTCACATTTAAATATTACCATAATTTGACAGCTTCCCTAACCACCAATTTTCAAAGCTTTTAATAACTTATGTACATTTGCGTGGATTTTGAAAATATTTTTTTCCGGCAGATTTTGGATGAAATAGATGTTTGATAAGTGTATAATATTAAAAAAATCATTAATTACCCTATAATGCCGGCCTGTTTGAAATCAGATATGCACAGGCTGAATACGTAACGTGACACACGTAGACCATGTCTATCTAAATTGTGGAATGTCGCTAAAAGTTTCAATTAATTCAAGAAACTAAATATCACTTTAATCTTCTGTTTGACATATTAATGGACGTTATTGCTACTGGCTGGTACATTTTTTTGCGTAGAGTTAGTAACTGAGAATACATTATGACTTCATCTACTAGAATAACTAAAATTAATAGACATTTTGGTGCATCTCAATCTGGCATCAGCATTAATTATGCGATTTTTGAAGGTATTTTTTAAATTGATATGATTAGGGTAAAAGACCTTTCCCAGGGTAAAATTAAAATTAATTCCGGGATTAAAATTAACTAGGACATGATCTATCTGTGCGCCAAATTCATCAAAATCTGTTTAGCACGTAACAAACATTTTCACAAACTTTCGTATCGGTAGTACTAGTAAGACAAAATAAAAAAAATATATATTAAGGTGGTAGCTCAAGGTCCATTTTCATACATTTTGTTTCGGCTTTAATCTGGGTAACTAAACAAGTATTGGCAAGTAAAGAATTTAAATTCACGTCTAGTTAGTGATTAGTTCTCGCAGTTGAAAGAAAAATGTAAAAATAATTAATAATCATGGATATTTCTGCCTTGCCAATACTTGTTTAGTTACCCAGATTAAAGCCGAAACAAAATGTATGAAAATGGACCTTGAGCTACCACCTTAACCTTAGATGTCATAAAAAAAAATTTACTGCTGTTTTCCATACATTTACTGTTACTATGGTTACGTGATCTACTATTCGAAGTTTACAATAGGGTACCGGACTCATTTTTGTTCTTTACTTTTATCAAATATTTACATAATATAAATTATAACACAGAAGGGTTTTTTAAAATCCGGTAAAAAATCAACAAGTTATAAGTCTTTGAATTTCGGTGGAAGGGGTAATTAACAAGAAACAGAAAAGAGACGAAATATCCACATGTGACGTCATCGGGAATTACGACGCGTGCGAAAGAAAGAGATGTAGCGATATCCCCACATCGCGCCCACTTCTGCACATTACAATATTTTAAATATGAATTACTCGCTCATTTTTTAACCAATTTTTATTCAGTTTTCGCAGGAGTACTTCTTTTTCATATTATTAACCATTATATATAGAATAATGGACAAAATCAAGCAAAGGCCGGTCCCCTATTGCAATGATCACGTTGCCGTGTTTTAGTTCTAAATACGCTCACCGGGGCGCTGTTTAAAATTTCCATACAAAAATTATAACTGTGTCAACTTAAAGACATTAAACTATATAGTTACTTATAGACAGGACATCAAGTCCAAATTTTTGCTTCAAAAGTTATTACTAGTAAGTAATAAGTCGCTGTCTTATTTGAAATGTCCGTATGACCATCTCATAGCGGCATTAGATATTAATACAAAAATAACATATTTACAAAAGCAATATGCTAATATTCGCATTAAAAACGTGCAAATCATGATATGGAAAAAATATGAAGTATTTTACGATATTTTGCTATTTCGCGGTAGATTGATTAACCATCACACAAGTGCAAAATTTTTATATGACAATCTTCCCAATTTCCGCTTTATATAATCTTAGAACTCTTTGTATCAACTGTAAGATATCGCCTCAATTACTGCTCTGGTACCGTCTCATTTTAGTAAGGTCCTTATGGTTTACCAAAGTCATAGTTACCCGAGAATTCTTTATATCAACTATACGATGTTGCTTAAGTTCGTGCTTGGGGTACAGCATTTTAGTGAGGTCCTGATAGTTTACCGAAGTCATAGTTACCCGAACGAACAACAATGATCCTACAATACGATCCTACGAGGAAACCGACGTCCACGTTTATTTGGCAGCTATGTGTATCATTATTTATTGCGGCTTCACCAGTCGGCTTCGGTTACGATTACGCCATACATAAATATCTACTCCATTTCATTTGCGTGATGATGTTTTTTGCGTTTTACGTCAGCCCTGTGATGTTTAAATTGATTCTGTAGTGCGTGAAGGTCGATTAGAAATGGCACGCGCGATTTGATTATAGCGTCCGTGACGTGTTATTATTCTGTGTGCGTAGATGCGTATAAATTCAAAGTAAATTTATTGGTTAATGAGAATAAGAATAATAATAGATTTGACGTAATATGCTATGATGTAAATCTTTGTTATTTTTTTTTTTAATAAATTGCCTCCTCATGTTCAAAATAATGCTAAGACGTAATCTTTTAGACAAGGGCAAGTTAAGCATCACTAAAATTGCTGACACATGACACAACCTTAAATTGTCTAACCTAAAACAAATTAACCTACAACCTGCATACCTAAGAAATTCTCTATTAGGAATTTTCTAGAGTGAGTTTACCAACCCGCACTAGGCCAGCGTGGTGGACTAAGGCCTATTCCCTCTCACAGTAGTAGAGGAGGCCCGTGCCCAACAGTGGGACAGTATATAATACAGGGTTGATGTAACAACTCACCCATTAGGAATGTCGGTGCTGAGTTGGTCGAGCAGCGAGTCCACCGTCGGTCTAGCTGAGGCCGGACTCGCGGCGCCGTTGGTGCGAGAGTATCCATCGGTCACTGCGAACAAATTGATTTTACACTTACAAATACATCAGACTTTAATAAATACAATATATTAACTTCTCCACATTGTTGATTAATTGTGCGTCTAAATGCAACTATTTTTCAGATATTATTGCAGTTTTTTATATTATAATTGTCTCCTGACGTTTCGGAGATCGCAGCCTTCATGGTCACTGGGCGGATTGAGGTGTTGGTCGTCCGAAAACTCAAAGTTACAATCTAGCTACATACATTTTACAATTATACAATTAGTTGTTGATGTTCCACTCGAAGAGCATAAATATATCCCTAATAGTTTTTCGGAATAAGATTCTTAGAAGTATCGTAATGATAAATAAATGAAAATAAACTTTAAAAACAGCATTACACGGTGATATTTAGCAATAAATTCCACCCTATGCTCTGCCTCTATAGTAGAGTGTACTAGGAGCAACATCATAAGGAGTGCGGTCTTTAAAATAATAACAAAGTGAAAAGAAGCCATAAATTACAATAGAAAAATTGGCTAAGCTTGACAATTTATGTAAGATCGATACAATGAAATTGCTACGACATTATAGTCCATTAATGCTTTTCATAAAATCTTCCGTTAAATAACTATTGTTAATACCGGCAGCAATTACTGCGACATAACCCAATGCAAACAACAATTATCCTTAAAACAAAGTAACAGAAACCATAATAATTTGTACGAAATAGTTGTAAAATACACAAACAATAAATTAAAACACGCACATTACAATCATGTTTACACCAGTCAACGGAGCTGCGAAAATAATTCCTGCCAAAACTAATAGAAATTGTCGTGTTATGATAGGTTGAACAAATGGCCTAGAGGAGACGATGTTGGGGTCCAGTGCCAAGTACGAAATGAAGGTCGTGGGAAATCGATTTGTGGGTACAAAGGGTAAGATACAAGATAGGGTCATCTGTGGTGTTATGTCCTGGTTGATACCAGATTATTAAAAATTGATAAATAGATCTGAAACTTTTTGATGAACTTCAAATTTCTACTTTATAGCTGTTGGCCTTGTTTGTTTAAAAATCTGTTTTCACCGTGCTTTTCTGTTATATTATTCTATTATGTTCCGTTTTGAAGAACATTGTAGCCAGTGTTACTACTGCACACAAAAAGACTTAACTCCTCATGTCTCAGGATGGCGAGCGCAGTGGAATATCAGACAATACTTTATAATTTAATGTGTTGGATGGTGTTTCTACTGTTTATGGGCGGTCGTATCGCTTACTATCAGGCGAACGGCAAATTCTTCCCGCCATTGAAAGCAATAAAAAGTATACATTGCTATTCTCAACTACACTATCACTTTCTCTGGTTATATGCTTTTTAGACTACATATGGTATTTTTGAGGGTGGGTTAGAATCTAGATCCCAGACTTGTCTAAAGACCTATGCTCTCATTCCAGTGATCTGCCATCAAGCGAAATCTTGTTACAGAAATAACTAAACTAATAATGATGCATGTAAAATGTCATGAAACATAGCAAACTTAAATAGTATTCCAGGTAAATATAGCAGAAAGATGAATTGCTTATAATAAATGGGATATCCATTTGTGTGGACATATTCCAGTCATTTATTACGTTAATTTATAAGAAAGACTTATAGATTAATGTGATGAATCTGCGCACTCAACAATTAGTATAAGATTGACATTACACTAGCTTCAGTTCGCGGCTTCACCCGCGCAATACGAACCAACCTATAAGAGGGATAACGTAGCTTCCTAATAGTAAAGAAATTATCGGAATAGCATCTGCAGTTACATATAAGCACGTCTTGTTTTGCGCCTGATCTCTCTCTGATCATATCAGATTGCCGTCTCCCCGGAGTATCAGAGTGCATCTGTGTATTGCGCACACACTTGTACACTGTAATATCTCCTGCGTAACTCGCTGATCACCGTGGGGATTGGTCGCCGTGGCCAAAATTCGGTTAGGAAGATATCAATAATCAACTCTCGTCAGTCGACATTCTATTAGACCCCACTCCACTTACCATTAGGTGTAACGGGTAAGGTTTCCGTGCGCGTACAAAAAAAAATATAAAACTCGACACAAACGACACCGCACTCTAAACCCAGTGTACCATAAAACAAGACCGTGATACAGACGGGACATTACGTTTCAAAGTCAAACGTCTAAATTTACGTGGCTCCTGTGCCAGACTATATTATGGAGTTCATAATTTTCTTCAATGTAGGACGTTGCTAGGGCTGCCATCCAGTGGCGAAGGGTGAAATTTACAGAAGGGTAACCTGACCCAACATAATATAAATACTAATATGTATAAATGCGGTCTGCAAATCGTTCTAATGAGAATTAGATTACGAATACATAAATTACGAAAGGGAAGCCGATAGGAATCGGCTTATATGAACCTTTCGCCATTGCTGCCATCACCTAAGTTGCCGACGTCGGATAAACATGGCAAAAATCCCGGAAATTTGGGCAAAATATGGGATTTCCCCGAACACCTCTGAAAAAATATTTTTTGCAACAAAAAATAACACTTTAAAAACCCCTGCCGGACGGCCCCCGGACCCCTTTAAACTCGAATAAATCCGAGGAATTCCGGACGAATGGCAGCCCTAAACATTATTAATTGGAACAAATTAAAGTGAACGCGATCGAGAAATAAATTATTAACGTAGGACACGATGCGAAGGTAAATCTTGAATGACGGGTTTTCGCTTTTACACTAATTGTATTAGAAACGAATTTATATAGTGCAGGTATATTTTTAATTTAAAATGGCATACCAAGACGTTATATTTAATTTTATTTATAAAACTAGGTTTCATTGGCATATTGTAAAATTTTCCGAAAAGGAATTCGACACAACGTATAAGTACTAATATGCATAAATGCGATCTGCAAATCTTACTAAATATAATTAGAATTTATATAAATGCGACATAAAGGGAAGCCGGTAATTACATTTAAGTTTCACTGGCTGTAAGTAAATACTTTCGTACCAAACATTCAATATATTGGCAGCTATTGTTACACTTTTCATCAACAAAAATTCAATAGATAAACGCTTAAATCATTCTCAATTTAGCTGAAAATATCGAACATTTTTCATCAAAATGTAACACGTAATGTAAAACTTTTAGAAGTAGTAAATCCTTCATTACTCGGCTAAAACACGTCATCGAATCTTTATTCCAACTACATCCGACGTGCGAAATTTTAAACAGCGCGAATCAATAGCTATTCAAATAAAAATTGTTAAATATTTACAAAGTAAACGTATTAAAACGTATGTTTATGACGAGAGTGCAATAAAATAACGTTCCAAACAGGAAAGCCGGCTTGTCCAAACCGTTCGCGAGGCTGGACGGAGCCAGCGTAGTGATCAAGGGTCTAATTATATTTATTCGTAATTTGATTTTGACTGGTGGCATTTCATCAAACCAAACAGGCAGTTTCTAGTGTAGAAATATTCTCAGGTACTTTGAGTGAAATAGAGAGATGTGTTTTAAGTCTGATTTGTTATGCAGGATAAATATTATATAAGATTGTTACATATTTCACAGTATAGAAATGTTGAGCATATACAAAAATGTATATATTTGATATTATACATATGTTTAAATATTGTAGTTTTAAGTAGTGTATTAGTTAATAGTTACTATAGTTAATAGCGACAATATTGTATTAGGTTTAAGGTACCTGTAAGGACATTTTCAAAATGATGATGATAAATAAATAAGAAAATCGGTTGAAAAACAAACTCAAATTATATGCCTATCTAATTATAACTCAAATTCATCCCTTCATAGTCCATACTCTTTACAATAATAGACATTTATTTTCTCAAAAGATCTCTCTATCACAATAATCTTAATAAAAAATAGCACTAAAAAGTATTATTACCGTTAAAGAACAAAATGTTTTTACGTTAGCCTCTCCATTAGGCCACAGGGCCAATTTTGGCAACGCAAAAATTGGTCCTTCGCGCCGGATTGGGAGGCTAAAGCCCCAATCTTCCATTCCAAATCTTCCAGTACACTCACGCTCACAAGTTAAACAACCCGTATCGTACTGCCATGTCGGATCTATTTCTGTTAGTTGGATGGAAAACGGCGGCCTTGCCAACTATTACATTTGTCTATTACTTATTAACGTTGTAAACAATATATTTACTTGAATATTTCAACGGGTCTGACGGATCATAGCTACATACAGTATGATGACGTCACACTATATGAGTTGTTTTTTGTAATACAAATGTAAAATAAACAGAAATGTTTTATTTGTGACGTGGTTTAAATTTTTGAGCAATATATTCTATGAAATATTAGAGCATGTTTCCCTTGTTATTTCTGAATATCATTTTAAGAAAAAAAAATGTCTTGAAAACCTCCTCCAAATAACTTCATTTTGGTCCCCTTTTCCAAATTAATTTGGCTATAAGAACTTACATCAATAGTAACCGCAACAATAAAATATTGTTTAATTTATACTAGACAACATCTATAAAATTTATTTGTCGGCATGAGCCAACGTGTCAAATTTAATAGAGGCTGTAATTGTTATGTCGTGTCAGAAGGTATTAAAAATTAAACAAACTCATGACGAGTTGCGTAGGTTTGTTAATAAAGCTACTATTTTATAAAAGTTATGATAATAATAATAAAGTAATTTATTGTCTTTAGGAAATAAATTAACAAATAATATAACAAATTTAAGCAAACATAACATTAGTGAAAGACAAACATAACTATATTATACATTATATCATCCACGAAGACGCGCCGCACTGTGTTCCCTTAGAGTGTGCGTGAGCAGCATGAGTGCACACTCACGCTACGATGAATAGCGTCGAGGCAAGGGCAATACCGCGTAAATGACAAAAAAGATATAAGTAAAATTGATGCTTATTATACGAAACGTTTGATTGATAATCCTATACTTTTTCTGTCACATGGTATTACCTTTTCCCCGATGCTATTTATCGCTGTGTGCGTGTGCACTCATGCTAGCGCATAATGTAAGCGTTTAGGGAAAGTAGTGGGGCGCGTCTTCGTGGATGAAAATAATCTATATCTGCTGCTTGGCTGGTCTACGGGTATTCGCTAATTTCGATAAATTCATTGCTGATTGGTGCCTAAAATACATTTTTACTGGACTGTACAGATAGTCATAGTGGGCCATAAATTTACAGTGAAACAAGAGGTCGCTGATTCGATCCCCGGATGCGGACACAGATAAATGTTTTCATGACCAGTTTTTTTCGGTTGTGGGACCTAGAGATATTTATTTCTCTATCCCTTACTAAAAAGCCTTGCATATCAATATGTCAGGACAAGTATTTTTTAATAATAATACCAGCTCTATACTGGGCACTGCTGATCACGAGCCTCCTCTACTACTGAAAGGGTTTAGGCCTAAGTCTAGCACGCTGGCATAGGTTTTCTCCCCACGTTTTCCTTCACCCGCCCTATAAGCATTCCGACGTAAATTTAAATTCTGGACCAATTACGCATCAATAAGGCAGTGACAAATAGACTTCACATATCATTTTATTGGGGTCGTGGCATAGACAATAAACGTGTATGGCACACAAGGCTGTACGGAATGAGTCATTGCATTATCTGGCCGTAATGGCGTGCTGTGAATTATATTGATATGCCGATATGCACTCGTAACTCATGCAGTAATGTCCGTCTAGGAGTTCAATGTGTCTGGACTGGAATAGATTAAATGATTTATTACAGTCTGCAATTGTTTTTTTGTAATCAAAACTGATACCTTTTGATGACCAGCACCTCAGTCCGCCCTGAGTCCCAAAGTCTTCAAAACGTCGGGGGAAAGTTATAATATAAAAAACCTCGATTAAATCCGTAAAAAAGTTTTATTTTAATGTCAATATGAATACTTGTTAAGTTTTAAGAACGAATCTAGATCAAAGGCAACTACGATTTTAGATAAATATAGAAGAAAAAAATAGAGTGTGTGAAAATTGTAAGAGACGCAACTAACAGTTACAGACAAATTCAATAAAATGAATAGCAATTTTATAATTAAAATCAATTATAGAAATTATAAGGGAAAATATATTTTTTTAAACAATGAACGCAATACGCTTATAAAAAAAGTTATTTGGCTTCGATTTTACGAATGCCCATCTGACTGACGTCACTTGAACCTTGCGGATCCTGATGCTATCTAAATATAGTTTTTATTTTTCGAATAAAATATAACATATTATGTACCACAGAAAAAACACTATGTAACAAGATCGAAACAGATAAAATAAAAAATCTGTATTGCAATTAACACGCAAATAAGAATAACATGCACGGGAGCAGCTGCATGACATTACAAAAAGAAGCACTCGTCCAACATCTGCCATCTCCGGGAGCTTTGTAATGGATATTTACAGTTGCGCAGGCGCCGGGCGGTTTGCTCATGCAATTATTGTTGAATTAGCAAGATTCGGCCTACCGCACCGCAGCCGTGACACCATTGCATTTCCGATTTAATCTCGAAACTTGCATACAATCGTTTGTTACTATCGGGGACCTTATTCTCTATGAAAGTGTAATACGAGTTTACATTCACATGACAGCGTCACGCTATCTTCCTCATATAATCGTAGAATGGTATTCTGTATGCCAATTTCTATTGTCTTAAACGAGACGCGGTGCGTTACGTACTGTCAAAATAACATTTGGTATAGAGAAAAAGACCCTTGTTCTATGGCTCTTTATGTTCAAGGAAACAAATATTTTTGTTTATAGCAACATTTTTAAATGATTCTAACTTCTATTTCGGTGATTTTTTTTTTCAAAGGTATCCTAGCTGTTAGCCCAGGACAAGGTCTACTACTGTGAGAGATTTCTTCCAAATTCTTTCAATGGAAGGTTTTAATTCTTAAAATAAATGCCTAAACATGTTGACAAACTTTCGTATACATCATATTCGTAAGAAGTATGGTAGATAGAATCTTATGACCTAGACTACAAAGAATAATTTTAGATACATATAAAATACTTATTTTTATGCAAAATTTGCGACTTGTTTCTAAAGCCTTTAGTATATCATCCAAAAATTGTATTATAAATCGTAATTAGGCGACAATACATACCAATTTTCGACGACAATATTTAACGTACGGCGCACGGCACCTTTAATAACTCTTTTACATTTATTCAACTTACCCGTTCTCTCCGTGTACGAAGTCTTCTCCCCGTAATTCCCGTAGCGAGCATTACTCAGATCGTCGAGCAGCGTGTCGAGTTCCGTCAGGTTTCCCCTGCCGGCCCTGCCGTACCCTGCCGGCGGCGCGTACGACGGCGAGTGCGTGCTGTGCGTGCTGTAACTGCTCTGAGTCGTGCTGTACTTCTGTACCGGTATGTCGGATATCTTCTCTCTGTGGAGGCTGCTCGTGTTTTGATATGTTGGCTGTGGACAAAAGAATGGAAATTTTAGTCTTTAATTATGCGAAATCAAATTGACTGACTGGCTGAGGCTGACTGACTGTATTGATTTAATCCGAATATCGAAGACAGTATATCGCCGTTATGCACTGTTTTTGTGCAGGCTTTGTGCTTACCAGGGAATGACCAGCTCGTATAGTTGATTGATTGTATAAAAAACTTGTGTAAGAGATAAATGATAAATACTTGACAGGGTTGAGAAAATACATTATTATACAGGGTGTAACGAGATCTACTGTCCAACTGAAGGAGGTAGATAGAAGACCTCAAGCAATAATCTTTACAGAAATCTTTCAACTTTTAAACTACGCAACTTCGGGCAAGATAATATGTACATTGGGGTTAAATCGATGCACTTTGCGGCCCCCTATAGACCTGCTTCAATTAGACAGTTAATTATGTTACACCCTGTATAAACAGCGAGTATAACAGGAAAACAATATATTTTTGTGGCATATTATTAATTTATAACAAACACAGGAAAAAACAAATTAATATACCACTAGCTTTTGCTCGCGACTTCGCCCGCGTGAAAGAATTTTCCGGAATAAAAGTCCGCTATATATTTCCTCGGGGTAGAACGTAGTCTATAACCTTTCCATAGTTTTAAACTATATCCATACCAAATTTCATAAAAATCCTTTCAGTAAGTATCGAGAAAATCGATAACCTACAGACAGACAAAAAGTGAGCCTTGTTTTATTATATGTAAACACTGTAAACAAACATTATGTGGGAATAATAAACTTTATAGCTACAAACGTGCTATTATTTTATTAACCACACGTAACTTTACCACAATTATTTTATTTTGTATTTGTCAAATGCACTATAATTTAAAATCTTTTTATTAAAATGAAGAGAAATTGTAGAGTTATTAAAGATAATGGGGCGAATGAAACGTTTACTGCATGATAACATATAATTTGTATTGACTTGTTTGTAATTACTACGCTCCGTATCACGGAGTTTAAAACACAACAACTGGAGATATTAGCTGGATTCCCACAGAAAATTTACATATGTTCAATGTTTATAATTGAATTAAATCTATATATATAGAAATTAATCCCTATTTCCCTTGGTCACGCCATCACGCGTAAACGGCTGGACCGATATCACAATTTTTTTGTTGTTGTGTTTGTTATTGTCACGAGATTGTTACGTGTATTTATTTTGACAACAACTCATATTTTGTTGGCATTTCGTTGGTTTTGTGGCATCTGCCACCTACAAGCCTGAGAACAATGCTTGTCATTGTTCTCAGCTACAACCCATATGGATAGTTGATAAATGGTAAATAAAAAGTAGCGACATCTATTCGAAAATAACTTTTATACAAAACTCTACTATATATCTACAACTAGATGGCGTTAATATAGCGGACTACTAAATCTAATCTCAGAATTTAGACTAGAGCAAAAAACAAAAGCATAAGGAACGAGTCGAGGAAAAGAGGGACAGCAGGCTTGAACACCAATGAAATATGTTTTTTTTTTATTTCAACCTCCTTCTGTCGTCTTTGGAGTATTATATACCCTGCCTTCGTGGTGCAGCAAGAAATAACCAACAAGCCGTCTATATAACGATTAGTCGCAGGTTCAATTCCCGTACTGAGACAAATGTCTGCATGATCAATAAATATATTTTTTTGGTATATGACATCGAAAGTCTCTCCATTTCTTAATCCAAAAGCACTACACCTTTCTCACTATAGTAAGTATCTCTTCTACTTGAGTCTCAGTCAGGTTTCTTTTTTATTAACATAACATTGGGTACAATCTTATTTGCTGTGCTAGGGAAAAAACAAAATTATGTATATTTGAGTCAATATCAATTTATCCTTATACAGCTAAGTTGGTAACCTCAAACGAATGACGTTAGCATTAGCCATGTTCATCAGAACAAGGGCGCTAAGCCGCAAAACAAAAACAATAAATACAATCAATGACGTTTTACAAATAGACGCGTCATACACTAACAAAATGGCACATAAAAACGGCGCACTATTCACTATAGTCACATACCTATACATATAATTACAAATTGGCTCGAAGAAGGAATAAAAAGATGCAGCATACATTCGTTAGAAAAGGATATATATACATGGACAGTTACGTAACAACGTTAGTGCCGCACGCTCATTGGCCGTTAAGTCGGGCAATTACCTTACTTTCGTCTAGCCAGTATTGAGCTCGGACAACGCGTCTATGTAATAAAAACATCGTAGAATACAATAGTATTTTATTATCCACTAGTCTGCCCTCGGGCACTCAAGATTTAAATTTCGCTTTAAGTAGCCTAGAACACTAAAGCCTTAGAATAATGATTTGTTATGTTTACGCGAATGTTAGACATTGAAATAAAACTATTTTACTGATTTTATCGCGGTTTTTTATATTATTATTTTCTTCCGACGTTTCGAAGACTGCATCCTTCATGGTCACGGGGGGGACTGAGGTGTTGGTCATCCAAAAAATCAGTTAGTACCTTAGTATTTTATTCGAAAAGCGAGTAATTCAGTATGTAAACGTGTCCGCATTAATCTAATCGACAAAGTTTTCGGTCTTGAGATAGTTTAAGTACATGACTCAAATTCTACCGTAGGTCGATCTCAGCTTAAGGTATGATGTAGATACAAGAAGAAGTTTACATCTTCATCACAATATCAATAGATTAGCACTATCGGCCATAAAGGAAAGAACAATGTATTTCGGTACCCATTAACCATTAAGTTTATAGAGACATGCCTGAAACAGACAGATAGACAGACGACACGGACGTATCCAAGTTTTAGAATAATTTAAAAAAAGAAAACAAAAATGGGCATATAATGACATTCATTTTCATTTGAAAAATAATCACAGACGAATCGTTATTTAAACAAACTTTATTTTGGTAGATAGGTAGCTAAGTATTAGGGGTTAACCTCCCCCCCCCCCTCTCCAATAAAAGAAAGTTCGTTTAAGTAACAATTTTTTTAGACTGTTAAAGGATTATCAATCTTCTGTTATTATTTTTGGGCATAGGTCCATGGCACACAGATTGAATAGTGTCACGTTGAATAATAATGCTTGATGATATATAATAAGATAAAGGGAGAGAATCTGCACGCTATGATTCCGTTATCAAGGTTCTAGTTATAATTGCCACATCTAAATTACACAAGCGACCTCATCTTGATTAGCTATTTTATCTCGTTGAGACATTAAAGAGTAGCTGATAATTCTGTAAAATTCTATTTAGATCTTATACCAGTTCCTCGCTTTAATAATGCTGGCATATCTATTGTATGCCGATTGACTGGGCATGGTCAAATGGTTAAAATAAAGTACACTGGCATTAAAAAAAAAAAACACCTACCTCCTATTGCTTTGTGGTAATATAGTCCTTATTCTTCCACATGCCCTTACCCTATTTCAATGGTGAGTCTCATACTTTTCAAGCATATTGCTGAAAGACTTAGGCTTAATTTTTATAACTAGTCGCACATCTGATAAGTTCTTAGGGATCTAGTCCCTGACAAATCAAGCCACACATTGTTGCCTGAGCTGGGGTTAATTTCATTACATTCTCTGCCCCTACCACCATACAAAGAAAGAGGTGGCAATGTCTACATTGCTCAAATCTTGAGATAAATAATTAGCATTATATCTCGGTCTTTATATGTAAAGATAGAAGAAGAGATATACTGCCGTGCTAAGCGCAAAAGCGATATGTCAGGGAAAACTTATTTCGAGATAATCGAAGTTTTGTAAATATAGTTTTATAGTTTTGTATGTAGAACTGAGATAGAGAAAAACTTTTAAGGTTTTTTAACAAGTTCTAAACAAGATACCGTTATTTAGGTAAGTTTATTGGATCGGTATTTCTTTAAGTTATCTGATGACATAAAAATCAAGATTTTGTTTTTTTTTTTGAGATACCGCTATTGAGCTTAGCACGGCAGTACTAAGCTCAATATAATGCTAATTAATCTTAAGAATTGACGTGTTATCAAAGTCCTAGTTCTAATTCCACGTGTCACAGTTTCCTAACCGTCTCTATCTTAGAATTTGTTTGCGTGTGATAAGTATGTTTGCATAGACTCCGAGCTTCGCCATTTGATGGCATACAGGCAAAATAGATGTCACTAGGAAATGTTAATATTGCAGGACAATGTATAAAAGAATGTGTTTAATCATTTTAGTGAATTCGCAAGCACAAGCTGAATATGTCAGCACATACGACGAAGCGGTGAAGGAAAACCATCGTGAGGAAACCCGCATACCTGAGAAGTTTTATATAGGAATTTCGAGGGTGTGTGAAGTCTACCAATCTGCACTGGGCCAGCATGATGGACTAAGGCCTAATCCTGGCCTAGGCCTATTCTGAGATAGTATATAATACACGGCTAATAATAATTATTTTATGTCGAAGAACAGATAACAGCTAGAGTAAGTTCTGGAGTGGAAACCGCGTCTTGGCAAAGGTAGCGTGGGATGTCCTTTGCCCAGATGGCGAGACGACTTACACATGGTCGGCAGCGATTAGATGCATAAAGCAGCAAACCGGTCTCTGTGGCGTACCTTGGGAAAGGCCTATATCCAGCAGTGTATTGCAACATGATGATGATAATGACAAGCTGATACAAATACTAATGAGATTTACGTCAAACATGTCTTTTGTCTCTACCTGTTTGAAATGGCAGGTGCGATAACCTACTTAAATAAGACAACACTTTTTTGTTGCCAAGCAACAATGGTCAAGCATTGTTGTATTTCGGTTTACAGCTGTGTTCAATAGAGGAACCCTATCTCAGCCTTTAATACGATTCCGAGAATGAACTATTCAAACTAATTCATTTGTAAGCTTGTCAAAAATACTTCGTTCTGATTGGTTCATTTTCGCGATAGATCAAAATAGGGACGGGGATCGTTTATTGAAAATGGTGGTTAGAGAATAATGTAACCAATGAAATTCCAGGGCATTTAGAATGTAAACATGTAACCTCTCAGAAATGGGATATCGAGCAGTATAAAGCTTTAAAAGACTACAATTTAAGCTGTGATTGCTTTGCAGCCTAAACGTGGCATTTACCATCACATAAGTGTTACTAATATCTACATGTTCTAAGAAAGCACACAAGCTGACACCTTTTATTCCCTAAGGGGTAGACAGAGGCGCAACTGGTGCAGTCACTTTGCGCTGTATTTATTTTGTCCTATGATATAATCAGTGATGACACTATCGCCATATTAGGCACACATTCCAGACTCCGTGCTGATACCGAATACAAAAACCCGATAAAACTCCTCAATTCGGGGTTCCAACCAGAACCTCAGCACTGCAGTCATACCGTAACTTTTATAAATGTTTACCCAACTGTGGATGAAAGAGAAGCATATGAATAGTGCTATTTCTCACTATTGAGAGTTGAAAGTTTTTTCTTCGAAAATCTTACATAAAACGAGTTGATTTTCACTATTCTATTAGAGAGTACCATTTCAGGTCAGAGGGCCCTATTACATTTACGGAAGCGTGCCCGTCTTTTTGAAATAAGTTCATATGTTCTTTTACCTATCGGCTATCAAACCTGTCCATAGATTAGAACATCCGTAATTGCAAAAAGATGGATTTGTCACCATAGAAAGAATAGTGATAGGGTCCCTATTCTCTCTACGGACCTTAATCTTTTACCAAAACTCACCGAAGAAGGTTTGGTGTAATCCGAGGTAATATTCCTGGATCCATTGATAGAGCCGTAGCCTGTTGATGTAGGTGAGCTCAGACTACCGCCAGGTGAACTCAGCCTCCCTGGCGAAACTCCCCTGCCGATCGGAGAACTGGTCCTACCAGGGGAGTTGGTCCGACCACCGGGGGAGGACGTCCTGCCACCCGGGCTTCCGACGCGAGCGCCAGGGTTGATCGAGTTCTGAAGGTCGGCGAGCAGGGCATCTGGAATTTGAAGAATGGAATGGTTAAGTGATTTGATCATAATACTTTTGGGAAAATATGCTTTCTTGCGGAAGATATGATACAATTTTTCTTAACAGAGTAATTAAGACTGAGACACGGAAACAAAAATTTACTAAAGACCGTTTTTAATAAACAATCTTAATCGATTTTATTAATTAACCAATCAAAATTAGAATTTTTCGGATGCTCAAAGGTGAATTTATTTTAATCGGTTTACTCCTGGGATCGTCTTAAAAATAGCGATTAATATCCTTTTTTACCCGTAAGTACTTATTGGTGTAAGTAGAATCCGCCCATAAACCAATATACTAAAATCTCTTGAAATTCATTAAAAATACCAGTTAAATAACATGTTCCACTATACACAATGAGTTACAGGAATATATGACGTATTCCATTAACAATACGGAATACCCTAAGACATACATAATCCTTTTACACTTCACTTAAACATAACAAAAGAGTACACAAACTCAATTGGCACCTTAAAAAACCCGTACTTGCAAACAATTATGCCAGTTCAAAGAAACTCTGTTTCTATACAATAACATTCGCAGCTTTTGGAATTGTACCTTTAGAATTTCCAGGAATACTATAGTCGATTCATTTAGAAGGACTTTGTGACATTGTACAAGTATAGATGCGGTTTAAGTTGGCGAGGAATGCGTGTGTATTGAACTAGTCGTGGTGATATGTCGATGTGTCTTTAACAGGAACGTTTTGATATTGCGTTAATAAATGAAACCACATACTCGTCTTCACCTCTATAAACTGTACCAAAAATTGTCTATGAATAACGAATATTTCCACCATAAATCTGTTTTACTTTTTGATTTTTTATCGTTGTTTAGTGTGAATTTGGTGTTTATGTTACGGCTACGATGATCTTAGAGTAGTTATAGTGGCGTTAGGGTATGAAAATTAAAATTACTTTTTATTGATTTCCATTTTGTTCGAAATTTATTTTCAATCTATGGTTCGCTGACTGATTGTTAAGTGTTGTTGTAAAAATGAATAAAATAATAAAAATATTTAGATATTTATTACTATGTTGTTAGTAGTAAGCGGTGTTCACCTATTAGTAGCATACATATCAAATGCTGTACCGTATTGTTTTATTGTATTGAATGATGTAATATGTAGTGCTGTTAGTGTAATAATAATATAAGCCCTGTATTATATACTGTCCCACTGTTGGACTTATTACAAATAAATAAAAAAAATAAGCATGTGGTTTCATTTAGTAACGTAACATCAAAATAAGTTATACTGACTGTAAAGTGTGTTGGACTGATACAGAAGCGTAAAAAGGGAAGGTGGACAGATAAGAAGACTTCAGAGCAACTGATTTACTTAGGCAATATTTTTTTTCATAAATGACATGATTATAAGAATTATCGGCTACGAATTAACACAGATTAAGAAATTCTAACTAAAAGTAGAACAATCCTAGCCAGTAGTTCCAAAATCAATGTACGATTACATATTATTTGAGCCAAATTAAATATACACGCTATAGAAAATGCACGACCCTGGCAGATTATTCGATGTTTCAGTATTATAAACAGGAAATTAATTAAAACAGTTTGCATAATATCGCATACACGAAAATAAAGCATTGTGGTATATTTAGACTGTTTACAGTATTACAAAACAATAAATACATCATATTTTCTCCTTAATTTTGGGGCCACATCACGAGTCATCGCATTAATTTGAAATCGAGGGGAGACTTTACATTCAATTTGGTGTTTATTACGCCATGTTGGATCCGATATTAAGCGTTTTATTTCTGCTCATGACCTGTGTGGAATGTGTATCAATATTGTCTGAATGTATCGGCTATGATCAATCGTATTTTTTTTTATAAATTATTATTGTGATTCTTAAAATTCGTAAAAAGTTACAATAAAATCAGAGTTTATTTAATTATTTACAATGAATATTCTCTGTATTTCTAGTTTGCCATATATAGACAACTGATGAGGGTGCATACATTTTTCATAATAAACTTTGGTAAGAAATAATTTTTATTATAATTTTGAAATTAAACTAATTTTCGGATTCTATCGCGGTGCTTTGCAGCCTTCATGGTCACGGGGGGGACCATGAAGGCTGCAAAGTCTTCGAAACGTCGGGAGAAAATAAAATACCAGCACCGCGATAGAATCCGAAAATTAGTTTAATTTCAATGTCTAACATTCGCGTAAACATAAGAAATCATTATTATAATTTTGTTTGCAAACCATCTCTCACGCAAATTAAAATATTTATTACTAATAGAAAAAGTATATATTGCTTATAACGACTATCAGATATTCGTTCAAATTAAGTGATCCCTTCAATTCTCTCCGTTGTTATAACCGGATTATTATTTATTTATTTAGTAGCTTTATTGCTTATGCGATAATAACGCCCTTATAATTAATAAATTTAGAGGTTTTGTCTGTATTAATAACAAATAACCAACATATAGCTTGAAATATATAACCAGTTAATTGGACGCATGTCCAATGACATCATATTGTTGTGCCTCGTACAAGTTGTTCTAATTGGTTGAAATTAATATGTGGCACGGACGATGGTCATTTATTCACCACGGTCACTGTACATGACTTTAATGTGTTGGTGTAAGTTCGAATAGGGCGAACTGGAAATCTTTGGGGGAGGCCCGTGTTCAGCAGTGGACATCCTGCGGCTGATGATGATGAAGTTAGAATCCGAGAGTAGACCGTTAGTTCAAAATAAAATTCTGACCACTACTCAATGGTTGAATGGTGTACCTACATTACAAAATGGCTCTTTGGGCTTCTTAAGAAATGTCGGGTTTTATTGTTATTTTGGATTAACGGTCTTCCACCTTATTCCAATTGATTCTAAGATACTATATTATGTATATTCAATTTTTATATGGATTTCGGTTTATTTTTAAAATGCATAGTTTACGTTCTTAGGGAATGTCAGGTAAAGTAGTCACCGTGGTTTAATGGTCTCCCCTTCGGTTCGAAGTTACCCAAACTACTTCCCATTTTTTATTTAGGTTTTAGTTTTTTTTAAAATCGTCTGTAACCGCTTGTGTTCGTAGGAAGCAATGGTTTACAAAGTCAATAAATTTTCGTATGTTCTTGCTAGATAAATCACGTAAATATTTGCAGTTTTAGAAATTAATTACTTTCTAACAACACCTACTATATATATACAAAAAATATATATTTCAAGTCATATATCGTTATATGTAAAAATAGAAAATTAAAAGAGTGCCGTTTTCAATTATAAAGTAATTAAATGATAATTGAAAAAAATGGCGGTAACAACTTATGGTAGATATTTATGTGACTAGTATATTGTGACAAACTTTAAACAATGACATGTGGTAATTTCTTACTTTATACTTTATCACAAGGATATAAGTTACTTTTTCCAATACAAATAAAGACATACGAGCCGCTTTTTTTTTAATAATGCCAATAAAAGGGACAGGTGTACGACTATTCAGTACAATACTCATTTATATTCCCCGTACATTTGCTTGTGAGTAAACATATTTTTATGATTTTTCAATACGCACAGATGTGAGTCAAGGCAAATGATGGCGTAATAAATCCTTTCAAATATTTGTAGTTATCGTTAAAAATATTATTAGAACACGGCATGGTTATTAATGTATGTTTACGAATAGAATATCGTTATAGCTGTTTTGTATCATCCTGTATGTGTGGACGCTTTTCGAGGTAGCTCATTACCGAATACAATTTAATGCATATTCCTCGTTTACGAATAGAATATGGTATCTCTTTTTTTTGTATCACCCTGTATGTGTGGACGCTTTTTGATGTAGCTCATTACCGAATACAATAACGATAACACACTTACCGATTGTAATTAAAAATATTTCGAACCTTTCGACGTTTGCGATCCTTTCGTCCTGCAATACTTGTTTGACAAGAACTAGTTTGCTTTTCGGAGGGTTCAACGCCTTCTCAACTCTCGTTTATACATGAACTAAATTTTATAATTGCGCCGTGTTGTCCACATAATAAACACCATAATCGCTTATCGGTCACGTACTATGAAACCCCTAGTCAGCGCAGATAAGAAAAGACGTACGTCACGCTCAAAGCGTCTCTTTATGAGATAAAATTAATTGATTCCTCTCAATATGATCAATAAGCATCATTGTTATGATTCAAAAAGGTTAAACGATCAGTGATGAGGTCGGAATTAAACATGACTAATAAAAAATATATAGAAAACAATATACCTAGTCCTTCGCAGGCTTCGTAAACTTCGGCATATTTCACTTCCGTCTTCAAATTCGTGTTGGGTTTTATTATTTTTCCGTATATATCGTCGTTAACTGTATAATGTGTGCTCGACATATCGATAAAAAATATAATCGATTTATAACAAAAATAATGTTTTACACTCGAAACTGTTCACATTTAACTGGCCGCTGAGAATTCGCGAGAAACGTCATAAAAATAAAAAAATAAACAACACAACCAAGGGCGGAGGAAGGGATTCTAAATTTAAATATCTCAGCCTTCGTACAAGGCGCGAGCGACTCTCTTATGGGCTAATGCAGTACTGATTCACCTCAAGCGCAGACCGCAAAAATCGCGTTCAGCCTAACAGTCTAACACATTGTTCACGTAAATATTTGTAATTTTAAAACGTTCGCGTTGACGGCGCTTGAAGCGCTGTAATTATCTTTATGTCTGTATTCGTAGCTCGTTTGCCATGAGGATAACAGGTGGTTTGCGATCAACAGTAGCTGGAAAATTTATAAGAGCGTCTGACGCGACGCAATATATTTTTTAATTATGGACTGTCACAAGCGCTTTAATTGCTAGAAGGTACAAATCATCAATGAACTGGCTGACGCCGCTTTGATAATGAAGACTTGAGGCGTCATACCAGGATGACGCGCGCTCGGCGGAAATTGTCTTCTTTCTCTCTCACAAGGAGTATAGGACAGAAGGGCTGGTGTTTGTTTAGTAAGCGCTTTCGGAATTTCGAATATTTATTTTTATTTTTCGTTATACGACCGCGATAAAAGTGGTTTGAGTTGTTTTAACAGTTATGTTTTATTGCTTGGATGAACAAAGGAGGGACGGCGCAGGATACGGTTTGCCCAAATCCCGTATGGTTTACAAAAACGGCGGTATTTTTTACAAACGATTTGAATGTTGGAATGAATTATTTTGTTTAAACTTTTCAATAATTTGTCCTTTTGCAGACTATGTGGAATAGCCTTAATTCTTGGTGTATTTCCTTCATTAGTTATGGTTTCAGCTTCAAAATAGACGGAAGTACGAGACAATATCGGGTCATTAAATTAGCAGAGCTGAAGAGTGAATCCAAGAACGTGTTATTAGAGACTAGAAATAGATATTTCGCGTATGGTCCATTAAAACAAAAAGTTGGCTGTTAAATTTAATTCAAAACTCTCTAATTAGAGCCGGTATATGTGTTTATTTGGCAGATAATATTATTGTAATAAAAATGATAAAGCATTAAAAAACCTTGGGCTGTTTTGTGTATATTTGACGTCGAGGACATTAGACCTATGGTTTTGTGGATATTAAAGGAAATCGATCATTTGACATTTGCTATAAGATTGTCTTTGCTCTCCATCATGTACAGATAAAAAAACACGAGATAATATATCAACAATATATTATTTAAAATCGTCTGTAACTAATGAAGTACCCATTTATTTGGTAGGTAGGTATTATTCCCGACTAATCAACGTGTTGCCGATTTCTTGTGAGCGACTAACGTGTAATGATATTTCGAGAACCTGACCAACCATTTGCATAATATTTAAAAACAATTTAGTATACTTGCTTAAATTTCAATATGTCATGAGTACTGGCATGTATAAACGTTATTTAAATTTAAGCGCCATCTGTGATTTGAAAGTGGAAATAAGACATGCAAACGTGCGATGAACGCATTTGTTTCATTAATCGCTTCTCGGCCTCATTTTGGTATTTGTATCAAGCATCCAATCATTTCTTTTTTTGTTTCTGTGG